>NC_142879.1:25905000-26207500 GCF_051225735.1 Oryctolagus cuniculus | reverse complement strand
CAGAAGCCGAACAGCCAGGAGTCTGGTACTCATACAGGATGCTGGCATCGCTGGGGTGCCTTAACCTGCTATGTCACAGCACCAGCCCCCACAAGCCATGCTTTTACTAAAAGTATGTTCATCATTTCTCTGAAATTTAAATTTAACTAGACATCCTGTATTTTGATTTGCTGAATCTGGCAATGCTGTGCTCAAAAAGGAGCAGGAGCAAAACGAGAGGTGATACCCCTGTTGGAAGCCGGAGCCATGAGGCTACTGAGCAGCCAGGGCCCGTCCGCCGCAGCAGGGCTCGCTTTCCTGGGTAGGTCCTGGCTTGGCTCAGGGCTCCAGACCCCTGCCAGCAAATGCCAGCACTTAGGCTGCCACTCTTAGCCACCGCTCCAGCTCCCAAGACCAGCCTGCCAACAGCTGGAGAGATCCAGTTTCAAGTACTCACAATTTCTTTCCTTTCCAAAGCTTCTGCAGGCAGCCCCTGGCTTGGGGTCAGTACTCATTCAAACTACCCAGCTAATGTTTCAGCCACTGAGCTTGGCGTGGGGGATTTAGTGGTGTGTGGAACAGACATAGCCCTTGGCCACATGGAGTTTATGACGTGTGCCTTCTAAAACCTCTTTTGGGGCCAGCATTGTGACCCAGTTGGTTTGAGTCTTGGCTGTTCTGCTTCCCACTCAACTCCCTGCTAATGCTCCTGGGAAGGCATCGCAAGATAGTCCAAATGCTTGGGCCTCTGCCACCCACGTGGAAGACCCAGATGGAGTTCCAGGCTGCTGGCTTCAGCCTGACCCGATACTGATTGCTGTGGCCATTTGGTGAGTGAGCCAGTGGATAAAAGATCTCTCTCTCCCTGCCTTTTTTTTTTTTAAATAAAAACAGCTGTTTCAAAGAAAGGCAATTTCTGAGCCAGGACCTCCTCTGGAATTCTCAGCTCCTTCTTTTCCAGCACGGGCTGCAACAACTGAGTTCTCCAAGTTCCCTGTCACTCTATCTTGTGCACTGGAATGCTGCTGGGAGATAACGGAGGAAGGCGGCTGCCCAGCCCCCCCACGCTAGTCTGAGGCCGAGCACAGAGTACACACTAAGAACCTCCCCCTCCCACTACTCCAAAGCCACATCTACCACAAACATTTAGTTAGAAATAGAAATCAGGAACCTAGGACGGAGCAGGTTAAGCTGCTGTGACAGCAGCATCCCATATCAAAGTGCCCGTTCCAGTCTCGGCTCTGCTCTCAGTACGACTTCCTGCTAACGTGCTTGGGCGGCAGTGACGATGGCCCAAGTACTCGGGTTCCTGCCACGCATGTGAGAGAACCAGATGGCGCTCCTGGCCCCTGGCTTCTGCTTGACCCAGCCCTGACCGTTACAGCCATTTGGGGAGTGAACCAGCCAATGGAAGAGCTCTCGTTCTGTCTCTCCTTCTCGCTGTGTGGCGCTCGGTCTTATAAATAAATAAATAATTTTTTTTAGCGCCATACCACTATTTCTGACAAGGCTAGGAGTGGCCCCCAGGAGTAGGGCATGTACTGTACACTGGGCGCATTTAGCAGTGCCCAGAACAATCCGGTGAGGTCGATACTATTATTAGCCCTCCCTGACAGTTGAAGAACTGACAGCTCAGGGATCGCGGGTAGTCTGCCGCAGCTGGCTAGCAGCAGCGCCAGGACTGAGGCTGGGCCCAAGACTGCAGATCTCACACACTTGATCACGATGTTGAAGGCTCAGACGCGCAGAGACTGTCCAAGGAAATGCAACGTGTGAGCGTGCGCACCAGTGTGTTTGCGCTCCAGACCCACGAACTGGCCTCTGGCAACCCTTTTGCTGGCTAGGGACGTGGTAATCCGGTAACGGAGCGCAGGAGGTTTTAACTAGCTCAAGGGAGCAAACATAACCTCTCTTCATTGTTCTCTCCCGCCCTGGAGAATCACATCCGGTTTGGAATCTCCAGAGCAGTAATTCTCAAAGCCAGACCCCAGCAGGCAGCAGAAGGGTTAAGAGTGACCACGGAGATAACTGCCTATCTCTTAGAGCTGATAACCGGGCTCTCCTAATAGAAAACCCCAGTGTGGCACATTCACTGAGCCTCCCAGTGCAAACACTTCCACCCTGAGCCCTGGGCAGGCTGCTCCACTTCCTGAAGACAAAACTTACTTAGTTGCCTTTTAGTTGAAAGGCAGAGAGATTTTTCCATCTGCTGGTTCCCTCCCCAAATGCCCACAACAGCCAGAGCTGGGCCAGGCTGAAACTAGGAACCTGCAACCTAACCTGGGTCTCCCACACGGGTGGCAGGGATGACCCAGTGCGTGGTCATCAACTGCTTTCTCCCAGAGGACACTCTGGCAGGACACTGGAACGGAAGTGGAGGCGTCAGGTCTTGAACCCCACACTCTGATCACGGGGTGCAGTGACCCAAGCAACAACTTCACCACTGCACTACGCGCCTAGAAGACTATTTAATTTGAAAGTACCCAAGTAATTTAAATGTGTGTGGGGAAATCAAACGGCACAGAGACCCTGAAATGAAAAATCTTCCCCTGAGCCTGAGTGTGGTCAGCTGTTTCTGACGGTCCCTTCCACGGCTCTAATGGTGAGCTGAACGCGGCACACGCTGGTGTCCACGTGGCTTGGAACACCAGGGACCCAGCTTACCTCTGGGGCTCCCTACAGCCTGCCACCCTCCTCACCCACTGGCTATTCTGCTGTCACTTTGCAGTGCTTCTGTTGGTTACTCCTGTGCCTTGAATACAGCAGTCACTCACTCATCCAGTGTTTGCTCTTAGAACAGGTGCTGTCCCAAGCACTTCAGGCATATTAAAGATGGAATCCTCACAGTGGCCCTCTGACAAAAGTTACTATTGACATCCCCATTTTATAGACGAGAAAACTAAGGCCCAGAGAGTTTAAGCAACTTGCCCAAGCTAGTAAAAAGTGGAGGCAGGATTCACACGCAGACAGCATGGCTCCAGAGTCCAAGTTTGTAACCTCCCAAGGAAAGGCTGTGTGAAGTTACTCAGAGTGGGGGCACCTTGCAGGGGGATATACATGGATCAGCAAGCTGCAGCCCCTTGGCTTCGTTGCCCTTCATACAATGTAGTCGGGAATGACCGTGCCTCTGCAAGTCTGTGTCTGCCTATCAGTTAGACACAAAGACCCACAAAGCTTATCTGGGCTGCCGAGGCTCCAGGCCTCATCCACTGATCCGCAGTAGGGGCGCGCCTCGTGGTGCAGCGGGTTCAGCCCCGGCTCCTGATGCCAGTGTCCCATGTCAGAGTGTGTGGTTCCAGTCCCAGCTGCTCCGCTCTCCATCCCGACTTCTAGCTAAGGCACACACTGGGAAGCAGCAGGGGACGGCCCAAGCCCTGGAGCCTCTGCCGCCCATGTGGGAGACCCGGATGGAGTAGCTGGCTCCTGGCTTTGGTGTGATCCAGCCCCGGCTGTCGTGTTCATTTGGGGAGTGAACCAGCAGATGGAAGATTTCTCTTTCTCTGTCTCTCTCTCTATCTCTGTCACTGTGTCTTTCAAATAAGTCATTTAAAAAAAAAAAAAAAAAAAGAGAGAGAGAGAGAGAGAGAGAAACGTGCCAGATGGGAGGGGCTTGTGGTTGGCAGTCAAAGTGTCTCCAGACAGGCAGAAGGTAATCGATGAGGATGTGGCTTTGACCGCTCTCTTGTTCCCACTCATTCGTCCTGCCTGGCACACCCAGGGGGCCTTTTAAACTCCAAGCTTTGTGTCCTTTTTCAGATTTGAGAAACTTTCTTTTGTTATTTCTTTGAAAACTCCTTCCCCTTTATATTCAAGATTGAATGTTGAGCTCCTTAGCCTGACTGGCCGTCTCCTGTTTCTGCATTTTTGGCTTAGGTCCTGGAAGATGGAGTCACCTCTTTCGTCCCTATATTCAGTATTTTATTTTAGCAATCATGCTTTCAGTTTCTGTTAATGGCTCCTTTCCCACATCAACCTGGTTGTGGTTTTTAGGTGCAGTCCATATCTTTCTGGATCACTCTGAGTGTACACATTGCCCTCCTCCTCCCTGAATTAGGTCTGTTTCCTTTGGGGCCTGTTGATGTGGTCACTAATCTTGATTTGCCTACTTCCTGATCTGTGGTTCTTTGAAGTCAGAGCCCATTCAGTCATTCAAGTGACTTCCGCTGAGCCCTCCTCTGTGTCTCGGGGGAAGCAAGTCTGTTCTCAAGGGGCTTCCCTTGTACAATGGACTCTCAGAGCAGGGTCGCTGAGCAGGGGACCACCCTGCGCTGTCTCCTCGACACTGGACTTACACGTGGTGTTCTTGTCCACTAGACTTACCGGACGGTGAGCTGGGACTGGGAAACACTGACTGTGTCTCAATCCTGTATGTATTTCCAGGAGGCCCTTGCTAGAAAGCTGTTAACTCTTGGCCAAATGGAACCGAACTAAGCATTGCAATTGTTGGTATATTTGTATACACACACACACACACACACTTCACAGAGGCTGTAGAGACACCTCAGGGGCTGTTGGAAGGATGGGAGAGGGACCAGAACCAAACAGCCTTTTTCTGGAAGGATGAGTATCAGAACGATGCTGAGCCCTCTGCCGGTCCCACTCACCCATCCACTCACTTTCTGAACAAACACCAAGGCCTGGAGGCCTCCTCTCTCCCCAGCAGCACAAACTACGGCTCAGAGTCCAGCCTTTTGCCTCACGGAGCCTGCAGACATGTGGCTCTAGAATGGTGTCACTATCTAACGGGGCCTGACCCTGCGGTGCCTCCCTTCCTCTTCCTGCTCGCCCAGTGGACAGCTTTCTTCCAGAGAACAGTTCTGGCCATGGGTTCAGAACCTCGGTACATTCATTTGTTCATGCATGCATTTGTTCAGCCATCAACCCTTCCCTATCTAGCGCTGGAAACTAAAAAAAAAAAAAAAAAATTAGATGTGGTGCTCACCTTCTGGGAATTTATAGTCTTGGGGATTGCAAATAAAACACCTGACTTCTTTCCAGGATGCACAGCATGACTCCGCCTTCCTTGCCTGCCCCAACTAAGGGCTTCTGTGGAATTTTTAAAACTTTTCTCTGTGTTTGAAAAGCAGAGAGACACGGGCAGTGACAGACAGTGTGAGGTCATCCATCTGCTGGTCCACTCTCCAAATGCCCACAACAGCCCACAAGAGCCAGGAATGGAGCAGGACAAACTAGGAGCCAGGAGCTCAATCCAAGTCTCCCATGTGAGTGGCAGGGACCCCCAAGTGCTGCCTCCCAGGAAGCTGGCATGGAGAGCAGGGCCAGGACTTGAACTAGGTGCTCTGCATAGGACGTGGGCATCCCAAAGAACCACTTAGCTCTGCCACACTTAACTCTACCACACTGCCCCTTCCATTCAGTGGAATCCCCGCTCACTGGCTGAGTTCAACTTGAGTAGATGCAGAACAATCATGAATGAAAGACTGAGTAGCCCCCTCCAGGGGAGCAGGGGTGTGTCCAGCTTCTGCACCCTGAGGGGACCTTTTGCCAACGCCCCAAGCATCACAGAGTCCCAGCGAGAGTTTGCCATTCCTGCCAGGCAAGAACAGAGCTGAGGCCCTCTGCAGCCTTCCTGCACCCCCAGCAGCCCGCAGCCTGGGGGAGTTGCTGACTCCTGGCCCAGGCGCCCCACTGGGGAGGGCTGGGCTCATTAAAACCTGGATCAAAGAGAGTCTGAGAAATGCAAAGGCCCAGCCAGCCGGGCCCCAGGGCGGGGGAGGGGAGGGAGGGGTGGAAGAGAGGGGAGGGGAGGGGGGAAGGGAGGAGAGGGTAGGGCCGAAGGGAGGCTCCTGGGTGTGAGGAGTGGCTGCTCTTAGGGTTCAGGGTTAGAGAAAGCAAAAACAGAGGCTGACATTGGGGCCAGGGCTGCGGTGAACGCCGAGGAAGAGGCCTGGGCTTCCTGTGGGCTTTCTGCCAGGTGGGTCAGGAGCCAAACTGAGCAGGGAAGCCACCAGCCAATCATAGGTGACGTTGCACTCCCCGTTCCCGGCTCTGCGGCTGGAGCCTGGGCTCTTCCATTTGCTTCCAGGTGGAGGAGAGGCCCTGAGTCCCCAGCAGCCCCAATCCAGGCCTTCCTGCAGCGGGGTGGGGCTAGGGGTGCAGACTGAGCTCGGGCCGTGGTCACGGTCAGGAATCTGGAACAGGGACCTTCTCGGTGGTGCCGGAGCGCTGGGGGTGGAGGTGGACTCTGAGGGCCAGGGGGCCTGCTGGGCAGAAACCGCCCCTCCCAGCCCTGGGCTGCTCTTGGCAAGAACACAGTCAGGCAGGAACAATGGCAGGATGGGAGAACATCAGGGCCCAGATGCAGGGGAGGCCAGGGCCAGTACCGCAGCACTGCAGACGTCAAGGGACTGCCGGAGATACAGGCGTCCCCTTTGAAGGGCCACGGCTGCCACAGGGCGGCTGAGTGGCCTGGCGGGATGAGTGGCCTGGCCTGTGGCGCCAGGCCCAGAGGCCCAGCTGCCTCACAGCCAGGAGCCCCCACCCCTCCTGGCCCACTGGATGCTCCCATCTTGGGAACATGCCATCCTACCACAAACACACACACACACATATACACACACACACCTGCATGGGGGTGGCTCCCTGGGGCTGGGTGGAAAGCCCAGATAGGTCTGTATATAAAACCCCTGGGGTCAGGGGCTGGGGCTGATCAGGCTGGATACCCGCCCCGCCCCCCCAGCTCCTGTTAGGGGTGGGGCAGCACTGGCCCTTGTGGGGACACAGGGATCCTGTCCCCCAGAGGCCCTGTGTGAAAAGAGTATTGTCTTCAAGAGAAGTGCAGCAAGATGAGACCTCCCCCCCCCAGCTCCCTCCCTCTCCCAGGACTCACAGCCCTGACTCTGTGCAGGGGTGGGGAGTACTGGGGGGTCCTTTGAGGTTTGCAACCCAGATCTGAGCCCCCCCCACACACACCGGCAGGGCTTGAGCAGCAGGGGATGCCAAGGCACACAGCCTCCCTCGAGGGGAGGAAAGGGCAGCTGCACAGCTCTCTCTGGGGCTAGCCTAGGCCCCTGCCTTCCAGACCCCGGAAAGGTCCTGGTGGGTCTGTCTCAGCCTCCCTTTTTCTCCAAGGGCAGGAGGGGGCAGAGCCCTTTTCCTCCATGCTCTTGGGAATGACAGACGGGCAAGGTCTTGGCTGGGCTTCTACATCTTCACTCAGACCCTGTGCTCCATGTGCGCGCATGTACGTTTGTGTGTGGGGGGGTGATTGTGAGTACGCGAGTGCCTGGTGTGTGTGAGTATGGGGATGTGACATGCACAGGTGTGTGAGCGTGAGCAAGCTGTGTGTGTGTGTGGGTGTGGCCATGTGTGTCAGGGCATGTGGTATGGGGGTGACAGGGTGTGAATGAGTGTGTGCTGTGCACCTGTGGGGTGTGTGGGTGGGAGTGCAGGGTGAGTGTGAGGGGGTGAGGAGGCCCTGCATCCCCCACAGGGGGCCCTTCCCCTGCACCCTGGTGCTCTGCTGGTGCAATGGGCAGCAGCAGGCTCCCAGGGCTCTCTCCTCAGTTCCCCAGGCAGAGAATCCTCTCCGGTTAAAAGGTCTGCCCTGTGTATGCAAGTACCTGCAGGAGTGCACAGGCATACCGTGTGGCCACTGCTGGGGGACTGTGCGGATGCCTCAGAGCGGAGCCAGGCCTGGCAAGCAGCCTGCACCTGCCACACTGCGGTGTCCTGTGTGGAGGGAGGAGACACCCACCAGGAGGGTGCTAGAGGCGGGACTCCCTGGCAGGCTCCAACAGGGGAGCCGGCCTGTGGGAAGCAGAGAGCACCACATGCCCTCCCAGAGGAACCAGCCCGCCACCCCAATGCCCCAGCTTCCTGAAGCACATGGTGGGGTCTGTATGGGCCCTGGGGAGAAGGGCTGACCCATAGAGCACAGCCGGCTCTCTTTCGTCCTCTCTGATCCCCCAGGCTGGGGGTCCTGCACACCAGTTTCCTAATGGGCCGAGGTGGGCCCATGGGCCTTTGGTGGGAGAATGGTGGAGCTGCCTCAGTGCCCAAGCAGACTCTTGGCCCCATGGGTCCTTGGGGCCACCACCTGACCCTACCAACCACACAGGGCAGGGGGAAGAGTACAGCCTCTGGGTCCCACAGTTGAATTCCAGGCTGTACCACTCTGCTGTGGGAGCCTGGACAAGTCGCTCCATCGTGCAGAACCTCAGTGTCCGCTTCTGTGAAGTGGGCATGACACTTGCTACAGCATTGTGAGAAGCAGTTCACCCCCAGGAGACCTGGGACATGTAGGAACCGCGGCAGGAGGAGCCTGGGTGTGCGGACAGGGCGCCCTGAGTGCAGGGGGCTCTAGGTGTCAGCGCTGCCTTCCCCTTCCACCAGCCCCTGTGTCAGAGCTGGGAGGACCCAGCACCCCAGCTGAGGCTGACAGGGGCAGGGCCGAGGCTTCGGCCTGCTCTCCTGACGTGGCGGGACCTATTTCAGCAGGTTCTCCAAAGCGTGGCCCCCTGGAGCCCCTCAGAGCCAGATTCAAGCCCCAGCTCCACCATCGGGCACCTCCCTGCTCCACTCATCCCTCAAAGGAGAGTCATACTGCCCCACCCCGCCCCCGAGCCAGGCTGGATAAGGACGAGAGCCATTAGCCGCGTGTGGCCTGGGTACGTTTACCTATAAGAAAATTAAAAGTTCACGCTCTCAGTTGCACAAGCAGCCTTTCAAACGCTCAATAGCCACGTGTGGCTGGCGGCACCAACCTGGACAGGGCAGACGGAAGATGTAAGTTCCTGGGTGAGGCTGCTGTAGAGACAGAACGAGAGCCAGCAGATTATGGCCTCATTTAAGTCTGGCTCCCAGCTAAGCCTGGCCAGGGCCTTCTTTGCAACTCGGCCATGCATTGCTTGAGAGTGGCCCAGGAACACATCCCCGTGAGCCACAATCCGAGGATAGGCACAAACCCTGTAAGCCATGAAGAGAGGGGCTCAGAGGAGTGGGGGCTGGCTTCCCCAGGTGTGAACGGAGGCCAGGATGCCGCTCCTGACTCCGCCCTCAGTGCTCCCCCACCCCCACGCACAGGCGCTCGGAGCAGGCATTCTCAGGGCCCCTCTGCGAGCAGGGCGGGGCCTGCTTCCTTCCCAGGAGCCGCAAAGGCGTTTGATCTGGGGCCAGTGTGGGGGCAGGCGGGCAAGCTCAGGGAGCGGCAGTCTCCGAGCCCTCGGGCTCCCCTGAGCTGCTTTCCCGGGGTGCCCTTCTCTGGTGTGCAGTGCCCGTCAGAGGTGCTCAGGGCGCCTTGGGAGAGTGAGGGCCTGCGGCCCGGGCCCTTGGTCGTGTGGCCTGGAATTCACCCAGGCCGCAGCACCGTGTTCCCCGAGGGACTGTTTTCGGCCTGTTTTGCCCCAAGCAGGCTGGCTGAGCGGGGAGCCGCTCACTCCAGCCCCGGCTGCTAAGAGCGGCCCTGACAAGGTGGCTGCAGGCCGGCGTCAGCAGGCTTGGCCGGGAGGACTCTGTCTCCGACAGGAAGGCTTTCATCTCTTCTACAGTGGCACTCATGACTTCAGAGTGCAACCCCCCATTCCAGGGGGCCCTGAGGGATGGGGCACCTTGTTCCTTGCCAGGGGAACCCCGTTCATCTCAGCTCACCAGGGGTCTGGTGACAGAGACATTGGCAGGCGTCTGCCTCCTGGGGACGTGTGGCTTCACCGACTTGGGCTGAGGGTGGGCAGCAGGAGGCCCCATAATCACAGGTGTGGCTCTGTCCAGAAAACGCCCCCGCTCTCCTGAGCCCAATGGGCTTCAGACCTTGCCCCCGTCCTATCAGAAGACCCTCAAGAATGGGGACCCCCTGGGAGCGGCAGGAGCTGAGTCTCCCCCATCCTCTGCTCAGGGCATCAAGGTCTCCACCGCAGGCTCCTCCCTCACAAGCACGGGCCCTCTCCCCTCCCCCACCGGGCTGCTGCTGGGGCTGACCCAGAGTTCAGGTTCAGAGCACTCCACTGAGGCACGGCAGTACCGGGGTAGGGTTAGGGGAAGCTTGGGGGCGCGCGCACTTCTCCACTCCCTCACTTGCTCATCCACGGTACAGGCCCCTCTGGGGGCCTCCTAAGGGCGACAGCATTTGGGAGCAGCAGGTGAACAAGAGGAGGAGGAGACAAAATAGAGCAACAGGCTGGTGTACACCCAGTGTGATGTGAGCTAGAGAGAGGGGCTGGGGAGACGCTCCAGCCTCGTGAGGACTGGGAGGGCAAGGGCAAGGCTGTTGTTCGGCAGGAGGGTTGGGGACCCCAGCTCTGCAAACTTACTCCGCCTTTTCCTGGTGCTCCAAACATCCCGGGACCCTCTCATGGTGCCCACCACTGCCGCATCCTAGAAATCAGAGGTTAAAATAGCCACCAGAGATCCCTTGTCCACCCCTCACGCCCCGGTGCTCGCCACTTCCCTGGGAGTCGCTTGCTGCCTGTCTAGACTAGGGCACACAGAACTCTGAGCCGCCTGGTGGTCCAGCTGTCTCCTTCAGCCGCGCTGGGGGCAGCCGCACCAGGGGGCTGCCCGAAAGCCCTGCCCTCATTGGTGTGGGCTTGATCACAGGCAAGCGTCCCTTTTAGGCCGCTGTTTTATCTTTCACTCTCCTGACCTTGGAATCAGCCCACTTGGTTCCCTCCTTATAGGAGGTTGGAGCTACAAACGTGTAATTTGGGATAATGAAGGGTCTGCTCTGAGACCAGTCTGATGGCACTGATACCAGGCACCTGCAGACTGATTTTGTTTTTAAACCTATTTATTTATTTATCTGTTATTTGGTAGGGACTGGCCCAGACTGAAGCCAGGACCCTGGAACTCCATCCAGGTATCCCACGTGGGTGGCAGGGGCCCAGCCTCTTGGGCCATCTTCCGTGCTTTCTCAGGTGCATTAGCAGGGAGCTGGATCAGAAGTGGAGCAACCAGGGGGCCACTGTGGTATAGTGGGTAAAGTCGCCACTGGCAATGTCGGCATCCCATATGGGTGCCAGTTCAAGTCCCAGCTGCTCCACTTCTGATCCAGCTCCCTGCTAATGTGTCTGGGAAAGCAGCAGAAGATGGCTCAAGTCCTTGGGCCCCTGCACCCATGTAGGAGACCCAGAAGAAGCTCCTGGTTCCTGCTTTCGGTCCAGCCCAGATCTGGTCATTTGGGGAGTGAGCCAACAGATGGAAGATCTCTATCTTCTCTCTCTTTCGCCCCCCTCTTTCTATAATTGTCTTTCAAATAAAGTAAATCTTAAAAAAAAAAAAAGTGGAGGAGTCAGGGCTCAAAGGAGCACCCATATGGGATGTAGGGGTGCAGGCGTCACAAAGCCACCCCACCTGCAGACTGGTAGATGTTCAACCAGGGCACACGAGGCAGGTGGGCCCTTTCCTGGGGGGTGGGCAGCTGGCGTGGGGGCAGAGGTGATTCTAGAGGCCCTGCTGTCTGTGACCTGGAGGGGACACCGGCTTGGGAATCAGCGAGACCCAGAATTAAGTCACACGATGCTGTCTCAGTCCCCACATCTGCAAAGTGAGGAACTTCAGCTTCCTTCAAGAAACTGCACACAAGCCCCTGGCCTACGTGGGGCGCTTGATAAATGACAGTGGCTGCAGCTCCCTGGGCAGAGCGTCAGCTCTCTCAGCTTTGACACTAGTCTGTGAGAGTGAGATATCCATGCGGCAGCCTCGTGGCTACTGGGAGGATGACAGAGTGCGCAGACTTGCCTGCGGTGGGGCTTGGGCTTCAACAATGTCTGACCCACGTGGTGAGCCCAGGAGCTCAGCCCAGAGCAAGCAGGCAGGCGGCTGGGTGCCAGGAGGCGGGGGCAGAGAGGGGAAGTGGGGGGAGGGGCTCTGGCGACATTACTGCTGCTTTAAATTCTGGTCTCAGAATTGGGATGTAGGCCCCAGAAGAGGCTGCTGAACATGCAGCTCCTGGGCCATGTTGGCCCTGGGGATTGCCCGAATCCTGCGTCCGAGTGCCTGGGTTCGATTCCTGGCTCCAGCTTCCTGCTAATGAGGCCCCTGGCTCAAGACATTGGGTTCCTGCTTCTGGTGTGGGAGACCTGGATTGAGTTCCCAGCGCCCAGCGTTGGCCCTGGGCCACTGTGGGCATCTGGGGAGTGAACCAGCAGATGGAAGTGTACATGCGCTCTCTCTCTTTTAAACAAGTAAATAAATAGATAAATGAATGAATAGTTTAAAAAGTGCCACGTCACCATCTCCACTTCCCCTGCCCAGGTTGTGCCTCTGCTGACTCATCCTCACACAGTCGCAGCCCAGGGAAGGCAGCGTGTGCAGAAGGCCTATTAATAGCCATCCTGACTTTCTAAGGCAGTTGGACTGCAAGCCTGGGCCCTACGCCTTTGTCTTCAACCCCCACCCCCACCCCACCCCGGCACTGGGAAATCACAGTGCTGGAGCTTCCATTCTGACACAGATTTATAGGGACTGCAGTGTGGCCGCCTGCTCATTGTGGCCAAGAGGACAAGGTGCAGGTGGATTTCCGAGGAGCCACAGGAGCCCCACCCAGCCTCCCCACGGGAAGCTGCAGGCCACAGGGAGCAGGATGCAGAGCAAACCCTGGGGAATGTCCCAAGGCCCAGGGGGAACACAGTGCCTGGCCTAGAGGGCAGGAGGCATCGGCCTGACTTGGAAATGTCTCTGCGTGCAGGAGACAGCACCTGGGCTGCAGGTGGGGAGGGCGGCCGCTGCCCCCGACCACTGCGTGTCCTGGGCGCATCTCCTGCCGCAGTGAAGGAAGTGCTGGGACAAGCTGGGACCCCCAGCAGCCCGCAAGGGATCAGGAGTGGGGAACTGGCCTGCACATGCCCCCTGGGCCCCACGCTGGGTGGGTGCACCAGGGGCAGCCTCCTGTGGTACAAAGAGCGCCTGTTTTCATCTCAGCATTGGCGCTGTAGGTGCTTGACCAAGCCACGCCTCTCTCCAGGCCTCAGTTTACTCACGTATAAAAAGAAAGCGTTAGGCCGGCACCTTGGCTCAAAAGGCTAATCCTCTGCCTGCGGCGCCGGCACACCAGGTTCTAGTCCCGGTTGGGGCACCAGATTCTGTCCCAGTTGCCCCTCTTCCAGTCCAGCTCTCTGCTGTGGCCCAGGAGTACAGTGGAGGATGCCCCAAGTGCTTGGGCCCTGCACCCATGGGAGACCAGGAGAAACACCTGGCTCCTGGCTTCAGGCCGGCTGCAGTGTGCCGGCTGCGGCAGCCATTGGAAGGTGAACCAATGGCAAAGGAAGACCTTCCTCTCTGTCTCTCTCTCTCTCTCTCTCACTGTCCACTCTGCCTGTCCAAAAAAAAAAAAAAAAAAAAAAAAAAGAGACAGCGTTGATAAGATGGGGCCTTAGGTCCTTTCAGGCCCAACCTTTGTCGTTGATATCATGCACCTGTTCAGAAAATGCTGTTCTGTTCCATAGAAGACAGAAGAGTGGCTGAGGGGTCAGTAGACAGATTGGGCGGGATAAGAGGAGGAGATGGGGGTCTCCTCTCTCTCCCCGGAAGTCCCCGCCCCCTGGCCCCACCTCAATGGCCTGACCAGGCCTGAGGCACCGTCAGCTGAGTCTCAGCTTCCTCTTCTGTCCTCCCCCAACACCCCCAGCTCTTCCTCTTTCTCCTGGCTGCTCTGTGCTCAAGAGAGGGGTCAGAAGGCTCCCAGGGCAGCGAGGGCCAGGGGGAGGGCGTCTGAGTAATAAACAGAAAGCTGGGCCTGTCGGCATGGAGGCGGTGGGAAAGGGGGCAGAGAGGGAGGAGTCTTGGAGCTGGACCAGGCCTCCCCTCCCCCAACCATCCAGACCCTGGGGGCCCGCAGATGATGGCTGCCTCCACCTGCAGGGGGAGGAGGCTGGTTGGGGGCATCCACAGTCCCTAGAAACAGCCTGGCAGAGAGTCAGGGTGGGGGAAGCTGGCTCTGCTGGGGAGTGCCCCTGGGGACCTGGGGGTAGGGGTTGGCTGGGGTTAATGGTTTAACTGCTGGGATAGGACTAACCCAGCCAGCCCTGAGCTTCAGGGTACCTCCGGACTATTCAAGGGGGCATCCAGGCTCATGAGCCCTCTCCCTGCCCCCTGAACTTGGCCACGGAGAAAGAGAGAAGCAGCAGAAAGGATTTGCTGGCCCGGCACTCCAGCCTGCTGGTCTGTCTAGCAATTGCTCGTGCCCACAGAAGGCACCTTGCGTGCACAGCGGTGCCAGGAAAACAGGGGAGGGAGGCGGGCAGCTGGCTGATGAGCTCGCCTCGAGCCAAGAGGGAGTTTTTGGTTTGGAAACCGATTGATCGTAGTCGTTTGCTTTGTTGATGTTTTTCTGGCATTAGTTCGCTGACTGTGAAAGAGAGGCTCTCAGCCAAAAGGGAAGTCTTCGGAGAGCAAACGGGCCAGGGAGAAGGGACCCAGTGTACGGAGGGCGGGGCGCTTTCCCTGGCAGCCCAGCCTCAGCCACAGCCTCGGTAAGTATGCAGCCAGCACCACCGTCAACCCGGCGCTGTGCGCTGAGAGCTCGGAGCCTGGAATCCAGCTGGCTGCGTGCCAATCACAACGTTGACTGGTTGTGTGATGCGGCCTCAGCTTCCTCATCCACGAAGTGGGAGTGATATGAACAAGGCTTACGCAGAGAGTGTGGCTTTTCTAAGGCAGTTACTACTGTCTATGATGGGTGCTCAGGGACTATGACTGTTGTCACCATTTTATTACAGACTTTTAGGGCTATCCTCTCTATTGTTAAGGAGATTTCTAATCTGGTTGAAGACATAAGAAACAAACCTATGAAAATCCAGATCATAAATAGTTTTTTAAAAGGTTTTATTTATTTATTTGAGAGGTAGAGTTACAGACAGAGAGAGAGGGAAAGATGGAGAGAGAGGTCTTGCATCCGCTGGTTCACTCCCCAGATGGCTGAAACAGCCGGAGCTGCGCCAAGCTAAAGCCAGGAGCCAGGAGCTCCTTCAGGGTCTCCCACGCAGGTGCAGGGACCCAAGCACTTGGGTCATCTTCTACTGCTTTCCCAGGCCATGACAGAGAGCTGGATCAGAAATGGAGTTTCCAGGTCCCAAACTGGTGCCCTGCCACACCCGGAGGCTTAGCCCTCTATGCCATAGCGCTGGCCCCCAGATCATAAATGTTTTAAGTCTCTCAATACGGCATTACACAGGTGTGCTGTGGGATTGTCAGATGGGGAGGATGCAGACCTGAAAGGCAGGTGGCCAAGCACCCACATTCTGTTTCTAGGTTGCCAGGCCTCCCTCCCCTCCAGCTATGTGGCAGGAGCAGCCAGAAAGGGACTACACAACCTGTTCCTCTCCATTGGGGTTTGGACCAGGGGCAAACACTTGCGATGGTAGGATCTGGCCAACCACATCCTGGGTGGCACCAGCATGGCCAAGTGAGGGAAGAGCAGCTGATCCCATCACATCGGCTCTCAGAAGCCTGCAGTGGACCCAGTGAGCAAACGAGTCAACAAACTGAGGGCACAGAAGCTGAAGGGCCATCTTGAAGCAGAAGTGGGAGCTGCAGGTGCACAGCTAAGCCGGCATTACAAGGAATAGCAAGAATGATTATTGATGTGGGTGAGGCAGGCAGTCAGGAAGGGACAAGGAGCCGAGGACTGCTCAAGCTATGTGCACCACTCAAACCCCCAACCCCTTCCTTGCCGATTCAACATGGTTGAAGACTCAGCACATCCACTCCTCATCGTGCAGCTAAGCCTCCCTTGTCCATCATGCTCCAGAAGCCATGGCACCTTCCTGGAGACCACCACGTGCCCTGCAGTCCCACCCCAAAACCTGTTTCCTGTGGCTCTTCGATCAAGCCCTGCCTTGAACACTACCCCTACCCTGTAAAAGGATGACCCCAGTCTGGGCGGGGACTATTCTCTCCCTCGAGGTGGTCAGCACTCACGTCTGAGTGTGCCTTCTGCCTTTCAATAAATCCTGCTCGTCTGTCGACCTCGGCCTAGGTCTCCTAGTGGTATTCTTACACAAGGCAAGACAAGATCCTGGACATCCTGGACTGGGGCCGGTGCTGTGCTGTAGCAGGTTAAGCTGCTGCCTGCAATGCCAGCATCCTATATGGGCACTGGTTTGAGTCCTGGCTGCTCCATTTCTGATCCAGCTCCCTGATAATGCTCCTGGGAAAGTAGTAGAAGATGGCCCAAGTCCTTGGGCCCCTGCTCCCACATGGGAGACCCAGAAGAAGCTCCTGGCTCCTGGTTTCTACCTGTCCCAGCCCCAACCGTTGAGGCCATCTGGCGAGTGAACCAGCAGATGGAAGGTCTCTCTGTCTCTGCCTCTCCTTCTTCTGTGACTTTGACTTTCAAATAAATAGATAAATCTTAAAAAAAAAAAAAAAAAAAAAAAAGAACCTGGACTAAGACTAGCTGGAGGCCTCTCTGAGCTCAGCCATGCTTTTCTGTTCCTACAACATAATTTGGGGGTCTCCATCCCCACAACACTGGGACCAGAACAGACGCACAGCGGGCAGGAAGCAGCAGGGGGGCAGGCAGCAGGAAGGAGCTGTCGGGATGGCGGCTCCATTGCTCCCAGAGTGCTGGGTCCTGGCGAACAAGGAAGCTGGCCTGCCAGTCAGAGATGGAAGGGACTACTGTGGAGGCTGTAAGGAGCCTAGGGAGGCCTCCCCACGAGCGGGAGCGGCTCCTGGGGGGAAGGCGGGGGACACGGGAGAGCAGAGGGCTGGAGGCAGAGTGAAGAACGGTCCCAACGAGGAAAAGAGCGTCTAGGGAAAGCAGAGAGGACTGGTTCTGTTGGAGCTGAGGCTTAGAAGATCGGATTTTGGAAATACTCAGAAAAAAAAATACATTGTTGTATTAATTAGGTTGCTTTGCAGATAATAGGAAATCCAACCAAGCCTGGGTCAAACTCTAATAGGAATGGACCCGTTCATGTCCGATTCAGGTCTGGCAGGCTTCAATCAAGGCCAGTCCAGAGGTCAGTGCCACACAGGAGACCTGGCCATTACGTCCTTGTACTCTTCGTCGGCAAGAGGCTTCGTGCCAACTCCACCTTCCGCTCTAAGCCAATCTGCCAAATGACCAGTCTGCCAGAAACACGATTTAAGGGATCCTCTTTTTTGAAGCAGTCAATGAATGTGCCTGTGTTATGAGTTTGCTGCAGAAATTGACTTTCAGCTACTCAGCCTTCAGAAGACGGTTTTTAGGCAAGCTGCCCTGCTTCCAGTTCGCCTTGAGAACCAGGATCGCTGGCAGCAGCCCCTTGGACTAGAAGCTTCTTGATTCACGTCCAGAAGGAGAGAGGGCCTCCTTGCCTGCGCCTGCCCAGCAGAAGTCCCCAGGTGCACTCTGGTGGGTCAGCCAGACATGCGAGCTGCTCTCTGGGCCAGCGAGTGTGGCCTGGAGAATGTACAGGCTGCCCTGGCCCCAGCTCAGTGTCCCTTCCTGCATCGGCCACCAGGGCCAGAGTACTGGGACCAGGAGAAAGGGCACCGCACTGATGGACTTGTGCCACCCGAGCCTCACTCCTGAGGCTGAGGGTGGGGGAAAATGACACATAGGGACATGCTTGGGCAACTCCTATTAGCAAACACCACAGAGGCCACCCGTGCGGAGAATGTAATTAGCAGTGGCAGTTCCAGCTGGGATGGTCTTCAATGGCCAGCCTCAGGGTTTGAACTTCATCCTATGGGCAGCCAGGCGACACCAGAGGTTGGGGGGTCTGGGAAAAGTCTGGGGATGGGTGTTCAGGCACAGAGGGGTGAGCTGTGGCTTAGGGCACCCGTATCCCCTGTTGGAGTGCCAGTTCAAGTCCTGGCTGCTTTGCTTTTCATCCAGCTCCCTGCTGATGCAAGTGGGAGGCAGCAGATGATGGCTCAAGTACTTGGGTCCCTGCCTCCCACATGGGAGACCCAGATGGAGTTCCCGGCTACTGGCTTCAGCCTGGCCCAGCCCTGGTTCTTGTGGGCATTTGGGAAGTGAACCAGCTGATGGAAGATCTCTCTTTCTCTGTCTCTCCTCCTCTCTCGTCACACTGCCTTCCAAATAAGCAATTTTTTTAAAATTAAAATAAAGATTAGTCTGACTGTAGAATGGATGAAAATAGGGAAAGGCTGGCAAATCAGTGGGATTAGGAGAGAACTCAGGGGGGAGGAGTTAGGACCGAAACCACGGGACTGGAGTGAGAGAGGAAAGAAAGGGATAGCTATGAAATGTTCGGAAAGAAGTAATAGGCAACAGTGTCTTATTAGACATTAGGGAAGTGGGTGGGTGGTGACAAAGGACAGTTAAAAATGACCCAAAGGCCTCCAACATGGTGAAACTTGGACGCCTCTGCTCCATACCCTTGATCCCCTTCTCTGAGAGCTGTCCCCCCAGTCATGGGGAAAGACCTGTGTCCTATTTGTCCTGGGCCCCTAGCATTCCTCCCATGCCTGAGGACACGCTTCCGTCCTTCTGGGAAGCACCCAGATCCTCCCCTGCTCCCTCCAGAGTCATTGTGGAGGCCAGTGTCGACATCTAACCCCGGCTAGAGACACCTGACTCAAGATGGTTCATAAACCAGATCTCCTCCCCCAGCTGGAGAAGACAACTGAGAAAGTGATGCCTGTGTGTCTGGAAGGCTGAAGATGCAGGTGGGACAGCTGGTGGCCTGCTCCCGGCCTCTCCTTCTAATGCTGAGAAGGTAGCGGATACAGATACAGCGTTGGCTTCAGAGAGAGAGAGAGGGAGAGGAAGGGGGGGGTGGAGAGGGAGTGAGAGAGAGGGAGGGGGGAGGGAGAGAGAGGGAGGGAAAAAGAGGGAAGGGGGCAGAGAGGGAGAGGGAGGGAGAGAGGGGGAAGAAGGAGAGAGAGAGGGAGGGGGAGGGAGAGAGAGAAGGAGAGAGGGAGAGAGAGGGGGAGAGGGATAGAGAGGGAGGGGAGGGGGGAGAGGGAGTGAGAGAGAAGGAGAGAGGGAGAGAGAGAAGGAGAGAGAGAGGGAGGGGGAGAGGGAGAGAGGGAGAGGAAGGGGGGGTGGAGAGGGAGTGAGAGAGAGGGAGTGGGGAGTGAGAGAGAGGGAGGGGGGAGTGAGAGAGAGGGAGGGGGAGAGAGAGAGGGGGGCAGAGAGAGAGAGAGGGAGGGAGAAAGAGGGAGAGGGGGAGAGAAGGAGAGGGAGAGGGAGGGGGAGAGGGAGAGAGAGGGGGGAGAGGGAAAAAGAGAGGGAGGAGGAGGGGAGAGGGAGGGGAAGGGGGGAGAGGGAGAGAGAGAAGGAGAGAGGGAGAGAGAGAGGGAGAGGGATAGAGAGGGAGGGGAGGGAGGAGAGGGAGTGAGAGAGAAGGAGAGAGGGAGAGAGAGAGGGAGAGAGAGAGAAGGAGAGAGAGAGGGAGGGGGAGAGGGAGAGAGGGAGGAGGGGGAGAGAAGCAGCTCCTGAGCGCGGTCACATTTCTGGGGCAGCTCCTGTTTTGGGTTCTGGAAGACACCCTCTGGCTCGTCTGCATACACTTTCAGCAACTGTGAAGTTAGGAAATCAGGAGTAGGCGCTGCTACATCAGTTAGGGATCATTTGCATTTCCAGGGACTTTACTGGAGGCTTGCAAGCTGTCCTGTCCCTGGGCGCCTGGGCGGAGAAGCCACGAGAAAACCCTTTTGGTGAGAGCACCCGTGAGGAAAGAAGGAGGCGGGATAAGGGGAGACGTCCCGGAGAGAAGGTGGGGGTTTCCGAGGAACCTTCGGAACTGCGTTTGGAGTTGGGAGCGTTGGCAGACCCAGCACAGGGCGATCTACCAGAGTGCGGGGAGCGGGGAAACCGGTGTCCAGGAACCCGAGAGAGGAGCGGATGCAAACGCTATAGGACATGGGGGCCACGCAGGGCCGGCTGGGGGCTGGCTGACTCCCAGGCGCTACTCAGAACTCAGCTGCTTCCCACCTCTCCGCTCTGCTGCACTTGGCATTGGCTTTGTCTGAGGGTTGCCTCCTCCTTGGCTGAGAGATGACCCCGGGTGACCAAGGACGTGGTGCCAGAGATGGGGAGAGAGACAGAAAGAGACACCGAGAGAGGGAGAGAACTTCCCCAACCAGGGGATCTAAGCTTCTGTCTTCAGTCTGCTTGGGCCACTTGGGGTCACGTGCACAGCGCTAGCCCAATCAGATTCACCAGAGAAATGCCCCTGAGCAATGGGCTGAGCCCGATCTGGAGCGGGATTGGTGTCCCCCACCCCACCCCAAGGTGTGGCAGTGGAGGAGGGTGGCTCCCCCGAACGAACGTGAGCAGAGTTCTGCTGGGGCAGGGCATGGGGAATGGGAAGTGCAGAGGCCCTAAGCAGTCACAGCCCCGACCCTGCGTGCCTGCCTGAGCTGGCCCTGCCCTATGCAGCCCTGCTCACCTGCTTTGTAAAGTTCCTGGAATATGTGGCATTTCTTTCCCCACCAAGAATCTTCCAGGCCGGTCCCTCAGTGAGAAGTCGTCTTCGTATTTGTAAGCTCTTCTCCCTCCTCCTCCTCTTCCTCCTCCTCTTTCTACTTCTTTTGTTTAAGAGGCAGAGAAAGAAAAATAAGAGAGGGGACTCCTATCTGCTGGTTCACTCTCCAAGCTGGCCAAAGCCAGGACCTGAAAACTTAATCCAGGTCTCCCATGTGGACGGCAGGAACCCAATCACTTGAGCCATCACTATTGCTGGCAGGCTCTGCATTAGCAGGGAGCTGGGATCAAGAGCCAAGAATTGAACCCAGGCACTCTGAGGAAGGATACTAACATCCAAAACAGTGTCTTCATTGCTAAACCAAACGCCTTCCCAGCCTGTTCTAACACAGGCTTCACTCCACATCATTCCTTAGAGAGAACTTCCCTCTCTTTCCAGACCCACTTAGGTCCCCCCTCCCTGGCTTCTGGCCCTCTTGGAACCTCATTCCAGGTCGTAATCCCCTCTCTGTTATGTTCTTCTGTAGCTCTGTGGGGCAGGAGCCATATTTGTTCCACTCCCCAGTGAATCCTGGGCTCAGAGCAGGTGCTCACAAAATAGCAATGAATGAATTCTATGTTTGATTCACTTCTTCTTACTCATGCCCATTTTTTTTTTTTTCAAAAAAAGTTTATTTATTTGAAAGAAACAGTTACAGAGAACAAGAGAATCTTCCATCCACTGGTTCCCTCCCCAAATGCCTGCAACAGCTGGGTCTTGGCCAGGACAAAGCCAGGAAGCCAGAACTCCATCTGGATCTCCCACAGGGGCCCAAGTACTTGGACTGTCTTCTGCTGCCTTCCCAGGCACATTAGCAGGAAAATAGCTGAAACTCGAACCTGCACTCCAATGTGGGATGCTGGCATCGCAAGTGGTGGCTTAACCCACTGTGCCCAACATGGCTTAGCTATGACATCACTTACCCTTACATAAAGACAGAAGTGGGACAAACTGGGGCACTAGTTCAGCACCACCTTTGCTTCATCCCCTACCTCCTTCGTGAATGACTTGGGCAAACATTTACTGAGTGCTTCTTCTGCACCAGCCACTGTGCCAGGCAGTACAACTTGGCCTTGGTTTTGATCCTTATCCTACTAGTGTCTCCTTCCTCCACGGCTTCCCTCAATTCAATTCAACAAATATGTATCGAGCTCACAGAAGGATGGAAGATGTGGTAGATAAGAGCATGCATGGCACTGCCTTGTGTTAGGATTCACAGCGATGGTTGAGGTGCGATGAGACTGCGAATCACTCTATCCACCAAGACAAGAACTGAACCACAACATCTTAAGAGCAGATTTCTACTACAAAGATTGAAACCAAGAAACTTGTCTGATTAGCTTGCAGAGAATTCAATTGACTTCTGCTACCAGAACATTTTCGCCTGCTTTGCTAGTCAGTTTAGAGCTGACAATCTTTCGGGAGAGGGAGTTTTGTCTTAAAGTCATTTTATGCAGCGAGTTTGCTGTCTCTGTTCGGAATGGTTAGAGGTAGCTATCAGAAATTACTGGAGGGGCTGGTGCTGCGGCGCAGCGGGTTAACGCCGTGGCCTGAAGCGCTGGCATTCCATATGGGCGCTGGTTCTAGTCCCGGCTGCTCCTCTTCTGATCCAGCTCTGTGCTGTGGCCTGCGAAAGCAGTAGAAGATGGCCCAAGTCCTTGGGCCCCTGCAACCACATGGGAGACCTGGAAGAAGCTCCTGGCTTCTGGCTTCAGATTGGTGCAGCTCCGGCTGTTGGCAGCCATCTGGGGAGTGAACCAGCAGATGGAAGACCTCTCTGTAACTCTGTCTTTCAAATAAATAAAATAAATCTTTAAAAAAAAGAAATTATTGGAAAATCAAATCTTTGCCCCTCCCAGCCACCTCTTAGCACTACCACTGATCCAGACTCCTTGAAGCATAATTGCTATTTGTTTATTAGATTTTAGCAACACAGGCTTCAGAATCCATCAGAGTTTCAAAAAGAAAGCTTCAACGAGAGGAACCTGCGGTGGTCGGCTCTGACAGCTGTGTATCTGTTTTCCGGTTTCTCCATACTCTGCTCTCAGAGGGCAGTGTGGATGAGGGCAGGATCCTCAGGGCTAATGTCCATGACGACAGGCTATGACACGGACAATATTTAAATTAACCTTTTATGGAGGTGGGGAGGGAGTTGATTTTGAAAAGAAAAAAAAAAAAAAACAAGAAAATTGTCATTAGAATAAAAGTTAAAAATCTCTAACGTGGCAAGAATAGAAACATCCACCTATGTCATCCAGGCATTACGTTGTGAGGAATCTGCTATGCAAAGGCAAAGGTCACAGGTTAAGTTTCCAAACAGCCTTTCTTGTTTCATTATCACTGATCCCCTGAAAACAACAACAATCCAGGCGGATAGGATAAAACTGATCAGGTTTGTGAGCTGTAAGACCATGCTATCACCACGCCCCTGTGTGATCTCATGCCCCTACCTGACCACACCTGTACGCCCACCTGCCAATCAGACTAATTCACCATGCCCCTTTGGAAGTGAATTAAAGGCCTGGGACGCGGTGGGCCCGGCCCCTTTTCCCCTTATTTTCCTTCACCGCCCTTGATCTCCTTGTTGTCCCGTGCCTTGCCCGCGCTCTCAGCCTCTGCTTCGCTACCTGTGCTAAGCTGCTTGTGGCTACTCATAAGCAAATGCTTGGTGCACGTGGCTCCTGGCCTGCTCTCTGCTCGGTATGGACCCCAACTTAGTCTCTAGACTTTTCTTTCTCCCTTAGATAGAGCCCTCACTCCCCTAGGCATTTCTCTCACTAAATAAAAAGCTTAAAAACTTAAACAACTCATTCACTCCGTGAGTGTATTCCACTTGGGCTCCTACGCAGGTCCGGGAGAACTGCACTTGGGGTATTAGTAGGTGTTTTGGAAATACATGCTTTATGACCTCAGGATGAATCAGCTTAAATAGCTCAGAGCCGGGAGCTATTTGCCGCAGCAGGCGGGACACTGTATGTGGTGTGGCTGCAACACAGTGGGGTGGAGTTTCATGGCCACCCCACAGGTGTACCAGACACACAAGCCTCTTGCCAAGAATACGTGAATTTGGACTTCGTTCTCTCTTTCCTAAATTCTGCTCAGGGAGTGAGGTCTTGTGATGGGGCAGTCCTACTGGGTGAAAGTTCGGAGTGATCACGACACGCCTAACAATAGCTCATGTTTGGAGTGTGTCCCCGCCAGGTCAGGCCCTGGGTTAAAGGCTCCGGAAGCTTCTCACTGGAGTCCTCATGCTGCCATTGTATCCATCGCCTTCTCATCTTGGGGAGGAGGACGCCAAGCAGAGGGCATGAAGTCACTTGCCCACAGCCACACTGCTGTGGGGACTCCTTGCACAGCCCCGTGACTAATCTTGTGTTTCTAATTTTTTTTTTTTTTTTTTTGACAGGCAGAGTGGACAGTGAGAGAGAGAGACAGAGAGAAAGGTCTTCCTTTTCCATTGGTTCACCCCACAATGGCCACTGCGGCTGGGACGCTGCGGCTGGCGCACCGCGCTGATCCAAGCCGGGAGCCAGGTGCTTCTCCTGGTCTCCCATGCGGGTGCAGGGCCCAAGGACTTGGGCCATCCTCCACTGCATTCCTGGGCCACAGGAGAGAGCTGGACTGGAAGAGGAGCAACCAGGACAGAATCTGGAGCCCCAACCGGGACCAGAACCCAGGGTGCCAGTGCCGCAGATGGAGGATTAGCCTATTGAGCCGCGGCGCTGGCTTGTGTTTCTAATTTTTAAAATCATTTTTTCTTAAAGAGGCCCTCTAAACTATGTTAGCTGTAGTCCCCACAGCACTTGGCTCCAAGGGGCTGGCTTCATGGCATGGAGGATTCAGCTCCTCTTGCAATGCCGGCATTCCCTATCAGAGCACTGGTTCGAGTCCCTGCTGCTTTACTTCCAATCCAGCTTCCTGCTACTGCTAATGAGAAGGCAGTGGAAGATGACCCGAGTGCTTGGGCTCCTGCCACCCAAGTGGGAGACCCAGAGGGAGTTTAGGCTCCTGGATTCTGTCTGGCCGGACCTGGCTATTGCAGACATTTGGAAAGCGAACCAGTGGACTAGAGGTCAGTCCCTCTCTCCCTCTCTGTCTCTGTCACTCCGTCTTTAAATAAAGAAATCAATCAATCCTCAAAAACAAAACCAAACCTGGATCCGTCTCTGGCTTGGTTTTAGACCCTTCATCCTCATCTCCAAACGGCACTTTCTAGCCAGTCACTAGCAAGAGTCTTAACCTCAAGGCGGAGCCATTCCCCATCGCGGACCAGGTGACTTGCTCAGTGAGGTCTGAACGGAAGTGCCTGTGCCTGAATGAATCTGCTACTTCAAAAGCACACTTGTCTGACTGATCACCGATATGGAATCAAGACCAAGGGCTGGGTCAGAAACATGGGAAGTCAGAGGGCCTCGGGGGCCCTTTAAACAAGAGGCTCGTTCCTGACTTAGGGCACCGAGCAGCAGCTGGGTTTGTGCCAGGGTCAAAGAGCGGCCAGGTGGTGGAGATCTCTCTGTTTCCTTCTACACTGGTAAGACGTGGAGAAGGAATTCACAGTGGCTTCCTCTTTGTAGGATCATCCATAAGAGACACTTCATTTCACTTAGCTTATCCAATTAACAAAAGGAGACAAACAAATTAAAAGGCAGTCCCTGAGGTGGCTGAGACCCAGGACGCCTAAGTGGAAAAACAACATAATTGCCATCGCTTACCTTAATGAAAGCCCCACGTTCAGGGCGGGCTTAGAACAAGCACTTCTGGTTCTGCAAGAGTGTGCTGGTGTCATTCCAGGGAAAGGCTAGGAGGAAATGTGGTTGAATGCAACAGGAGAGTTTTTGGTTAGACACACAGATGGTGAGAATTGATACACAGTTGAAATGGCTATTGAAGGAAGCTGGCCAGTGTTCTATTCATCTGCCAGACATGTCCTCTTGCCTCCAAGTGAGGACCCTTTGGAGTCCTCCAGATTCCTTCCCAAACCTGGAAATTCTGACGTCCTCCTGGGTACACTTAGACTGAACGTTGTGTCCCAACTAGCAATGGTGCCCAGAACCAACCATGCTTTTCTGGAGACCTGATTCCAGTGTCTTTGTCCCACTCTGGCTCTGGCTCTGTGTTCACCTGATGTGGAGGAAGTTGGCGCACCTGGCCCACCTTGAGGCCTTGAGTACCAAAGGAATGAAAGCTGTAAACACGAAAGAACGCTATTACGTAAATCAAAGTAAGGATGTCTGCTCTTGGTGCAGCCGTGGAACAATTGGCAAGATCACAAATTGCTTAGCAGATCTTTTAAGAACCTGTTTTTAAAAAAGATTTATTTATTTGAAAGTCAGAGTTACACATAGAGAGGAGAGGCAGAGAGAGGTCTTCCATCCGCTGGTTCACTCCCCAGATGGCTGCAACAGCCAGAGCTGCGCCGATCTGATGCCAGAAGCCAGGAGCTTCTTCTGGGTCTCCCACACGGGTGCAGGGGCCCAAGGACTTGGGCCATCTTCTACTGATTTCCCAGGCCATAGCAGAGAGCTGGATTGGAAGTGGAGCAGCCAGGTCTCAAATCAGCGCCCATAAGGGATGCCGGCACTGCAGGCGGTGGCTTTACCCACTACAAGTCACAGCGCTGGCCCCTATAAACCTATTTTCTTAAAATTTATGTGACTGTAGTAGACATCCTATGGCGATAAAAAGTAGGAGAGAGAGAGGGGACAAGGAGAAGAAGGTCATGAAGTAGTCACTTTCCATTTACACATTACACACGTTCAGACCCACCGTCACTCACAGCATAAGGTATTTCAGCCAACAACAGACCGCACGTGCGGCAGGGGTCCCGTAAGATTACAATGGAGCTGAAAGATGCTCATGGCCTGTTGGGATCCCAGCCATCAGAAGGTTGTAGTGCAATGCATTCCTCCCGCGTTTGTGGTGATGCTGGTGTAAAAAAGCCTGCCTGCATACCACACATTCAGGGAAGTAGCACGCCGTGCAGCGTGGAGCCTAGAGCAAAGGGCTAAACCTCACAGCCTGGGCGTGCACTGGTGATTCTGTCTGGGCTTGTGCAAGTACGCTGCACCATGGGCACACAGCAAGGAAGTCGCCTAACGATGCACTTAGCGCACACCCCAGTGTGAAGCAGTGCATGGCTGTGTATGTGATCATTGAAACTGTGACCCCCCAATCTCACTCCTACATAGCCATCCAAGGGAAATGGCTGTGTTTACACAAAAACCGAATGTTTACAGCAGTCTTATCCACAATAACCAAAGCTGGAGACAACTCCATTGTCCCTGAGTGGGGGAGGGAATAAACTGTGAACAGTGGAATACTACTCAGCAATAAAAATGGAAGGAACTGTTGATACAGGCGACAACTTGGATGGAGTCTAGGGACTTCAGGTTGAGTGAAAAAAGCCAGGCGCAAAAGGAGACATATTGTATGGTGCATTTCTCTGACATCCTGAAGAGGCGAAGCGAAACGGATGGAAAACAGGTAAGCGGTGGCCAGGAGTTAAAGGAGAAGGGGTAGCAAGGGGAAACTCCACGTGTTTGGCAAACTCCATGTCCCAAAGAGTGAACGCCACTGTATGTAAACTAAACTAAAATATGATAAATCTGTATTGCACTAGGACCGGTGTAAACAGGTCCATGGAACAGCAGAACGACCTGGAAATGGAATGAAATATAAATAGCTAATTTGTTTGGGTAGCAATAGCTTTTCAAATCTTTAGGAAAAGGTGAATTATTTAATAAGTAGTGCTGAGAAGACTTGTTCTTATCATAAAAAGAGAGACATCTACCTCATACCTTACATTAAAATAAATTCCAGAGAGATAAATGAAAGATTTAAAAGGGAACAAAAATGAGAATACCAAAGGAAATACATAGCATGTAATAATCTTGGAGTGGGAAAGGTTATTTTAAGGATGAAACGGCAGAAAACATACAGAAACGAATTCATTCATTTATTATTTGAAAAATCCAGTAAAACACAACAACGGGTAACTATCAACAAGTTGGCACAGGATGATAAACTGGGAAAAATTATCTACACTACCTACAAGGGGTCTTCAAAATGTTCATTGAAGATAAGTTTTATGAAAACATCATGCTGGGGTTTCAAAAATATTGCACCATAATAAACTCATCTTTTAATTGCGTTTTCCACAAACTTTTTGAAGTACCTAATGTGATGGAGATATGGATTGCAGATGCTGGGGTTCATTACCCAGAATTTCCTCAGTACTGGGGGGGCTGACAGCTCACCCCCCCTGAGTTCTCCCTCTGTCCACAGCTAAAGAAAGCCACTCCACCCAGGCCAGGCTGGCTGCTCCGGGGCAGCCCTCCCCCAGTGACTAGTAAATAAAGCAGATGAAAGCCTGGCCCTCTCTTCCCTCGAGACAGAACTGAATGGACATCCCAGCCGCAGATCCTGAGGTTCAGCTCCTTCTTTTGCTCAATCCTGCTTTTTCCTCTCATGCCATTCCTCAATGAACTCCTGCATAGGAGCCTCAGCGTCACAGTCTGTTTCTGGGGAGTTCGACCTAAGATAATATCCATAATATGTAAAGCACTTCCATAGGTCAACAAGAAAATACAAATACATGCAAAAGCTATAAACAGTTGTTTTATATGCATCATAATGAAAATTATCTGTACTCATCTCAACAAACTCACTTTGACCAATCTATCATTGAAAAATAATTTTACACTTCATTAATAAGACTAAAAAACTGAAAAAAACCCTAATGTCTATTATTTCATTACAAAATTGTAATACTATGCAGTTATTAAAAATTATTTAGATGGGGCCAGTGCTGTGGCACAGCAAGTTAATGCCCTGGCCTGAAGCACCAGTTCGAGACCTGGCTGCTTCACTTCCAATCCAGCCTCAACAAATAAATAAATAATAAATAAAATAAATCTTGAAAAGGGAAGGGAAGAGAGGGGGAGGGGAGGGGAGGGGAGGGGAGGGGAGGGCAGAAGAGGGGAGGGGAGGGGAGGGAAGACGGAAGGAAGGAAGGTTGCTGAGTGTGAAGGCAACACAGAGCCAGGCAGAGCAGGGCGATGGGGAGAGACACAGCCCCAAGATGGTGTTGGTGCCATCCATGCTGGCTGTATCCAAAGACACATGGATTCCTGAACTTTTCAAGTATGTGACCCAATAAATTTTGCATTTTTGCTTAAGTCTGTTTGAGAATGCATCTCCGAGGAAGAGAATGTGGTATTGTACACATCCAAGTCTGGGTCCATGAGAAGAAAATCTTCCTCAATTGTTCAGTCTTTTATTATTATTAAAGATGTATCTACTTTTTTTTTTTTTTTTTTGACAGGCAGAGTGGACAGTGAGAGAGAGAGAGACAGAGAGAAAGGTCTTCCTTTGCCGTTGGTTCACCCTCCAATGGCCGCCGCGGCCGTCGTGCTGCGGCCAGCTTACCATGCTGATCCAAAGGCAGGAGCCAGGTGCTTCTCCTGGTCTCCCATGGGGTGCAGGACCCAAGGACTTGGGCCATCCTCCACTGCACTCCCTGGCCACAGCAGAGAGCTGGCCTGGAAGAGGGGCAACCGGGAAAGAATCCGGCGCCCCGACCGGGACTAGAGGATTAGCCTAGTGAGCTGTGGCGCCGGCCAAGATGTATCTACTTATTTGAAAGGCAGAGTTACAGAAAGGCAGAGGCAGAGGCAGAGAGAGAGAGAGAGAGAGAGAGAGAGAAATCTTCCAACTGCTGGCCCACTCCCCAAATGGCCACAAGGCCAAAACTGGGCTGATCTGAAATCAGAAGCCAGGAGCTTCCTCCGGGTCCCCCATGCAGGTACAGGGGTCCAAGCACCCAGACCATCCTCTACTGCCCTCCCAGGCCTGAGCAGAGAGCTGGATCAGAAGCAGAGCTGACAGGACTCGAACCAGTGCCCATATGAGATGCTGGCACCGAGGATGGCGACCCCACCCACCATGCCGCAGCACGGGGCCCCTACTAGCCCAGTCTTTCATTCATTCAATTAAAATGTACTGAGCAACTAGGAACTGCAAGTTTGTTAAGTCAGAGGAAGACAGTGGAGAGGGGCACCGTCTTTGCTGTAACAGGAAGGGAAGCTAGACCACCACATTTTCTCTCTTGGGATACTCTCCTGCTGATGAGTGGCATTTCTCTTGTCTCAGTGCCTCTCTCTGGCATTCTTTCTTTGGGTTCTTCCATTGTCCATCAAGTCAAAAAAAAAGCTGCAGCCACTCCTCACTTGGGAGGCCTGGAGTGGACAGGGGAGACTGGCTCTTTGCTCCTGGGAGTGACACAGATGCCCTTCAGCCCTGGCTCCCTGTTTCCTGTGCTCTCTTCTTACTGTGTGGGCTTTCTTCTCCACGGAGACCCAGGACTGCGGGTGCACTTTGCAGAAAAGGGGAAAGGAAACGAAGTTGCTCCAGCCGGAGTCTAAGTGGTTCTCTGTGAGCTCCAGCCGAGAGTGACGGATGCTCCGCAGTGAGGGTCGGGCCCCTGTCTTGGAGTCGGTCTTCTCTGCCAGTCACTGTTCTCAACATGGTTTCCCCTTGAGGGCCTCACCAGGGGGAGCTTCTGGCCAGAGGGCAGTGTCTGGGGCTTTCCTGGGCTCCCTGGCCAAATGCTACCTTAATTTCACCACCGTTCTCAACCCACAGTTGTCTATGAGACCTTGGAGAGAGAGTACACAAAACGAGAGAAGAGGTGTGGGTGGCTCTCTCAGAAGCTCCTCTTAGAGAATTTTTGAGCTTGTAGATCATATCACCGAAAAGGGAGAAAAAGCACCCTCAGCAGATTCCATTAGAATAAAGTTAACTCATGAGGTCATGTCTGGTGATTATAGAATTATCTTCATTATTTATTAATGTGTTCAAGGCTTGCGAACGCGAGCATTCGCATTTTACAGTCTAAACTTCCAGAACCGAGCCCAGACGACTGGGTGAAACTACAGGGGGCGAGCACGGAGCCCCGGACCACACTCGAGGGGGAGTGCCCTACGCCACCGGGGGCAGCGCTGCCGCTCTCCACAGGAGCGAAGGAGCTGAGAACCGGCGCCTCTTGTTCCAGTCCGTCTTCTTTGGGCTGCTCATCAGCATCTCCCGGGGAGCCTCCGCAAACTTCACCTCTGGAGACAGACTCAGGAGGTCGGGGTGGGACTCCAGCAGCTGCATAACCCTGGTTCAGGCTGACCCCTAGTTGGCAGATGGGGACGGGGACCCAAGGACACAAAGCAACTTGTCTAAGGTGACAGTGACCATTTGTCAGAAGAGCCAGAACTAGTATCTAGGTTTCCTGGCTCTGATCCAGGACTCTTTTTAACTCCATAAGTAAAAGAGCAATAAACAGTCATTCTTACCCAAGCTGCTAATTTTCTGATTTTCTGGTGGTGCAGGCGCCCACCTAGGAGAAGGGTGGTTGCAGGTTGTGCTTGGGAACACTGCCCACCAGCCTGCCGCTGCGTGAGTAACAGCTGCAGACACATCTGTGTAGACAGGCTCGAGAAAGGTGTGATCCACATGTCTCTGCTGCACCTGCACTCTTAATGCCTTGGGGTTTGTGGTTGTGATTGTTTACAGAACCTGACTCTCAAAGTCATGGTCAGCCCAAAGCCTTTGCTGGAAAAAACAACACAAAACAGAACAAAACCTCACCATTTGTGCAATAGCTTCCCACAGAGGGCTCTCTGCTGCTGTCTTGTCCTAGCCACGCCCTGAAGCTAGCGAGTTTGACAGTTTCACCGAATGTAGGAAACATACAACCCAAACAAGAAGTAAGTGCTTGTGGCTTGATCGTGCTTCCCCGCATGGGGCTGAGGTTTAATCACGATCTAGCAGAAGGCATTTCAGGTCAGGGCGTTGGGGAAGAGGAACACGAGCTGCCTCAGAATCCCGGTTTGGAAACTACAGGCCCCCTTACTCACAAGACATCCCGAAGAATACTACAAAGCGTTCCTCCTGGAGATACTCTGGAAAACTGCCCATACTGGGCCTCTTTATTAGCTAAGCCACCTGCCACCAACAGCCACCTCAAAGGTGCCCCATCTTCAGCAGAGATCTGGCAGCTGTGAGTCTTTCATCCTCCCGGCCACGTGGACCTGCTACCCACCGCTGAGGCACTCCAGGGCCAGAGCCATTACAGCCGGACCAAGGTCACTCGCAGGGAGTTCACAGCGCAACCAGAGCAGGAGGGAGATTGGCTGGGCTTCTGGAATCAAAGGACACTACAGTGGGAAGGGATGTCGAGGGGTCATTCAGTTCACCTGCTTCCCTGCAGGTGAACAATAAAACCATCCAGGGCTAATGAAGGTCCGGAGGCCATGGCTGCACAATGCTCTAACCTGGCGCTTCAAGTCCTCACTTTCCCACAGTTCTTCCTCAAGGCAAACCCAACCCGCTCTTGCCAATTACTCTCCCTCCCCTCCCCGCCAGGGCTTAATGGGCGGACAGTGCCTCTGTGGAGAGGCTGCCCTTCTTTGATTTCAGAGTCCGCTCCAGAGAAGCCTTGAAGCACCCACTCCGCGAGGCTCTGCGGGGGGCGGCCAACGCACAGCCAACTGCTCTGTATTTTTGGTTCTTTTATGCTCTGTCTGAATGCCAGACAATTGCATTTCCTTGAGCCACTCTCTCCAGGGATCGGTTTCCCCGGAGAAGGGAAGGCTGAAAGGTAATTCATCAGAACACAGATAGGAAGACATTGAGCAGTGCCCCTGCCCACAGGAAGCTGTGGGGTGAAGGGTTGGAGGGTAGGGCTGCTGGGTGGATTTTTCGGACCTCTGATGGTTGCTATTTAAACGGAACCTGATCCAGTGGGGGGATGTCTTTTCTGCTTCCTGCAAGGATGCACAGATAGGAGATGCTTTTGCCACGGGGACAGGTTTCAGTGCGCTCCCCAGTGGGAGAAGAGAAATGGAGAAACTTCTTGAACTCTTTCCAACTTTATGGTGGCTCGTCCTCTGGTCTGAAAAGCACCATTCCGAGCGTTTTGAAAGATCAGCTTGATTGAGGAAGCTAACGTACAAACTACTAAATGAGACCTCCTTTGATTTTGGCTCTCTCCCTGCATTAAACCAGCATGGACAAGCCTCAAATGAGATGGCTCCTCCATGGCTCCCCAGGCCAAACGCTGAACACTAACAACTGACATTTTCTTCTTGATATCTTCCCACCCCACCGCCTCCTTCAATTAGTGCACTGGGAAGAGAGAGTTCCCAGATTATTCCCACGTACAGGAATCTGTGTTGTTAAACCTCCTTTGGGGGTACACTCTGCCCTGGGATGTGCATCAGTCGTTCTTGAATTACTGCCTACTCTGAAGTGCTTCCATCAGGAGACGAGTTTCTTTTAAGTCTGCTCTTCCTGCAGGTAAAATCAAGCATTTCCAACTCTGTGTTGAAGAGCTTAAAATAAAAAACGCGCAGGGCAAATCCACAGGCTGCTCTTCACATCAACGCTTTGCAGAACACTTTTCACCAACCTTCCAGTCTACCAAAAAGTATGTCCACAAACTAGGAAGCACTTCCTGGGCTCAGCTTTTTGGCGGCCAGTGCAGGGTTTACCCCAAAGTCTAAAGTGTCCAGGTTATTGTGGATATCGGAACAACTCCCGGGAAACAAGAGGTGAACGGAGGAAACCACATTTGGGTTCAAAGTGGTATGGAGCGGACCTTCAGTAAGTGGGAATTCTGTGATCGGGAGAGTAAAGTAGGCAGCTTTGAGTCAAGGGTACACAAACAGATTGAGCTTGTTTTTAAGGAGGGGTAGATTTGGACAGCGGAAAGCAAATAAGCAGAAATAAAGAAACAGGGGAGGAAAAAGCCCAAGAGAACTGTGAATGTTTAAACTAGCTTTTAAAAAAAAAAAAAAGATTTATTTATTTATTTGAAAAGCAGAGTTACACAGAGAGAGGAGGAGAGGTGTGTGTGTGTGGGGGGGGTCTTTTATCCGCTGGTTCATTCCCCAATTGGCCATAATGGCCAGAGCTGTGCTGATCTGAAGTCAGGAGCTTCCTTTGGGTCTCCCATGTGGGTACAGAGGCCCTAGGACTTGGGCCATCTTCCACTGCTTTCCCAGGCCATAGCAGAGAGCTGGATCAGAAGAGGAACAGCTAGAACTTGAATCAGCGCCCATAGGGGATACTGGCACTGCAGGCAGTGACTTTACCCCCTATGCCACAGTGCCAGCCCCTAAACTAGCTTTTAAAAACTTGTAGTGACAGACCACTTCATCGTCTAGAAAGGTACAACAGCCCCACAGTGTCTTTGTGCCGCTCTACTCTACTCGACACATGGCTAATCTGGTTCCATCTCTGCCCTCGCTCACTTTCCCCCACCTCCTAGATGATTTTGAAGCAAATCCCAGACAGCATATCATTCCATCTGTAAATATTTCAGTATTTTACTAGCATTTAGATGTAAGCAACATCAAATTATACAGGTCAGAACGTGTTGCAAGAAAAACTACACGAAACTGAAAACCTTGGCACCATAAAAGAGTCCCCCAAGCCTCAGCCAATGGTATGCATGTTCCCAGGTCTATTTTGTACAACAATATCCCAGAACCTTAGAACACTCTCTAATGTTTTCTTGGAGGATATTGGAATAAAATATATATGTCCAGCAACTCATGCTTTTTGTCATAATGCTTGGGCCTTAATGGAATGTCAAAGCATATACACAAACACTTGTCCCTGTACATCTGCCACAACTTCAGTGTATTTCTTTATGCTATTTTCAACATGGATCAGAGCGATATTTCAAGAAGACATGCCTTCCTTGAATCAGAGTCCAACAAAAGTGGCCGTGGAATCTGACGGTGGTGGGGCAGTTTGGGGCGAGAAGGTAACAGCACAGCTGGGGACAGGGAGGTGGGGGTAGGAGGGGGAGGCAGATGGGGCTCAGAGATTCTTGAGGCCTTGGCGGGATGTGAAACTGAGTGGGAGGCAAAGAATGAAAGTGGAGCATGTTAATCTTGGAATGAGGATGAGTCACGCAGAAAATGAGATGCTTTCCCACTGATGCTCTGAATAACACCCCTAGATTGGGAAAAGAAACCCAACGAATGTTGCCCTTGATTGCAGTGGAGATAGGATACAGCACACAGGGAGTCTTCCAAAATTTCCTGGGAAATGCCAATTATGAAACGACTGTGCCTGGATTTCAAGCCTTGTTTGCACCAGAATAAACTTACCTTTGCTTCCCACAGACTGTTTGAAGTGCCCGTATACGAAGCGTGTAGTGGAAGATTCCATGTGAGCTCCGAAATCTCTTCTTCCCATCCACAACCAAAGGCCAGCAGGGCTGGACGACCCCTGGGTGCCTTGCTACCTACTGCGTCCGACGTTGCAGCTCACTGAAGCGTGCTGTGAAAGCAGGTAGATGTGGATCTGGGCTGACTTCTGGATGGTGGCTGCTAACAGTAGGAAGCAGCAATAGTAGTTCAGACAACCCAGGCTATGCATACGCTTTCAAATGAGAAAACAAAGTAATGGCCTTTTCCCGTGTTTTCCATGTGCCTGTGTGTCAGTTAGTCTGCTAAGATGTTTGTATACTCACACACTATCTCACTTAATCCTTGTAACAACCCAATGGAGTACACACTAATGTTGCATCCTGTATCAGGCAACGGGGGTACAAACAGGTAACTAATCAACCCAAGAATCATTGCCAGTAAAGCACAAAGCTAAGACTGAACCCAGATCTCTCTGAATTCCAAACCCTCAACCTCAGTACAACATGCTCTCCTGCTAAGCTAGCGTGCACAAATATTAACATCTTGTATTTTACCCTTCAATCAAAATCCAGAAACATTCAATAAGTAGTGAATTGACAGATTGAAGGGGTCCCCCTGGCCAAATCTGGGACAAATTCAACACCAAATTTAAGTGCAGTAATGAATTGTAAACTACTGGAGAAGTAGGAAGGTATGTGTTCCCTCTGATAATACATAAATAAATGCATAGGGGAGGAGAGAGGGATCCTGCTTCCAGAATACAGGAAGTTGACTGGTAAACATGTCTTGGAGCCAGAAAGCCATCACAGTAAATATGCGGTGGGTGGGAATCATCAATGAATCCTAGAGCTAAGGAGAAATATTGGTGAGCAAGATTCTTGCACAGTCTTAAAGTACCTCCCTAAATACTGCTTATTAGTTTAAAAGTGAAAAAAATTAATTAGGTGCAGTTGCTGTGGCACAGTGGATTAAGTTATTGCTTGGGATGCCTGCATCCCATACTGGAGTGCTGGCTGAGTCCTGGGTAGTCTGCTTCAGTTCTGACTTCTTGCTCATTCTCATCCTGGTGGGCAGCTGGTGATGGCTCAAGTACTTGAGTGCCTGGCACCCACATGGGAGACTCAGACTGAGCTCTGGGCTCCAGACTTGGCCTGGCCCACACCTGGCTTTTGAAAGCATTTGGGGAATGAACCTCTGGTTGGAAGTCTCTCTCTCTCTCTCTCTGTTGCTCTGCCTTTCAAATAAATAAATATTTTTAAAGTTCATGGAAAATATCTATTATGAAAACAAACCTGTGGATTTCAAATTTTAGAAAACAATGGGACTGGCATTGTGGTGCAGCAGGTTAAGCTGCCACCTACGATGCTGGCATTCCGTATGGGTGCTGCTTCAAGTCCCAGCTGCTCTTCTTCTGATACAGCTCCCTGCTAATGTGCCTGGGAAAGCAGCAGAAGATGGCCCACGTCCTGGGGGCCCTACTACCCACAAAGGAGACCCCCATGAAGATCCTGGCTCCTGGCTTCAGCCTGGGTCAACCCTGGTCTTTGCAGCCATTTGAGGGTGAACCAGTGGATGGAAGGTCTCTGTCTCTGTCTCTTCCTCTCTCTCTGTAACTCTGCCTTTCAAATAAATAAGTAAATCTTTTAAACAAATTAATTATACAGAAGGGAAATTGGGCAATACCTTGGCAAGGCGGTCAGCATTCACCCTGCCAGGAAGGGACAGGTGGCCGTTGTGCGCATCCAGCTGTGATAGCCTTAGAAGGACACTCTGCTAATTTTGCAGTATTCCAGCTGAGAGTACATAACAAAACAACAGAAGAATGCAAAATAGGAATATTCTATTAAAAACAAAGGTAAGACAAATTATATTCTTAAACATCAACACCATAAGAAATGAACAAACAAAAAGGCTGTGGAAATGTTCCAAATTAAAGGAGATAAAAAGAACAAGACAATTAAATATAATCCTAGGACCCTAGGCTTGGCACTACACAGGAAGCAGGAGGGCAAACAATGCTACAAGAGATATTAGATCAACTGTCAACACTGGAATATGGACAGTGCCAATGTAAATCTATAAAGTTGATAGGTGCACTGAAGTTACATAAGAGAATATTCCTATTTTAATGAAATGCATAACAAGTTATTTAAAGGTGAAAGACCATGATATAAGCAATTTATCCTCACATTGTTCTAAAAGAGGGGTAGGCATTTAGCCTAAAGGTTAAGACATTTGTGTTTCATCGAATACTTAGGTTTAATACCCAGCTCTGGCTCTTAACTCCAGCTTCCTGCCAATACAGATCCTAGAAAGTGGCTGTGATGGCTTGAGCAACTGGATTCCTATTATTTACATAGGAGGCCTTGAATGAGTTCTCAGCTTTGGCCTGGCCAGCCTTAGCCTTAGCCTTAGCACTTGGAAAGTGAATCAGTAGATGGAGCACCATCTCTCTCTTTCTCTCAATCTCTCTCTTCTCCTTAAAAAAAAAAAAAATTCAAAAGACAAAGAGGCCGGCGCCGCGGCTCACTAGGCTAATCCTCCGCCTAGCAGCGCCGGCACACCAGGTTCTAGTCCCTTCTGTCCCAGTTGCCCCTCTTCCAGGCCAGCTCTCTGCTGTGGCCAGGGAGTGCAGTGGAGGATGGCCCAAGTGCTTGGGCCCTGCACCCCATGGGAGACCAGGAAAAGCACCTGGCTCCTGGCTCCTGCCATCGGATCAGCGCGGTGCGCCGGCCGCAGCGTGCTGGCAGCGGCGGCCATTGGAGGGTGAACCAACGGCAAAGGAAGACCTTTCTCTCTCTGTCTCTCTCTCTCACTGTCCACTCTGCCTGTCAAAAAAAAAAAAAAAAAAAAAAAAAAAGACAAAGAGTGAAAAGCTAAAGTAAGCGGGATAGAATGCTAGCAATACGTAAATCTAGGTGAAAGGAGCATGCGTATTCTTTGAAATGTCTTCTGTTTGACAGTACACATGTTCTTCTGCTGCTGTGGATTCGTTCTGCGAGGAGGAACGTGGTGGGGGCAAGAGCAAGAGGCACAGAGTCACCACACAGATCCCAGGAGCCGGGTGAAAGCAGGCCAGAGGCAAGCAGCCTGCAGACTCATTTATTTCAGTTGGTACAGCAGCTTATATAGCCAAGGCAGCCAATCCAGTCAAGGGGCGGTTTATGTCTTAACCAATCACAGCCTGTTGCCAGGCAATTTCCAAAGCCATCCAATCACAGCCTATTGCCAGGCAGGCTGCTTTGCCAGTGGCCTTCTTGGCATGGCCTTCTCATTCCACCACTCTTCGACTTGTAAAGCAGGCATGCTCCAGTAAATCCATCGTCAGGTGAAAACACTGAAAGCTGAAAGTGCATTTGACCACCTAGCCTGCTGAACACCTTCCAGTGCTGCTTGCTTCCCTGTGACTGCAAGGATGACTGGGAGCTGTGCTCGCTCCCATTCCAGCATCAACAGAGTCTCCTAGTGCATGTCCCCAGCCTGCGTAACAATCAAAACACAAAACTTGAATTAGAGCTTCTATTGAATATGCACTGATTCGGTACCGCTGTAAAGTCGAAAGAACTTACGTGCATCCAAGCCTAAGTCGGGGCCATCTGTATGTCCAAATAAGACTTTTTGTTTTTAAGTCCATCTGATATCCTATTAGTAAGTAGGGACTGCACTTCAAGTTCTTGAACGTTGTGCGTTGGGGAGATGACCTGCCTTGAGCTATGAGAATGATCTTTATGCAATAGGAGAAGCTTAAGGTTGAGTTGGCTCCCTGCAATTTAGGAGTTCACCAGCCAGCATGAGGTCACAAAGAACACAGGCTCACAAATGAATAAACAACAGAGTAATTGCAGTGTGAGAAACAGCAGGAAAGCCAACACCACTTATGGGTAAGGACAAGATTTCCAGGTGTGCGACTGTTCCAGGGTACAACTGCCCAGCAGAAGAATCCATCTGTTCTAGCTCACTGTCCATTTGCAGTCTATATGGGAAATATATGGGGACTGGAAGGTTCAGTGGCAACTGGGAAGAGCACAAGGAGCAAACGACTACCATTGACAGTGGTACAATACATGCAGGGCTTAGGGAAACCAGGGGATGAGAAACAAATTAGTGGACACTTTTGACACTGGGGTTATTAGTGTCCCCACAGACTTGAGTCACTACCAAATGCTGGGCCCTGGGGATATCAAAAGAGAAAAGAAGTGCTCCCTGTCCTCAAGAAGATTTGAGGAGGGACACGCCACAGGGCAGCAGACAGAAAGTGCCAATCATGAGTGTTCTTGTCACTGGGTGTGAAAGTTTGTGGGATAGGGCAGTAAAGAAAAGCTATCGTGGGCATATGGCACCAAGACAAACGGTAGGAGCGGGTGTTCTGTTCATTTGTTCATTTGCTCAATAACTCTTTCAATAAATATTTTTTTAAAAAAATATTTGTTTATTTGAAAGGCAGAGCTACAGAGAGGCAGAGGCAGAGAGAGAGAGAGAGAAAAGTCTTCCATCTGCTGGTTCACTCCCCAAATGGCCACAGTGGCTGGAAGTGTGCCAATCCAAAGCCAGGGGCCAGGAGCTTCTCTGGGTCTCCCATGCAGGTGCAGGGGCCCAAGGACTTGGGCCATCTTCTACTGCTTTCCCAGGCCACAGCAGAGAGCTGTATCGGAAGTGGAGCAACCAGGATTGAACTGGTGCCCACATGGGATGCCTGCACTGCCGGTGGCAGCTTCACCCACTATGCCCTCTTTTTTTTTTTTTTTTTTTTTTTAAGTGACAAGGGATTATGGCAGACACTTAAAGAAAAAAAAGATAAAAAGTGCTCAGGGGAAAAGGATAAGGTATATTCAGGATTCATTAACAATAATAATAGCTAAAATTAAATGGGCCCTGTTTTAATGTCCTGTGGCTACTATAACAAATTACTACCAACCTGATGGCTACAGCAACAGGAATCTATTGTCTCACAGTTCTAGAGGTCAGAAACCTGGAGTCAAGGCGTTGGGAGGGCCATGCTCCCTCCCGAGGCCTGGACAGAGCCTTTTCCCTGCCTCTTCCACCTGCTTGTGGCTGTTGGCATTCCGAGGCTTCTTGCTGTACCACTGTAATTTCTGCCTCCGTCTCCAGGTGGTCTTCTCCTCTGCCTAAGCTCCCCCCTGTGTATCTCTTATAAGGAGACCTGATACTGGGTTTAGGGGCCACCTTGATAATCCAGGGTGATCTCTTTATCTCAAAAGCTTTAATTATATCTGAAAGGACTCTTTTTTCCAAAGAAGGTCACAGTCACAAGCTCCAGGGATTGGCACATGGACATATCTTTAAGGGACCCACTAGTCAACCCATTACAGGCACTTTCCATGGGCCATGGATTGTTCTAAGCATCCTAAATATTTACTCACTGGAGTCCCAATAATACAGTGACACAGGTCATTATTTTGGTCTCCACTGCAGAAAAAGGTGGCATAGAGATACCAGGTTACTTTGAACCACTAGTCAGGGTGATTTGACTTGAGTAGAACAGCTTATGTTGAGGAGTTGGGAGAGATGTGCTTGCATAGACCACGTAAAGCCACCTGTGAATACCTGGATGAAATGTGTCTTCTTCTGTGTAATGAATAGCTACTGGGGGCCTTCAGCATGTGAGTACCAATGTACAAGGTAACTTTCAAAAAGTTCATGGAAGGATTTGGTGCTGTGGCGTAGCAGGTAAAGTTGCTGCCTACAGTGCCGGCATCCCATATAGTACCAGTACCAGCAGAAGATGGCCCAAGTCCTAGGGCCCTTCCACCCATGTGGGAGACCTGGAAGAAGCTCCTGGCTACTGGCTTTGGATTGGCCCATTTCCGGCCATTGTGGCCATCTGGGGAGTGAACCAGCGGATGGAAGATCTATTGCTCTCTCTCTCTCTCTCTTCTATTTCTACCTCTCTCTGTAACTCTTTCAAATCAATAAAATAAATCTTTTAAAAATAAGTTCGTGGAAAATGGAATTAAAGACAGGTTTAGGGCTGGCACTGTGGCACAATAGGTTAACACCCTGGTCTGAAGCGCTGACATCCCATATGGGCACCGGTTCAAGACCCAGCTGCTCCACTTCCGACCCAGCTCTCTGTTGTAGCCTGGGAAAGCAGTAGAGGATGACCCAAGTCCTTGGGCCCCTGCACCCACGTGGGAGACCCAGAAGAAGCTCCTGGCTCGTGGCTTTGGATGGTCACAACTCTGGCCATTGCAGGCAATTGGGGAGTGAACCATTGGATGGAAGACTTCTCTCTCTCTCTGCCTCTCTTCTCTCTGTAACTCTGACTTTCAAGTAAATAAATCAATCTTAAAAAAAAAAAAAAAGACAAGTTTATTTTTGGTGCAAAAAAATCTGAAATTCATGCATGCATATGAGTTCATGGGAAATGTTTCATGGGAAATGTGTGGATTTCATATTTTTCTTGTACCTAAATAAAGCTGTCTTTTTTTTTTTCCCATGTGTACTTCAAAGGCAGAGAGACAGAAAGATCTATTTGCTGGTTTACTTCCCAAATGCCTGTAACAGCCAGGAGCGGGGCCAGAGTGAAGACAGGGTGAACTCAGTCTGAGTCTTTCACATGGGTGGCAGGAACTCAAACACTTGAACCATCATTTGTGCTCCCTGGGTACACATCAGCAGGAAACTAGAGTTGGAAACAGAGCCAGGACTTGATTCCAGGCACTCCGACGTGGGATGCAGGTGTCTAAAGTGGCATCAACTGCTGTGGCAGACACCCTCCCCACTTATCTTTTCATTCCATTTTACCATGAACTTCTGGAAGTGCTCTCATATGGGAATATCAATCAGAAAGCACCACATCACATCGATTGAAAGGGGGGGAATGGGAGCCTTCTTAGGAAATGCTCACATAATTGTTGTGAATGGTAATGTGTGCCTGGGCAGGAGGTCTAGCCACAGAAACAGACAGGAATACTTAATAGCTCATTCTTCTTTTCCTCCCAACAGGTGGAGCCAGATTCTTTCCCATTCGATTTAGCGCTCCCATATTTCTCGGTTGCGTACTGGGAGGCATTCGGGAGATAAGACAGTCTCCTCCTGGCCCAGTTTAGCAGACTCAAGCTTTTCCACTAAAGGCTTGCACTCCAAATCTGGAAGCACCTGCACGAGCAGTGCCTAGAAGCACAAATCTCCATTGTCTTGATTGTGATCGCTTTGAAGGCACGACGGGGACTGAGTAATGTCTCTCCTAAGGTTACGAGACGGTCAACTCTGACCTTATGATGGGGTAAACCTTGAAGCCAAAGTAAGCATAAATGAAGTCAACACGAAGGACTCCCAGGAAATGGCCTGCAGAGCTAGCTACCTGCAAGTTAGAGCTTTGCTCTCTCTCCAGAATTAGCCAACAGAGAGACCAATTTCTATTCTCACCTCCGCTCTGCTCTTCACAGTGAGGACCACTGTTGCTACTCCTGGGGCAACCTGAATATTAAACACTCCGTACTCATTTAGTCTTTTAGATCACCACGAGGAGTTGATGAGTAAGGCCTCCCAGGAAAGGCACTTCCTGTTGGATAGGGAAAGAACGGAGAACAAGAGACCTGCACTGGCCCCTGAGTTCTCAGACCAACCTATCAGTCAGCTTCAGGGAACATTAGTGCTGTGGTCAGAATAATAAAATATTTCCAGAAGCTATAAAGGAACTGTCTTTCTCTGACGTGATGTAGGCAAAAGCAAAGGCTTGTTTGCCCCTGGAGTTGGAATAGTTTCAAGGAGTGCTTTCCTACGAGAATAAGACATCTGATTTCTTTAAAAATTTAAATGTAGGGGCTGGTGCTGTGGCTTAGTGGGTGAGGTCGCCGCCTGTAGTGCTGGCATCCCATATACACACTGGTTCAAGTCCTGGCTGCTACACTTCCCATCCGGTTCCCTGCTACGGCCTGGGAAAGCAGTGGAAGATGGCCCAAGTGCTTGGGCCTCTGTACCCACATGAGAGACCCATAAAAAGCTCCTGGCTTCAAATCGGACCAGTTCCGGCTGTTGTGGCCAGTTGGGGAGTGAACCAGCAGATGGAAGACTTCTCTCCCTCTCTGTGCCTCTGCCTCTTTGTAACTCTTTCAAATAAACAAATAAATGTAAAAAAAAAAAAATTTAAATGTAGTATCTGTTCATTTCGAAATAAAACACAGGTATGACGGAGGAATATAAAATAAAAGGTAAAAATAATGAATGTTTAAGTTTGAGGATGCTTTTATTTTCTATGAGTACCCTAACTCTATATAGCACCCTCCTGCTGGAGTTAATAAGTGTAAGCGGATAGCACCTGCCGCTCCTAGTGTGGTCTGGGAAGTGCCAGCATTGGCAGTAAGCAGAAGCTTTCTGAAACACAGGTCTCAGCGCAGACTATTGAGGCAGGGTCTGCGTTCTCACAAGTTCTCGGGGTGACTCCCGTGCACGCTCACTTATGGGAGCACCGAGTATTTTCACTGGTGTTGGTAGACCTTCAGAAAACAGCCAGGCTGTTAAAAGAACTGAAGGCAAGAAAAAAAAAAATAAAAGCAGTAGACAGAAAAATTAACTCAATCAGCATGCAGAATTATGTGTGAATAGGACCCAAATTTAGAACACATCCCTGGAGACTCGGACCTTGGAGTGACCTGTTAGAGGCAGTCACTGACAAGTAGGCCACTTCCCCTTAGTCCTTAGAGTAATTACAAACTGATCAGAAAATCACAGAACCCGAAACTTTCTGAACTACAGCATTTGCAGTAGCTGGTGCCCGGGAGGCCGCCAGCCTCAGATGGGGTTACTGGTACAATGTGGAGCTCATACCCCAAGCTGTCGAGTCTGGAGCAAATCTCTCAATGTCTTGGAGTCTCAGTCCACAATCTGTAGAATCCACCCTGCAGACTCTGGAGGGTCATCCTAAAGCTCAACTACTCTGAGGACTGTGTGAGAACCTGGAAGATAATATTCTCCTGGCAGATGTCAAGGGTGGGGTCCGAGTTTCATGCAGTGACTTGAACCTTGGATGAAAAATATCACGACAGGAAGGGGTGGCCTGCCTGGAGTGAAGCAAAAGGTGAGTTAATTAACGAGAATCTGTTTAATTAATGTTTTTCCGCTTCTACTTTGTCCAGAGGAAAGGGGTCCTCAGTACGGGTCTGTGGAATGAATGCATGAATTACTGTGCTGAGAAAGGCAATTTACGAATTCCCATTCATTCAACAACTACTTACCGTGCCAGACGGACTAGGGACACAATGACGAGCAAAATCACACACCGTCTGCTCCCGCTCAAAGTCTAAGTTTTTTTTTTTTTTTTTTTTTTTTTTTTGACAGGCAGAGTGGACAGTGAGAGAGAGAGACAGAGAGAGAAAGGTCTTCCTTTTGCCGTTGGTTCACCCTCCAATGGCCGCCGCTGCAGCCGGCGCACCGCGCTGATCCGATGGCAGGAGCCAGGAGCCAGGTGCTTTTCCTGGTCTCCCATGGGGTGCAGGGCCCAAGCACCTGGGCCATCCTCCACTGCACTCCCTGGCCATAGCAGAGAGCTGGCCTGGAAGAGGGGCGACCGGGACAGAATCCGGCGCCCCAACCGGGACTAGAACCCGGTGTGCCGGCGCCGCAAGGTGGAGGATTAGCCTATTGAGCCACGGCGCCGGCTAAAGTCTAAGTTTTTGGTGTAACATAAAACCGCACCTTTGCTAAGTGCCACCAAGAAGCAGGGTAGTGAGCAGAGTTCACTCACCCTTCCTAGAGCAGTCTGACCTGGTTCAAAGGTCACAGAAGATTTCCCAAGGAAGTGACCCTAGACCGAGAGCTGAAAGATGAGCGAGAACTCACACGGGGAAGAGGGGAAAGGAGAGTGTCCCAGGAGAGGGACCTCCGTGTGCGCAGTCAGGAGGCCAGTGCTGCTGGCTGGGCTGATGCCCTGAGCCTGGGAAAGGCAGTCAGCACCAGGCCAGGCCCGGCCCTGTGCACCCAAGTGCGCTGCTTCTCTTCCCAGCAGTGGGAGGCCACCGGTGGGTCTCAGGGTGATGGAGGGGGTGGTGGAGGATGTGAATTTTGCACAAATCACATCCATATTTTGAAAAGATGGCACTGGTGCGAAACGGAGTGTGACGCAAGCGCAGGTGGGCAGCAGGGCCATGCAGAGACAGGAGGGCACTCGGACAGCCTCGAGAGCCTGGGCATGCTCACCTCCATAGATGTTCCAACTCCCATGGCCGGCTCTGCCCTCCCCACACCCTCCTTCTGAGAGCCCTGCTCACCAAGAGGGAGGGCCAGGGGGTCTGCAATGAGCTCGCCCACCCCCACCCCCTGACACGAAAAGTGAAGAAACCAGGGATCTGGCTAGCAAATGAGTTCTTTTATTGAGCCCGTGTGAAAGAGCCCCTGAGCCCCCTCCCCAGGTGAAATAATTCACATGTCACTTCTGAATGTAGGAGTTGACACCTGTGCCCTCAAGGCCCAGGAAGCCTGAAAGGCCCCATCTCAAGTCTCCACCCTACAGGCCCTCCTGCTTCATTACCTCCTGATTGGATAAGAAAAGCCCTCTTGTACAACCACTCACTGAAGACATGTGGAAAGTGGGGCCCAGAGAGGGTTAAGAACTCCTGCAAAGTCACACAGCAACTTCTCAGGGCCAGTTCCCTGAGCGTCCTATCATTCTAAAACCTGTTAGGCATATAGGATCCTTTCAAACCCTCTCCCAGCCGGCATCATCCTTATGGACAAGTAATGGAAAATGTCATAAAAACACACCTTTGAATTAAATTTTATTCTTTCTTGAACTTCTGTGTTTTGTATTTCAATTAGGATCTCCAGCTCCAAGAAGGGCTAATGAATGACTGGGAGTTCAGTTTCATTCTGACTACTTGAGCCCTCAATGATTTCTGTTAGTAAGTAACACGTTTGCAAGAAATTCGCAAATGCTTTTAATGAGTCTTTCTGTAGAGGTGTCAGGGCCTTTATGCCTAGATTTAATTTCCAGGCATGACTGGAGATTTTAGATCCAGTTTCCAGTCTCCAAGAAAACAAGTCTCTCCTTGGTGCTAGCCCTCACCTGCCATTCTTGAAGGTAACTAACAAACAGAAACAGCTGAGTGGCGGTCAGGCCTCTGCCTGGACTCTGCACTGGGTTCCTGTTTCCCCTCCACCTCCGCCTGAGCTTCCTGCACTGCCCCTCTCTTTCACAGGGCTTCCCTTGTACCTCTGAGACCTCTCGCGCTGTTTCTGGGCTTTATTACTGCATTGTTCCCTGTTTATTCTCCTCCGGGAAGAGCTCAAAAATCAAACTTTGGCACTCAAGTTGCTGCGCGAGATTTCAGTTCATACTTGCAATAATTATTCAAGTGCATTCCAAAGGGCAAACAAAATCTGATTTCCCCATCATTTTTGCTTCAAGATGGAACACTAGAAGCGATTTTATGATCAACCAAAGTCAAATGCAATGTGGTTTTCACATAGTTTCTTCTGCCTTTCTGATCGAGGTGCAGCTGTTTGCACTCACGATTTCTGGTAACCCAAATTCTGAGGTGAGTTTGTGTTCCACAGTTTTTACAAGAATCTTACAAGATTCTTTTAAACTGTCATGGAGAGCGAGGAAAGCTCCTGAGGGCTTTGAGACTGCAGGGTTTGTGTTAAGCACTTGACTTTCATTCAAATTGGCAGTCTCTTTTCAAAAACAGCATTATTCTCTCATCTTTAAAGTATGCTGGGTTTAATCCGGTTGGATACTAAGCAAGTTATCAAGGGACTTCTCAAAATTCAAGAAGAAAAAGTCAAGCCATATTACTCAACCTGAGACCACAACCTCTAGGAGTGTTGGTCAATAACAGAACAGTTTCCCTTCATTTTAATCCACTCCTGCCTGTGCTTAAAGTCTTCCAGCACAAGCAGCTGAACAGGGAAAAAATGGAGTCAGGGAACCACGTTATTTCGCCTTCATAATGCTAGGGGAAAGGGAAGTTTGACTGAAATGTTTCCCTGTTACGTAAATGATATCACCCTCTCTGGAGGGCGTGATCATAACTTCTCTACAACCCGGAAAACGTACCCCCTGCACCTGCCAGCTTATGAGAGAATAAAACACATTGTCTGGGCCTTAGCGCGCACACAAAGTGGGTTCTCCTAATGGCCTATGGAGATGAACCTAACAAAACCCCATTTTAACATGTGCCTACACATCTCCCAATCTCGTCTGTGTAGTGATTAAAGGATTGCTACCGTATCTGTGAAGTATGCCTGCCTTTTGCATCTCTGTATTGGTTCTTCTTTGGGTATCAAACTCTCACATTTGAAAGAATCTTTTAATTAAAGGGACCCAGCGAGGCAAAATGGCCTTCCAACTGCCTCCTGGCGGCTTCCGCGAGACCGGCTCGGAATCCGTAAGTGGCTCCCCACTTTCTATACGGAAGGGACTGGTAGGAAGAAAGTTTGAAGCTGTGTATATAGGATCAGAAAAATCTGATATGGACCCATTGACCATATCAAAGGAGAGACTATGGAAGAACTGAAGCTCACCAATCCAGGCTTCACCTCAAATTCAGCACATTAAAAATGGAACTCAGGGGGCGGGCATTGTGGTGGTGCAGGTCGGCGCCATCCCTCACCCTGCATCGGGGCACAGGTTTGAGTCCCCGCTGCTCGGCTTCCAATCCAGTGCCCTGTCGAGACACCTGGGAAGCAGCTGGAGCAAGTACTTGGGCCTCTGACACCCACAGGGGAGACCTGAGAGGAGTTCCTGGCTCCTGGACTTGGCCTGGTCTAGCCAAAGATCTCTTTCATGCTGCCTTTCACATCAATAAATCTCTTACTAAAAAATGGAACTCGGGGCAGATGTCTGGCACAGTGGGTAAGGCACAGGTTGGGACACTGACATTCCATATCGGAGTCCCTGGGTTCACGACCCAGCTCCTCTTTGCATCCCAGCTTCTCGCAAATCCGCATCCTGGGGAGAAGCAGGAAACGAAGGCTCAAGCACTTGAGTCCCTGACTCCTAAGTGGGAGACCTGGGTTGAGTTCCAGGCTCCTGTCTTCAGCCTGACCCAACCCTAGCTGTTGCTGGCATGTGAGGAGTGAGCCCGTGGATGGAAGCTATCGCTCACTAGCTCTTTGCTTTTCACATAAAGGGGGGAAAGGAGCTCCGTATTTCCCCCTTTAAACCAAGCTTCTTGGCCCCCTTCCCGGCTGCCTCACCTAGTCAAGGAAGTGGTTTCCTTGCCAGATTAGGAGCACTGTGAGTATCTTTAATTCTGCTAAGCAGCCTTCTTCCTCCCCATACCCTATTAATCACACAGCTCTGTCAATTCTTCCTTAATAATGACTGGGAAACTTTCCATTCTTTTCTATCCCAGCAGAACAAACACAGAAAATGAAGATGTGGCTCTCCAGACTAGATGGGGAGTTGAGAAACACTCCACATACAAGTGCAAAAGAATTTTATAGACTTAATAATACCCCCCCCACACACAATGCAAAGTAGCCTAACTCATGTGCTGATCTGAAGGCAAGGGCTGGCACTGCGTTGGTCTGGCACAGATGTGGAGCAGCTGGGGGCCAGCTCCCCCACCAGGGGCAGTGGAGAGGCCACTGTGATGATCCTAAGCTCCAGCCCACCCCACTTGGACCAGGAATCCTTCACCTCCAGATCGGCTAATCGCCGCCCCAGGAACCCTGCGTGTATCTCCAATCTGAGCCAGTGCATAAACACGCCTTAGGGAGGGCTCTGTCATCACTTAAAGTTTGTACCCGCCTATGTGACCCCCACCAGGGCAGAAGCTGCCCCTCCCCCTCCCCAGCAACACCAGCACCGCAGGGTTCGGCCGCGTGGTCCACAAACACAAAGCCTCCGAACGCGGGGCTCTGAAGGAAGCCCGGGTCCCGCTCGGCCATCGATCCTTCCCCTCAGCAACCAACACACAGGCCGAGAGGGGCCCGACGACTTGCCGGTGATCGGGCAAGAGCCAGAGCCCAGGGTCCTCCTGCTGAAGTCTGTGCCCTAAATGGTCCCTGGGTAATGAGTGACAGAAAGCCCCCGCGTTACACAGGGCCTCCTGGGGGCGGCGTGACAGGGGCAATTTGCTTTACGGAAACATTTACAAAGATCTCCTTCACGCCACTTGCAAAGCCGCCCGCAGGACGAACTCCTCGGCCCGGCGGGGCAGAGTCACAAGTTACGTCCGGCACTTGTTTATGAGTCTGGAGTCTCTGACAGGGGCGCGCACCCGAGGGCCCCGCATGCAGGGGCTGCCCCCGGCCCCTCCCCGGCCGCCGGGCTGTCACAAGCCGCCGCGCAGCCCGCCCCCACGTGGACTCGACTGGCAGGATCAAAGTCTGTTTGCAGCCCGGCCCCGGCAGGTGTGCGGGGGACTGCGAGGACCCCTCCACACCTAACGCGGCCTTGGCAACGCCCGAGAGGTTCCCGCCCGCCCCTCCCCCTCCCGCTGCACGCGGCCCGCGCCCCCTACCCTCCCCCACGACGCCCGCCGCTGCACCCGGCCGCGGCCCCCGGCCCACGCCCGGCTCCTGTAGGGAAAGGCCCCGCCTCCATCGGTTGGAGCCGCCACCCCGCCCTCTCCCGCCCCTCCGAGCTTCCATCCAATAGCCGGGGCGGATGGGCGGGGCGGGGCAGCTGTCGTGAGGGAGTCCTGGCCAATGGGAAAACGTTCCGGGCCCGGTGGGCGTGGCGTTGGGGCCTTGTCACGCTCGGGTCCGTGTGAAAACGGGGGTTCCGAGTGCAAAGCAAAGTTTTTTTGTAAACCGTCTGCAAAGGCGGGGGGGCGAAGAAGGCGCCCGAGACCGGGCCGAGTGCAGCTGCCGTGGCCGCCGCCTCTTCAGCTCCTCAGCGGTGGGCTCCTCAGTTCACTCTCAGCGGAGATCGGCGAGGAGAGCCCTCAGATGCTCGGAGCCCTCTCGGCGCGGAGCTCCGGGTCACCCTCGCCCGCCGCCCGCCTGCTCCTGCTCCTGCTCCGGCTGCTCGTCCCTCGGCTCCGGGAGTCCCGGCTCCCCGCCGCCGCCGCCACCGCCACCGCCACCACAGCCGCCGCCGCCTCCGCCCCGCTGTGGGTGTGGGGGCTGCCAGGGTTGAGCAGGGCCTCGGCGCCGGCTCGGAGAACAGACGCCTGAGGAGCTGCGCGCCGCCGCCGCCGCCGGCCGGCCGAGGACGCCCGCAGGCGCGGGGCTCAGCGGCTTGACCCCGGGCTCGCCCCCGTGCGGCCGCGGGAGCCCCGCAGCGGTTTCCCGAGCTGCCGGACTCCGGCGGCAAGAGCCCCGCGCCGCCCTCCGACCCGCGTCGCCGGGTCGCCGCCGCCGCCGCCGCCGCCTCCCGGGTCGCCGGGCCGCTCCGCCGCAGCCATGGGGTGCTGGGGTCGCAACCGGGGCCGGCTGCTGTGCATGCTGCTGCTGACCTTCATGTTCATGGTGCTGGAGGTGGTGGTGAGCCGGGTGACCTCGTCGCTGGCGATGCTCTCGGACTCCTTCCACATGCTGTCGGACGTGCTGGCGCTCGTGGTGGCGCTGGTGGCCGAGCGCTTCGCCCGGCGGACCCACGCCACCCAGAAGAACACGTTCGGCTGGATCCGGGCCGAGGTGATGGGGGCCCTGGTGAACGCCATCTTCCTGACCGGCCTTTGCTTCGCCATCCTGCTCGAAGCCATCGAGCGCTTCATCGAACCGCACGAGATGCAGCAGCCGCTCGTGGTCCTCGGCGTCGGCGTGGCCGGGCTGCTGGTTAACGTGCTGGGGCTCTGCCTCTTCCACCACCACAGCGGCTTCAGCCAGGACTCCGGCCACGGCCACTCGCACGGGGGCCACGGCCACGGCCTCCCCAAGGGGGTCCGCGTCAAGAGCAACCGCGCCGGGGGCAGCGACGGCAGCGCGGCCCCCGGCGAGCAGGGCCCGGAGCTGGAGGAGACCAACACCTTGGTGGCCAATAGCAGCAACTCCAACGGACTCAAGGTGGACCCGGCAGGTGAGCGCAGCAGTCGCGGCCGCAGGTGGTTGGGTCTGGGGAGTCCCGGCCACCCCGCCTGGCCCTGGGCGGGGTGGCCGGGACGCCCCCTGGCGCCCGCGCGAGCCCGGCCGCGCCGCCGGCTTCCCGCACGGCCCGCACAAGCCCCGCAGCTCGAGGAAGCCGGACCCACCCGGGCCGGGTGGGAGGAGCGGGGGGCGGTGGGTCTGCCGCGGCGGGAAGAGGCAGAGGGGGCCGCATCTCGGGGCAGTCGGCGGGACAGCTCCAAAAATGCTTCGGAATCCAGGCCCTCGGCGGCCCCCCTGGGGAACGGAGGGGACCCCCTGTCCGTCCTTACTTGGGGGCTGAGACCCTGCCCAGCCCAAGTAGTCCCGTGCCCACTGCACAAGTTTCGTAACGTTGCCTTCAGAGCGCATGAGCCCTGGGTAAAGGTTTCGTTTATGAGCCGCAATGTATTTTTCAGTTCATCGATCCCCAATCCTGAAAATCCTAGGGGTTTGTCCGGGGTTAACATGTACTTCCCTTAAGACCAAAAGGAAAGTGACGCTAATTTATTTATCGTGTATTTTTAATGAATGCTTTTCCTTTAACATAAGTGCTCTTGAAGAGAATTTGGAAAATAAATGTTGAAAGGAAGTGGGGAAAAATAAACCAGCAAACGAAGCAATGGCATGTTACCCAAGCTCAGCCATGTAAACAGTTTGTGTATTTCCTCCCATTTTTTCCATTGCTATTCATCCAGTTTATCATACGAGGTGCAGTTTTCCCCTTTTGGTGCAGTATCTCCTGTTGATGAGGTTCACATTGTGCACTGAAAGGGTCTAATGTATCTCCCCTCATCCACCAGGCAGGGTGATAGTCCAAAGAAATCAAGCTAAACTGGTGTGTAGTTCTTTTAAAAGATAACTCTCTCACCTTAAAAGCTAGTGGGGTAGGTAATAATCGCTTGGTTCCAATTTTTCTTTTTTCTTTATTTTTAAGGAGCAACCCTAATTAATTTGAAAGTCAGAGTTAACAGAGAGGAAAGGAGAGACAGAGATAGTCCATCCACTGGTTCACTCCCCAAATGGCTGCAAGGGCAGGGGCTGGACCAGGCCGAAGCTGGGAACCAGGAGCCTCCCCCTGATCTCCCATGTGGCAGGAGCCTGGGGACTTGGGCTATCCTCTGCTATCCAGCAGGGAGCTGGGGCTGCAGGCGGCTGTGTCACAGCACTGGCCTCATGGTTCCAGTTCCTGAAGTGTCAGTGATTGTTGATTTGTATTGTTGACTTGTCAGTTTTTAAGCCCCCTGTACCAAGAGATTATCTTTTATATTCATGATAAGTGTCTAAAAGTCAAAAGTTGACCTTGGTGAGAGTGAGTGGAGCCAGTGTCAAATCAAGCATTTTGTATTAGCAGACTTATCCATGGCTGCACTTATTGGGTGGTGGCATTCAGTTTTATGTTTTCCTTGTTGTATATGCCAAGAACTACAGCAGAATCTTTATAGGATTCCACACCCATAGAAAAGATGTGTGGATTTTTATATTTATTTATTTATTTTTTGCAGGAGGGGGAGGTGTTACCAGAATGGAAAAGCAGTATCCTAATGACTTAATTTAGCCCTGACCATTAGGTCTTGGCTTGTTCCCAGAATGCCAATTTATATTAAATTGCTCTGAGCACACTTTCATCATGCTTTATGAAAACATTTTCACCTTCATAAGTTGGATTAGCAAGGATGTTTATATAAACATTTTAAATGTATTTGATACGAATTTTTATTTCTTTGTAGATCCAGAAAAACCTAGAAGTGATGATGCTGTGGAAGTACAAGTGAATGGGAATCTTATCAGAGAACCTGAGCATATGAAATTGGAAGAAGACGATAGGGCTGGACAACTTAACATGCGTGGAGTTTTTCTGCATGTCCTTGGAGATGCCTTGGGTTCAGTGATTGTAGTAGTAAATGCCTTGGTCTTTTATTTTTCTTGGAAAGGTTGTTCAGAGAGAAATTTTTGTGTGAACCCATGTTCCCTGGATCCCTGCAAAGCACTTGTAGAAATAATTAATAGTACTCATGCATCACTTCATGAGGCTGGTCCTTGCTGGGTGCTGTATCTAGATCCAACTCTTTGTGTTGTAATGGTTTGTATACTTCTTTATACAACTTACCCATTACTTAAGGAATCTGCTCTTATCCTTCTACAAACTGTTCCTAAGCAAATTGATATCAGAAATTTGATAAAAGAACTTCGAGATGTTGAAGGAGTTGAGGAAGTTCATGAATTGCATGTTTGGCAACTTGCCGGAAGCAGGATCATTGCCACTGCTCACATAAAATGTGAAGACCCAACATCATACATGCAGGTGGCTAAAACCATTAAAGACGTTTTTCATAATCACGGAATTCACGCTACCACCATTCAGCCTGAATTTGCTAGTGTAGGCTCTAAGTCCCGTGTAGTCCCGTGTGAACTTGCCTGCAGAACTCAGTGTGCTTTGAAGCAATGTTGTGGGACACGGCCACAGGCCCAGTCTGGAAAGGATGGAGAAAAGGCCCCAACAGTTAGCATTTCTTGTTTAGAACTTAGTGACAATCTAGAGAAGAAGCCCAGGAGGACTAAAGGTGAAAACATCCCTGCTGTTGTGATAGAGATTAAAAAAATGCCAAACAAACAACCTGAATCATCTTTGTGAGTCTTAAAAAAGATGTGATATTTGACTTTTGCTTTAAACTGCAAGAGGAAAAAGACTCCATTGAAATTCTAAGTTTGCCAAGTAGCATAATTGAAGCCCTTGTCTGGTCACACAATTTAATTCTATTTTTGTAAGAACATAATGGGACTGCATACCAGAGTTCTATATTACAACTTGGTGATTATTAGCACAGAATACAGCTATGCTGTAATGATTTTGGAAAGCCAGTTTTAACACTATGTTACATTTTTGTTTAAAGTAAGTATAAACCTTATATAACATAATGACATTTGATTTCCAGTTTTTGATTTCCGGTTTTCCCGTGATAAAAATTAGGGGGATAAATAAATTAAAATTGTTACTGGAATTTCTCTGCTTTTCTTTTCCCCGTTGTTACACTTAGAATTATAGTTGCTAGAATTTTAAAAATCAACAAGTTTGTTTCCTCTGACATCTTAGTTAATATTTACTTTTTCTTTGAGATCAGAATGGCAGCATATTTTTCAGTGACTCATAGCTATTAGTAGGAAATAAGATCAGCTGCTATTCTCTATTCTAAATTGCTGAGTATTTGTCTAATGTACAGTGAGATAATTAAACTTACACATAATAGCATGTGGAGACTAAGAGCAGGAAAGAAAGTTTATTAAACTATTTAGATTATTATAAATTTCCAGACTACATTTCTAAGTTTTTTTGAGAATTTCAACTCATTCTACCAAAGTGAGTCTAAAACATGGACATGTTCACCAGCATTACTTTCTCTCAAAGATTGGTATTAGAGACACTGAGCTGAAAATTTACTGACATGTTTAAAGATGCTAATTTAGTCTAATAATTACTTGGTAAGTGCAAGAAATGTGATCTTTTAAATTGTGGATGTTTTTAAAAAAAACTTTTCAAAAGTTAAAGTCATTTCATGGTGACCAATCATGACTGGATTTAAACAGCTTTTCCAGCACAATCAGTGATGCCTGTGCTTTGCCAAGAGCCACTGACTTGAGAGAGAAAATAAGATGTTTAATGCAATTTGGATATTAAATTCTTAGAAAGCAGACTATAATTTAGGCAAAATTAGAATTCTTTAAGTGATCCTGTCTTGACCTTGATCATATCTTCAATAGCAGCTTATTTGCAAGGTGCCACAGTTCACGCAGGAAATTGTTCTTGGCTATTTGATTATTGCTATAGGTTTCAAATCCAACAAAAACGTTATTTAAGAGTATTTTAAGTTATATTTTTCTTGATAAAGTTGTGCTTTGTGAAGAAAATGTAGGTTTTTGTCCTCAAAAGGATGAATATTAATATCAGTTATCATGTATAGCTCTATTTTTCTAGAAACAAGGTATTCTGACTACTTCAGTAACTTTTATAGCTGACTACTTTTCGGATGGCTACCTTTTGGGATTTGAAATAATTCCTTGTTTAATAGGTCTTAAGATGAAAGTGTTGGAATTTGCCAGTGACTTTTTAAAGGGATGATCTTTTGTGGTAGATGGTGTGTCTTTTTCCTAGGGTAAGCCTATTGCAGGCAATGGGCCTATTTAAGAACAGCTGATTTTTCCAATGAGAATGAGGTAATTTTAGGAACATAGTTTGTAAATTCACATTTACTATAATGGGCCAAAACCATAACCTGCCAATTTGCAATACATCCTGATCTTTTAATACTGTTATCTGATATTGTGTAATTCAGTTCATTAGCTGGTGGTTATTTTGAATTTTGCAAAAAGCTTTGTGTTTGATTTCTTTAAACATAAAATTGAAGAATCTCCTTATCTGGGTGAACAAGAGAGAAAGCTTCAAATTGTACTGTATCATGTACATTCCTGATTTGCCCATTTGTCATATAAACAGTGATGATACAGTAACTGGTAAGATATATTGCACTCAGTGGGGTATTCTTCGCAAATGCTGTATTTGGGGTCTGTATCTTAAAGGTGGTTTAACACATATGTATAAAATAGAACCTGAATGAGGATTTTTAAAAATTATAAGCATGGGACAAGGGCTATGTTTTATTTTTCAAAAGTGCTTTGAAGGTAGAAGCCTTCATGTTTTAGTTATTTAGTTTTCATAATTTCTTTGGTAGCTTCTATGTAACAGTGGTACCATAGGATTTTCTGTTTTCAAAGGACTTTGTCATAGCAGAATCAGTGGGCACTGACTTGCCTTTTGAGTTTTAGCCAATTTATTTATTTCTTAAAATGCACTTTCTAACCCAATTTTTTTAGCTATATTAGCATTATCTTTTTAAAAGAAGACATGCTTTATATTTAAATATTGTGGAATTTAAGTGTCATTTCCAAAATAGCTTATTCCTTCCTGAAAGAAATTGAGGGAAATAACCCCGGGTTACTAGAAGACTTAACCCCAATATTTCAATATGCTCTTTTATAACACTGCATCAGTTCCAGGAGTGGCATCTCTCCTGCTGGCTGTTTTCTGTTTGAGCAAGATCAGTGTAGAGTGTGTGTTCAGAAACGTGTTTGTTGTCTCTGTTTAGTGAGAGGGAGGTACGTGCCGCATGTGCCCCCAGAAATTTTTCCAAGCCAAATAGAGCCTCAGTGATGAGAGGTTCACGTCTCAGCTGTCACCTTTCAGTTTGATTTTTTTCCTCTGGAGGGCATCTGTATTGTAAAAGTGGGGACTAGAACCTCGAAAGTAGAATCATCAAAAACTTTGCTCTGTGTATTTTAACATTTTAAAGAACAAAGTTGAATGACTAAGGTATGTAATTCAAAAGGAAAAATTTCTGTCAAGTACACCTTGGAAAAATCTCAGTATGTAAACGTGTTTGTGTCTTGTTAACATCTTCAGTTAGTTTGCAATTCTTGAGGCAAAAAAACCTCTGGAACCTGATGTTTTAGTAGGTTAACTGGTATTGAATTCAAGATGTTTTACTTTAATAAGCAAATAGCATTTGAATGCTTAATATGTCATTAACCTGCTGTCTTAAGATGTTCACACATACGCAGATACGGAGAGTAATTCTACAATATAAAAATATTTATTTTAATACTGAGTTTCAGTAAAGTCATAAAACAGTGTTAAAACTCTTGGGAAGGTGGAGGGGTTTTTGTTGTTTGTTTGAGTTGAAACTGTGTCTTACAGTGTTTCACAGTCTCTGGAGTGGGAATTGTTATAGCACTATTTTAATGTAGCTCTGCCAATATATGGCAATGCTATTTTGTTTACTAACAAGCTCTGGAACAGTTGGCAGTCATTTTCACTGGCACAAGAGCCTTTTGTATGTTATTCAATTTAAACTTTTAAACCAAAAATTTTATTATCCAGTGTCTTTGGCAAAAAGACGCTGAAGGGAATGTAACATACAATTAATATGTGGTTATATATAAAAAGACACAAATTGCCATGTTATGGTTCTGCCTTGAAACAGCACAATGAAGTGTATCAGTGTATTCTGTGATTCTTTGAAACTTCAATATTGTGTTGTTTTTGTGTCTGCTGTCACCTGTCTTTTGGGCCAGATGTGGCACAGTTAAATGCAGTTATCATCTCATTAAATGCAGATGCAGATTAAACGTCTTTAGTGCTGCAACATTTTACCTAACTTTTTGTATGTTTTATGACTCTGTTATTTTCCAAAGCTGTTCCTACCTCACCATGAGGCTTTATGGATTGTTATGTATTATAAATGTTCTATATGAGACAGACTACTGTGTTTTCTTCTCATTTATTAAAAGTTAAGTAGAAAAATAAACTAATTTTAATATCTGTTTTGTGCATATGGCCTCCCCTTTCTACTAGGGTGGACTATCTGGAAGAGAGGTGGGTTTCAGGTGTTGAAAGGGGAAATTGCAATGTTGTTGGTGTACAGAGTAACAGATTACAGGTCAGTGGTGTGGGAGAAAGCAAAACATGAGCAAAAATTGTCATAGAAGTTGAGAGGGTAACTTACTGCAAACACTAATACCACATGATCTTGCAAATTTTTTTTAATGTAAGTGTTAAGCTTATAGATAATGTAGTTATGGTTAATTTGCTGTTTCTGGTACTTGGCTAATTTTTTTTACCTATAAGCAAGTTACTATCAAGAATTATTAAATAAACCTATATGTAATTATCTGAAAGTACTAACCCGAAAGTTAGTACATTTAGTGTGGTTATGTGAGTCTAGCACAAATGTATTCTGTCATAAAAAAATTTCTTGTACTGTTGAGAAGTCAATTGACAGTAAATGAGAATAGATAAACATTCAATTCAGGGAACTGATAAATGCAGTAGATATTCCAAAGAGGGGGTAAACATCTTTGGAAAGGATTATGTGGGTTACAATGCAAAGAAGCAGGGGTTGGAAGACAAAGAAGCATGGTAGAATATAAGAAGGTGGGGTGGAGAGGTAGAAGAAGACTGTAAAAGGTTGAATGTGCCCTGGCTAACAGTTTGAATTTGGTTTTATGGGAAAGGGGGAAGCTTCCCCGCCATCCCAGTGGATAAATGAACTGTGTAGGATAGGCTTGGAACAGGGTTGTAAACAAAGTGAGACAGGAGGGCATCAGAGCCTGAATGGTTCCCTAATACTCATGTCCGCATCTACGTATATTCTTAGATATACTGCATTTCAACTGGCCATACACCTTTTTCATGTTTTAACATAACAAATCAGAATGCATGGCTACAATCAATAGTATCTAACAATTGCTGTTGACCAGCAATTTATGAATAGTATCTAACAATTGCTGTTGACCAGGCAATTTATGAATGTTTGTTTCATTTGCTTATTTAGAAACCTATTCCTGTCTAGATTATAAATTCTGAGATCAGGACAATGTTCTGCCCATTTATTTATTCAGGATAGAGTGCAGGGATTGACACACCATAGGTATTCGAAGGTGTTTGAGGAATGGCAAGTGTGGAAAAAGAATAAGAATACTATTAATAATAGTTAAGACACTGAGCACTTGGGTGACATCAGACACATACACCTTCATTGAATGCTTGCACAGAGTGAGGCATTGTTATGGTTTGGGACAATAGTTTGTCCCCCGAGGGCCCTGTACTGGGTGCTTGGTCCCCAAAGTCTTATTTTAATAGATTAATGGTACGGTTAGCATTAAGCGTGGAGGCTTGTTTAGCAAATGGACCGGTGCGGGTTCTGTAGGCCGCGGAGGTGTACCTGTGGAAGGCAGTTCCCGAGAGAGTGTTGGTTGTATGGGCTGAGTCGGGTCTGGCTGTTCTCCCTCTGCTTCCTGGCTTGCATTGTGATCTCCCCTCCAGGTGTGTTCCACCACCCATTACCCTCATCAAACACCAGACCAGTGGGGCCACCTGATGTTGGACTGTGAACCTTCAAAACTGTGGACCAAAATTAGCCTCCTTGCTTCGTAAGTAGATCCTCTCTGAAAATACAGGCATATCCCTTATGTCCATTTTGTAGACAAGCTGAACAATTAAATGCCTTACCCACAGTCTTCTAGCTAATAAGTAATGGAGCCAGAACTGGAACTCTGCAAGAGATCCGGGACACAGCAAGTAGCACACTTGCCCATCACTTTGGACTTGTCAACAACTGACTCCATAACTAAACTCAAATGAATAATTCTTCATAATTTTCATCCAGTGAACAGCCAAAAAAAATGGATAAAGCACATACATTGAGCACTATAAAGCAGGGCTACCAAAAGAAATAAGAAAATAATTTTTAATGCATTTGATATTTATTTTTGAAAAAAATCTAAGTAGTGGGGCTGGAGCTATGATGCAGCAGTTTAGGCTGCTGCCTGTGACGTGGGCATCCCCAGATCAGAGCAGCAGTTCAAGTCCTGGCTGCTCTGCATCTGTCAAGCTTCCTGCCAATGCTCCTGGGAAGGCAGAGGATGATGGCCCAAGTGCTTGGCCCCCTGCACCCAGGTGGGAGACCTGGCTGGAGTTCCTGGCTCCTGGCTTCATTCCGGGCCCGGACCTGGCTCTTGGCAGCCATTTCAGGAGTAACTAGCAGATGGAAGATATCAGTGTCTCCCTCCCTCTCTGTCACTCTGCTTTTCAAATACATACATACACACATACATTTAAAAAAAAAAAAAAAAAGATTTAATTGGTAGAGTTACAGACAGCGAGAGGGAGAGACAGAAAGGTCTTCCATCTGCTGGTTCACTCCCCAAATGGCTGCAACAGCCGGAACTGAGCCAACCCAGAGCCAGGAGCCAGAATCTTCTTCCAGGTCTCCCACATGGGTTCAGGGAGCAAGTGCTTGGGCCATCCTCCACTGCTTTCCCTGGCCATAGCAGAGAGCTGGGTGGGAAGAGGAGCAGCTGAGACTAGAATCTGCGCTCATATGGGATACCGCACCAGAGGCAGAGGATTAACCTACCGTACCACAGTGCTGGCCCCCACACATGCATCTTCAACAACAACAACAAAGAAATCTAGATTTTTTTTATAGTGCCATTTTTATTTTGAATTACGTGGTGGAGAGGTCTAACAATCTTTTTGGGATTTAGGGCCTCTCAGTATGAACTCAGCTTTGTGGACAAAGGTCAATCTTTCCAAACTAGTCATGTTTTCACTTACACCACCATCTACCATTGTTTGTCATATGAACTGTGACTACTGGAGTAGGAAAACTGGCTTAAGTATCTTTAGTTATGCCGAAAATGGTGGGTCCCTTAAAGCATGAGAAACAGGGGGATTCAGGTAAACATGGGGAAGAAGCCGGGGAGGGGACCGTCTGCTTCCCTGGGAGGGGGTGCCACTGTTCTTCATAGTGCAGAACTCTACCCACTCCTTGTGAACTGTAGACTCTGGCCTCCTCCCACGCCAATGCCTGCAGCTACCTCCCTCCCTTGGCCATGATCAAGACACCTCAACCGTTGTGAATGTCCCCTAGGGAGGCGGTGTTCCCCTTATGGGGAAGCCATAAAAGGCTAACCCAGTGCATCCCACCAGGGAACGCGTCTAGATTCTGCCTGTAGTAGAGATTTACACAGGCCCTTCATGTTTCCGTGAACCTCAATTTCATCCTGAAGTCCAGGAACCACGCTTCCATGCTGGACAGCCAGATCAAGTCTCAAGGTTGGATTTCTGAGCCTTAACTGCTCTTGATGGGGGGGGGGGGGGGGAGGAAGTAGAATAAATGGCCAGAGGACCAGGTGGCTAGCTCCTCTGATTTGTTGAGGTTGTGCTGCCTAAGAAAGCAGGGCCGATGTGGCCATCACGGAATTGGCCAAGGAAACCCTTGGCTAGCCTTTTGGAAATAGAGAGTAAAAATGGGCTTCCAACAATATAAAAGGGATTCCAGCTTAAATATTCACATCAATATCTAGACTTTAATTTGTCTTTTTAATGATGAAAAGATTGAGGACAACATCAGGCAATATTTATGGGGGGTGTTTGTAGCCTGGATGTATTGTATAAAACCACTGGGTTTCCATAGATTATAAACAAGCAACGAGCTAGAACAGTTAGGTAGTGTACCGTGAGATACAGAATACTGGCGCCCCAAAGATGGCCATATCCTTCTTTTTTAAAAAAAAGATTTATTTATTTATTTGAAAGTCAGAGTTACACAGAGAGAGGAGAGGCATAGAGAGGTCCTCCATCCCATGGTTCACTCAGTTGGCCGCAGCGGGATGGCCGTATCCTTGTCCCTGGAACCTATCAATACCAGATGTGACAAGAGACTTTGCAGGTGCTATGGAGGACCTTGAGGTGTGGAGATTGTCTCAGATAGTTTCGGGGCGCCCCGCGTCGTCATAAGGGTCCTTGTAAGAGGAGACTGGAGAGTCAGAAGATGTGGTGACCTAGAGGACAGATACAATGACAGAAGTGACAACAGAGGCGGGGATGTGATTAGAAAGAGACTGAGACGCTGGACTCCCGGCTTTGGAGGAAGGCACCGTGAGTGGGTGGCCTTGAGTAGCTGGAAAAGGCGGAGAAGCAGTCACTACCACACCCCTCACCATGGTGAGCTCTGCATGGCTTCCAGTTCACACCCTAGTTTAGAGAGCACCACTACGAGACTTGGCTCTCATCGCAGTTAAATTACAAACTATCTTGTAAATGAAATTTTGTCAGGCCACCTCTCTCTCCCTCTGTCACTTATAAATACATAAATCTTTTAAAAAGTGTTGTCAGGACTGGACAGTATAAATGGTGGTGGAACTTTTCCCTTAAGGTTCATGCGATCTTTTCCATCAGTGATGTTCGTGGGTCACTGGAGTTAAGGAGGGAAGGAGAGGCTGAGGGTGGGCAGGTGCAGCACAATGAGTTTTCTTTATGCCTGTGGTTTGTGTGTGTTGGGATCTCAAGCTTAAGGGATGACTCACTTCTTCAGGGACCTGGTAAGAGTCCAGACTTCCTCACGGCTTACAGTGGGAAGTGTCCTGCACTCAGGGGAAAAACCTCCTGTGGAGTGAGAAATAATCACCTTCAAGAGCCCTGCCCTTCAACTGGCAGGCGCTTTCTTCTCACATTTCCTCCTTTTTGTCCCATTGGGAGACACCCCCCTCTTCCTACCTCTGTCTCTCCTCTGCAGCCTGTTCTTCTAACCCCACCCCCCTTATTAGGCATATGACCTTGGCAGTCTGGTTACGCCCTTGGAATCTCGGTTTTCAGATCTATGAAATGGGAATAATGCATCCCCCATAGGGTTCTTGTGAGAATTACATGAGACAAAAATAAAATTTGTCTAGCACATTCTGTGTTCTGGCCCTGTGCTAAGTGCCAGCCCAGGTAACCCTCACAACTCTGAGAACTCAGCTTAGAGACGAGTACACTGAGAGTAAAGGAGTTGAGTGAGGTCCACACAACCACAAATAGCAAGAGGAGGAACGAGGATATGCATCCCGTTCTATCTCAGCAGTCTGTGCTCTCTTGACTGTGACATTCACTCTGCAGGGTTTGTAGCCCAGCCTCTGATCTGTGCTCATGTTCAGATACATAGCAAAGTGGTTAGCCCTGGAGTCAGACCACCTGGGTTCAAATCCCAGACTTGCTGTCTGTGTGACCTGGGGAGGGGAGGGTTTAAACTTTCTTCCTTAGGTTCCTTGTCTAAAAAATGAGGATAAGAATAGTACTTCTGAGAGGCTGGCATTGTAGCACAGTGGGTGAAACCACTGCCTGCGATGCCAGCATCCCATATGAGCGCTGGTTCAAGTCCTGGCTGCTCTGCTTCCAATCCAGCTCCCTGCTAACATGCCTGGGAAAGCAGTGGAAAATGACCCAAGTGCCTGGGCCCTTGACACCCACGTGGGAGACCTGGAGGGAGCTCCTGGCTCCTGGATTCAGCTTGGCCCAATCCAGCTAGTTGAGCCATTTGGGGAGTAAACTAGCAGATGGAAGAGCTCTCTGACTCCACTTTCTGTCTTTAAAATAAATAAATCTTTAAAGAAAAAAGAATAGTATTTCTCTTAGAGGATTGTCTACAGATGAATTATTATAAGGAAAGCACTTTGGACAGTACTCGTGCCTCACTAGTGCTCAATAGGCATTGGCCAGCTATTTCATTCCCCTCCTACTCTTACTTTTGCCTGGATCGACCCATCCTTGATCCTTGGCCTTCTCTCGTTCTTTTCAATGGTACTAGGCTCGGCTTCCTTTTTCAAAATGATCGGTGTCTCCCCCAGCCCCCCAAGTGATTCCCGTTGCAAACATGGCCTGAAGGAAACAGGAGCACCTTTCGGGCGAACAGGTGTCGACCATGATCCGCTGCCTGATGAGCACTTCTACGGGGAAAGGGCGTCAGGGAGGGGAGGTCATTACCTCTGGAGAAGTGTGGAGATAATTCCAACACCTTGAAGAGCCTGTGGAAGGAGCAGGTGGTGAGCTGTCACCACCCCTGAGGGGCTTTGGGTGTGCTGCCTGCCCTCTTATTGCTGGGATCCGGGTGGGAATTTCTCCTAGTGGCCGAAGTGGAGCCTGAAAAACTCTCGAGACTTTTCTTTTCTTTTCTTTTCTTTTCTTTTTTTTTTCATTTTTTTACAGGCAGAGTGGACAGTGAGAGAGAAAGAGAGAAAGGTCTTCCTTTGCCCTTGGTTCACCCTCCAATGGCCACTGCGGCTGGTGCGCTACGGCCGGCGCACCGTGCTGATCCGATGGCAGGAGCCAGGTACTTATCCTGGTCTCCCATGGGGTGCAGGGCCCAAGGACCCGGGCCATCCTCCACTGCACTCCCTGGCCACAGCAGAGAGCTGGCCTGGAAGAGGGGCAACCGGGACAGAATCCGGCGCCCTGACCGGGACTAGAACCCGGTGTGCCGGCGCCGCAAGGTGGAGTATTAGCCTAGTGAGCCACGGCGCCAGCCCTCGAGACTTTTCTGACTGAGGTGCAGGATTTTATGAGAAATCCTCATAAAGACATCCTAGATCGACACACAGGTGCTCAGGTTCTGGTCCTTCACCTTTACCTGACTAATTATCATCATGGTCAAATCGGTTTTCCAACTTGACAATTTCCCCATTGTCAAAATGAGACACTGGACCGTGTCAGAGTCTGGAGGCGTGAGAACTCGGGAGCTGTTCTCAGCTCCTGCACCTTGAAGTGTCGTCAGTGTACAGAAAGAAGCTGTCACTCTCAAGGGGAGACCTCCATAAAATGTGGCTTAAACTGCATGCTTCCTATGTTTGGACTAAGACAGCACATTGCCCACCAGAATGGGTACTAGAGAGATGGAAAACACTGGCTGTGAGCTTTGGCTGTTTGTCACCCACAGTTGGGTCTAACACCATTCTTTGGAGGAATTAGAAAGTCGCTTGGTCTCCACCCCCCTGGAAAGATGTCACTGTGTGTACCTGTGGGTCTTGATTCCTTTGCTCACAAGTTTTGGCCTGGACCATGATCCTTAATTAGTTCAGAATCTATCCAACCATCCAAACCTGCCTTTCCGATATTTCCCATTGCCCATCCTCTGGCTGTTATCTAAATCCTAAACTTGTTGGCTGATCTCCACTGGCCTCCCACCTCCTATGATTCATTCTTCAGATTTCTGCTGGTGATTTTCCTAAAACATTGACTTGATTTGCTCTGCAAGATATAGATAGATACGTAGATAGATAGATAGATAGACAGATAGATAGATGTAGAGATAGATACATGATCTATTTATTTATTGAAAGGCAGAGATACAGAGAAAGAACAGAAAGAGAGCTCTGTCTGCTGATCACTCCCCAAATGGCTGCAATGGCCAGGACTCAGCCAGCCCGAAACTAGGAGCCAAGAGCTTCTTCTGGGTCTCCCACGCAGGAGTAGGAGCCCAAGGACTTAGGGCATATTCTGCTGCTTTGCCAGGTGTACTAGCAGGGAGCTGGATCGGAAGTGGAGCAGCTGGGAATCAAACTGGTGTCCATATGGGATGTCAGCACTGCAGGTGGAGGCCTAACCCTCTACACCACTAGCACCAGCCTCAGGAAATATTTCTTGAGTGGCTATTTTGTGTCAGGCACTATTCTGGCTTAGAACTGTAGACTTCTGCTTCAGATCCTTCAGTGGCCATCCAAGCCACTGTCCAAGCCTTGAGTCAGCATGTGAGTTCCCGGAGAAAACTCAGTTCTTCCAGTTCTGGCCACCCAGCTCCCTTCTTCCTCCAGTCGCCCCTGCCACCTTTCTACCTTCAGTTCCTGCCATACTGGACCACTTGTACGCCCCCAGATGACTTTACTGAGTCAGGCTCCATTTCATTACATGTGCTAATTGATCTGTGTGCATACTTCACGTCTGTACACTCAGACCACAGCCAATTCCTACTCTACCTTCAAGAGTGAGTTTAAGGGGGTTGGTGCTGTGGCTCAGGAGGTTAAATCCCCTGCCTGCAATGCCAGCAACCCATATGGGTACCAGTTGGAGTCCTGGCTGTTCCACTTCTGATCCAGCTACCCGTCAGTGCACATAGGAATGCAACAGAAGATGGGCCAAGTGGTTGGGCTCCTGCACCCACATGGGAGGCTGAGAAGAAGCTCCTGGCTCCTGGCTCCTGACTCCTGGCTTTGGCCTGGCCATTGCAGTCATTTGGAGAGTAAACCAAGGGATGGAAGATCTCTCTCTCTCCTTTTTTCTCTCTCTTGGTTTTGGCCTGGCCCAGCCTTGGCTGTTGCAGGCATTTCTCTCTCTTTTTTTCTCTCTCTCTTTCATACTTCCTTTCAAATAAAACAAATAGACCTGAGAGAGAGAGAGAGAGAGAGAGAGAGAATGTCTTCCACCTGCTGGTTCTCTCCCCAAATGATCACAATAATCAGAGCTGTGCTGATCCGAAGCCAGGAGCCAGGAGCTTCTTCCAGGTCTCCCTTGCAGGTGCAGGGTCCTAAAGACTTGGGCCATCTTCTACTGCTTTCCCAGGGAATGGCAGAGAGCTGGATCAGAAGTGGAGCAACTGAGACTCAAACTGGTGCCCATATAAGATGGTGGCACTGCAGGCAGTGGCTTTACCCACTACGCCACAGCATCAGTCCCCCTGCCTTCTTTCTTACAATATTTACTGGACACATGCCTTATGCTAACCCTGGCGATACAAGGTTTCTTCAGAGAACTTGTAGAAAAACACAATTAGAAGATAAGTTTATTTTGGTGCAAACATTTTGGAAATTCACACACAGATTTTTTTTTCATAACATATGTGGGGAGCAACTGGGAGCAACTCGGACTAGACTAAGTTACTGGAATTAAGACTTATTCTATGCATCTGCTCTCCCACAATATGGTGCTGGGAGAGGAGAAAACAGCTTCTACGCAGCTGCCTCTTGCCAACTTGAGTGATGACTTCCAGGAGCTGATCCTGCTCCTGATTGGAGGAGAGCAGCGTACTCGGCGTGTGGGCAGCCGAGTTGGGATTGGCGGAAGAGGACTATAAAGGAGGAGAGAGACAACATGCACCAGGAACATCTAAGGGGAACATCTATCTGAAGGAACACCTGTGCAGCCCCCGAGAGAGCCGGCCGGCGGTGTGCCGCTCCCCCGCGGAAGTGGGGAAAGTGGCAGGGGGAACCACCCTTCCACGGAGGTGGAAGGGTCGGTAGCCAACCCGGGAAGAACCAGCAGCAAACCCGGGGAGGGCCGAGCAGACAAAAGAACAGCGCAGGGTCCTGTGTCGTTCCTCCACGAAGAGGGGGAGCAACATAATGGTGCCGTGACTCGGATATGAAGCCTAGGCAGGGTTTAGTGTCGTTCCCCCATGAAGACGGGGAGCGACAACATACATTTTCCTTAACCTTCCGGAAGCCCCTTTGTGTAGAATAGACACCTGTGCCTTCACAGTTTTCATATAGCAGAAACCCCAGTGAGAGTTCCCGAGTGGCGAGGTCCAGCAGTGGTGGCTTCAGAGCGAGCCCTGACACGAGGACCTTCAGCTCACCCTCTTGTCTCCTCCAGGGTCCTGCCCCTCATCCTCTCCCCAGCAGGCCTGGGACCAAAGGATGGCAGTGAGGAGCAGGAGGGGTTTCCCTGGGGGAGGAAGGAGATCTGGGGAGAGATGCAATGCCCCTCCCACCTGTGATCCAGAGAGGCCGGTGCAAAAGAAATGAAGCCATCCACTCTCCTGCTTTAAAAAACAATTGCCTTTCTTTTATTTATTTATTCACTTATTTTCATTTTATTTGAACGACTGAAAGACAAAGATCATCCATCTGCTGGCTGACTCCCCAAAGGCCTGCATCAGCCAGGGCTGGGCTGAGCCAAAGCCAGGCGTCAGGAGCTCCATCCGGGTCTCCCACATGGGGAGCAGAGTCACCTGCTGCCTCTCAGGACAGGAAGGTGGAGCCGGAAGTGGCGCTGGGACACAAGCCCCAGCACTATGACATGGGATGTGGTTGTCTTAACCGCTCTGCCAAACGCCTGCCCTGCTGCTGTTTAAAACAAACACACACCACCACCAACTCAGTGGAGAATGTAATTTCGATCCCAGTTTGTATTGAAAAATGAAGGTGAGAACCCCTGAGTGCGCAGGGAGTGAACGAGCTCCGGAGCGTGGGAGCCGGGTGAGCTCAGACGTGGCCATTGCCACACTCACTGCTCTAATGCCTTTGATCGCCTCGCCGTTTCCAGTTGTGTCCCCTGTCTCCATTGTAACTGTGAGGCAAGTCACAGAAGAAACACCTACTGGAAATATGAGTTAATGAGTAGCACAAAAATAAATAATGATTCTGCAGATTCGCTCCACGGCCGGCTGCCCAGGCTGGCTGCGCGGCGTCGGCTTGAGAACCGTTATCTTTGAGGACATGAACGTGTCTGCTCTCGTCCTAAATCCGCAGCTCAAAGGGAAGGGAAGGCGCTAATTCTATCCAATGCGGATTTTCACTCAGCGGCCATAAAGGCTGCTCCTGCCTTGTGCGGGGTTTGTGGAGCAACCTGAAGCCTTCTCTCTTACTGCATAATTTAAACATTTAACATTTTCTATGTGCATTTTTTAAAAAGCCAGCTCATCATGTTGAATGTATTTGGTCCTAGGGCTGGTGGTGCAGTGCAGTGGGCTAGGCTGCCACCTGCAAGACTGACATCTCATACGAAGGCTGGTTCGAATCCCGGCTGCTCCATTTCCAGTCCAGCTTCCTGCTAATGCACCCAGGAAGGCAGCAGAAGATGGCCAATGGACCACCAAGTGCTTGGACCACTGCTACCCACAGGGGAGACCTGGAAGAAGCCCCTGGCTCAGCCTGGCCCAGTCCCAGCTGTTGTAGCCGTTTGAGGAGTGAACCAGCAGAGGACGACTTCTCTCTCTCTCTCTCTCTCTCTCTCTCTGTCACTCTGCTTTTCAAATGAATAAATATTTTTTAAAAATTAAAAGTTGATGAATTCAGCATCTGTCATCTCTCTACATGTCTGCCGTCCACACCTGACCTTGACTCTCCCCCTCCTGGTTTGAGAAAACTTGCCAGACTCTTTCTGTTTGCCCCGTGTGGGCTCAAGAGCCTTACTCTTTCCATCCCAGTTTAGGGTCTCAGCCAGCTCCTCCTCCCGATAGGGCTCTTGGTTCTGCCCCTCCCCTTGGCCCTAGTTCTGTAACCTGTGAAAAAGCACAAGGTCATGGCCCCTGGCAGTCCATTCCCGGTTTCTGTGTCTCGTGGACTATTAGCAATGGTGGTGCTGGCTGGTTCTGTGGAGCCCTGGAGGTTGGAGAGAGCGGAGTCTGATGGCCGCCAAGTGGCCAGGCCGGCCTGGCCCCGGCCTCTCCCCAACTTTCTGCAGGCTGTGACCCGCGACCCCGGGCACAGGCTTGCCCTGCAGCGCTCAGCGCCGCCCCTGGGTCGCGGGGTCTCACTCTAGCCAGGCTCCTGAATGGAAATGGGAAATTCTCTATTGACTTTTTGGTTTGTAGGGGAGTTTCGGTTGTGTTTTTTTGCCTTTTTTTTATTTTTATTTATTTATTTATTTATTTTTATTTTTTGACAGGCAGAGTGGACAGTGAGAGAGAGAGACAGAAAGAAAGGTCTTCCTTTGCCGTTGGTTCACCCTCCAATGGCCGCCGCGGCCGGCGCGCTGCGGCCGGCGCACCGCGCTGATCCGATGGCAGGAGCCAGGAGCCAGGTGCTTTTCCTGGTCTCCCATGGGGTGCAGGGCCCAAGCACCTGGGCCATCCTCCACTGCACTCCCTGGCCACAGCAGAGAGCTGGCCTGGAAGAGGGGCAACCGGGACAGAATCCGGCGCCCCAACCGGGACTAGAACCTGGTGTGCCAGCGCCGCTAGGCGGAGGATTAGCCTAGTGAGCCGTGGCGCCTGCTTGTGTTTTTTTGCTTTTATTTCAGCCAAACAGGTCTGCTTTTATTTCTTTTTAAAGGATAAGTGATCTATGTATATGTTCGCCTTTTAAATGTAAATGTTTAAAAGTAGGCATTTATGTGTTTCCAGAACTGACTTCTGACACAGACCTCATTCTTTCCCACTCTTCCACCCTCCTCTTTTCCCTCTTTTCATACTCTTGTATTGGTTCTAATAAATAGTTGCTTTTCCCCCCCAAAAAAATTTAAAAGTTGAGGGCCAGCATTGTGATGTAGACGGCTGCGCCTCCACCTGTAGTGTTGACATCCTATATGGCCGCTGGTTCAATTCCCAGCTGCTCCACTTCTGATCCAACTGTCTGCTAGTGTACCTGGGAAAGCAGAGGATGGTCCAAGTGCTTGGTCCCCTGCACCCATATAGGGGACCCAGAGGGGACTCCTGGCTCCTGGCTTCAGATTGGTCCAGCTCCAGCATTACAACCATTTGGGGAGTGAACCAACAGATGGAAGACATCTTTCTTTCCTTCTCTTTCTGTATCATTGTCTTTCAAGTAAGTAGATAAATCTTTTTGAAAAATTAAAAATTGAATATATTAGGTCCTGAGAGCACTTCTTGTCTGGATGCTGGGACACAGGGATGACCTATATTTTAAAATTATATACATGTATGAAGGTCCTTTAAGAAGTTCATGAGAAAATGGAATAAAAAGTATGAGCTGATTTTGGTGCAAAAAAAAATACTATGTTTCATAACATGTAGAAAATGTCTATGATGAAAAAACGAGACATGGATTTCAAAATTGTTTTTGCACCAAAATAAACTCACACTTTTGATTCTGTGTTTCCATGAACTTTTTGAAGCTGCCTTCATATACAATGAATCTGGGTGTCTGGGCCCACAGGTACCTTCTCTTGCTGAAATGAATGCAAGTCAAGGGAACAGATACGCCATTTGGTACCTTTGGAAAGTCGGAATGTGAGATGATGTTGAAAAGGAGCCTATAGAAAAATTTTAATGATTTTCAACTTAACATAAAAATACTGTGTCCTTATAAGTTACTTACCCTGTGCAAGAGTGACATGGTACCAGGTTCCGGTGTGAAGCGAGATCCTGGCGGGGGGTGGGGGAGTGGAGTGATGAAACAGATCCTAATTCGAAAGACTGGGGGCAGTGAGGCCAGGCTGGGGAGGGCGGAGAGGTGGGTCCTCCACCGGGGGGCGTGGCTGTCCCCAGTCTGCCGTGGCTGGAGCAGCACTTCCGCATTGTGGGTCAGGAGCAACTCTGCCGAAGAAGGCGTGTTGCCAGCGGAAGCCAAACGACATTTCGTGGGGCACATCTCTCCATCCAGGACTTCATGTACACGAATGAACTCTACATCCAGTGTGGTGGCCAGTGTGGGGGCAGAGCCACACAGAGAAGGGCTGTCGGCCCCGGTTCCTGACTTCAGCCACCTTGGGCGCATCACTTGGGCCTCTCCGGGGACAACAGCTGTCTATGCTCTGTGGGATTGTTGTGGGGCTTTAAGAAATAATGTTCAGGCCTTGCGGGGGAACTGGCATTAAATAAATGTTCAATCAATTATTACTGGTGTATTCACTGCAATCCCAGGAGGGCGATACTCTTGTTCTTTGACCAGTCACAAGATGCATGTTCTCCTGGTTAGGCCCGGATTCAAACACAGGCCTCCAAAACTCTTCATCTTTCCCTTACGGCCACACGTCAGCCGCATGGGGTTTTCCCAGGGTGTCCCTGTTCGCCTCTGAAGCGCAGTTGACTTATTCATTCCTCCACACTTTATTGAGTGCCTGCGAGGCAGCAGGCGCTGGTGGGAGTGCTGGGATGTAGCAGCAACCCTAGACACAAATGCCTGCCCTGTGAAAGGTACATTCTATACATTCTAGCAGGGCCGAGGGATGACAGGGTGAGAAAAAGCAGCCGCGTGTGGGTTAGATCAGTGATAAATCCTAAGGAGAAAATAACGAAGCAGGGAAATGAGTAAGTGTGCGTGTGTGCAGGGGCGCAGGGAGGGCTCGGCGCGGCCAGGGAGACCTCAGTGGATGAGACGTTGAGTGAGAGCAAGCCCCTCAGGTTCCTAGGGAAGGAGCCTGCCAGGGGCCACAGCAGGGACAAAGACCCTGGGGTAGGAACCCCCCAGCTTGTAGAGAAAAGACATGGATGTTGCTGGGGAAGGAGTGAGCTCCTGGAAGCAAATTCTTCATCCTTTGGCCAGACTCTGAAGCAATTTTCTGGCCCCCACCCACCCACTCCCCTAAGCAGCTTGAACAGCCCCCAGCCCTTCGTTGGGTGGGGTCGCTAATGCCAGAGTGGAAGCAGCCTGGAGGGGCTGGGCTGGGTTTGTGGGCAGCAAGGTTTTGCAAGTGCAGAACCCCGAGGGGAGGGCCGGGAGCTCGGGTCCTGGCGAGGCCCGCAGGCAATGCCCCGCAGCGGGAAGGCAGGCCTCATTTCTCAAAGGTTGACCTTGATGTCAGCATCTGCCTGGAGCTTTGAGCCAATGCTTTGACCCCACGAGCAGAGGTCGTCCAGCTTGATTTCGCCTCCCTGGGAAAATGAGAGGCCGCGGAATACAATCAAGTGAGAACAGGGACTTTGGAACAAGAGAATTTGTCCGGGCGCTGGCTCTGGCATGTATGGGTTATGTAATCGTGACCAAAATTATTGACCTGTAAAACAAGACCGTCAAAGGGCGGGCAGGTGTTCCGCCTGTATCGCCTAGGAGGCCGGTTAGGACATCCACCTCCCACATTGGCCGGCCTAGGCTCCTGCCCCCGGCTTCCCCCCAGTGCACGCCCGGGGAGGCAGCACCTATGGCTCAAGTAATTGAGTTCCTGCCTCCTATGTGGGTGACCCCACTGGAGCTCTTGGCTCCTGGCTTTGAAATCAGAAAAGACCCCCTCAAATTTACACTAAAATGTGGTCCCTTAAAGTTCCATAGTATTGCTATCCGGGGTGCCACATGTACTACCGGAATTTGGGGTGCCATACGATTTTACCACAGGCTTATTACTAAATCCCCAATACTCATAAGCCCAAGAGGGTTCTTGCCTAATATTTAGAGAATTCTAAATACTGGCACAGATAAACGAGGCAGCATGGTACATTTTAAGCTTTTATTTAGAGATATCTAGGAAAGTGAAGGCTTTGGTTCAGGTAGGAGAGAGGGGAAAGTCTGGAAACTAGGGTAGCATCCACACCACTCAGAGAGCAGGCCACAGCCATGCGCAGCAAGCGCCTTGAGCTGCTATCCACCGCTTATCACCGGCAGCACCGCAGAGGCAGAGCGAGAGCCTTTTGGGACACTCCCTGCCTTTATATATATTTTCCACAGGGGAGTGGCTTGTGGCCAGGTGGGTGCTCAGGTAGGGTCAGGTAGAGCCTGATTTCACATGGGGGCGTGGTGGGGGTATCAGGTAGGGTGTAAGGTCACACAGAGGCATGGTGAAGGTATCAGGTAGGGCGTGAAGTCACACAGGGGCGTGGCGAAGGCGTGGTCTTCCAGCTCACAAATCTAACCAATTTTAGCCTGTATGCCTGCCTGCTTCAGCTTCAGTCTGGCCCAGCCACACCTGTTGTGGGGATTTGGGGAGTGAATCGTGGGTGGGAGTTCTTTCTCTTTATCTGTCTCTGTCTCATAAATATTAATCAATCAATCAGTAAAAGTGTTAAAGCATGAGGATGTTAGTACTTATGTCTTAGGAGATTGAGTTTGAGTGTGGTAATGCAGACTGTGTGCCCAGGGTTGGCACTTAGTAGAAGCTCAATAAACGACCATTGTTGAGGGGGCTGGCATGGTGGCAAAACAGCCTAAACTCCACTTGCAGCGCCAGTTCAAGTCCAGGCTGCTCCACGGTTCCCATCCAGCTTCCTGCCAATGCACCTAAGAAGGCAGCAGAAGGTGGCCCAGGCAACTGGGCCCCTGCTACCTGTGGGGAGCAACCCGGACTAGACTAAGTTACTGGAATTAAGACTTATTCCATCCATCTGCTCTCCCACAATATGGCGCTGAGAAGGGAGAAACAGCTTCTACACAGCTGCCTCCAGTTCAACCAATAAACTGTAGGACCTACTCCTGATTGGAGGAGAGCAGCGTACTCGGCGTGTGGGTAGCAGAGTTGGGATTGGTGGAAGAGGACTATAAAGGAGGAGAGAGACAACATGCACCAGGAACATCTAAGGGGAACATCTATCTGAAGGAACACCTGTGCAGCCCCCGAGAGAGCCGGCCGGCGGTGTGCCGCTCCCCCGCGGAAGTGGGGAATGTGGCAGGGGGAACCGCCCTTCCACGGAGGTGGAAGGGTCGGTAGCCAACCCGGGAAGAACCAGCAGCAAACCCGGGGAGGGCCGAGCAGGCGAAAGAACAGCGCAGGGTCCTGTGTCGTTCCTCCACGAAGAGGGGGAGCGACACTACCCATGTTGGAGACCGGATAGAGCTCCTGACTCCTGGCTGTATCCTGGCTCTGTCTGGCTGTTGTAGCCATTTGGGGAAATCACTGGATAGAAGATCACTCCCTCTCCGTCTTTCCCTCTTTCTTTGTTGCTCTGCCTCTCAAACAAATAAACAAATGCATAAACCTTTTTTTTTTTTTTTTTTTTGACAGGCAGAGTGGACAGCGAGAGAGAGAGAGAAAGGTCTTCCTTTGCCGCCGGTTCACCCTCCAGTGGCCACCACGGCAGAGAGCTGGCCTGGAAGAGGGGCAACCGGGACAGAATCCGGCGCCCCGACCGGGACTAGAACCCGGTGTTCCGGCGCCACAAGGCGGAGGATTAGCCTAGTGAGCCACAGCGCCGGCCCCAAATGCATAAACCTTTAAGCCAGGGAAAGCCAATCAACTCCCAGTTCCTGCCCTAGGTGTCCTCCCTTGGGACGCTGTCTTCCCTTCCTGGGGCACCTCCCCTGCAGATGGATTCTGGTGAGTGGAAATCTGTTGTTGTTTGTGTGTTTTTGTTTGTTTGGTTTTTGTTTTTGTTGTTGTTGTTTTTTTTTTTTTTTTGATAGGCAGAGTGGACAGTGAGAGAGAGAGAGAGAAAGAAAGGTCTTCCTTTTTGTCATTGGTTCACCCCTCAATGGCCGCCGTGGCTGGCGAGCTGCAGCCAGTGATCCAAAGCCAGGAGCCAGGTGCTTCTCCCGGTCTCCCATGTGAGTGCAGGGCCCAAGGACTTGGGCCATCCTCCACTGCACTCCTGGGCCACAGCAGAGAGCTGGCCTGGAAGAGGGGCAACCGGGACAGAATCCGGCGCCCCGATCGGGACTAGAACCTGGTGTGCTGGTGCTGCAAGGCAGAGGATTAGCCTAGTGAGCCACAGCGCCGGCCTGGAAATCTGTTTTAAATGTGGCACAGCAGAGCTCTGTGTTAAGGAAGCCTATATTTAGTGTGCCTGAAGAACACAGGTTTACCATCGCCTAACAGTTTGCCTTATTAATCCAGAGTTCCAGATCCTGGGGTGTATAATGCTGGGTTAGCAGAATCTCTTGTTCCCTATAAGATGCTTCTGTGGCTACCCGTGGAGTCAAAAGACTTCCAGCAGAGGTTGACTTTTTCTGGTGTATTGGGGTTTGTGGGGCTGGAGGGACCATCACTGGTCTGGGATTGAACTCATGCAGGACTAAGGCGGTCACGGTCACCGTGCTGGTTCTGCAGCCACCAGAACCTGCCTTCTCCCATGCTAACACGTCCTGTCAGAGTGGCCCAAGCAATTTCCTCTTTGGGATATAAAGAAAGAAATTACTGGGGCCCGTGTTGTAGTGTAGCAGAGCCAATAAGGACGCTAGTTCCTGTCCTGGCTGCTCCACTTCCAATCCGCGCTGGTTTGAAACCTACCTGCTTCACTTCCGATCCAGATCTCTGCTATGGCCTGGGAAAACAGTGGAAGATGGCCCAAGTCCTTGAGCTCCTGCACCGCGCGGGAGACCTGGAAGAGGCTCCTGGCTCCTGGCTTCGGATTGGCCCAGCTCTGGCTGTTACGGCCATTTGAGAAGTGAACGAGAGGATGGAAGACCTCTCTCTCTCTACCTCTGCCTCTCTGTAACTCTGCCTTTCAAATAAATAAATCTTAAAAAAAAAAAAAAAAAAGAAAAAAGACTGTGTAAAGAACTCTTAAAATGCAGTAATTAGGGCTGGTGCCGCAGCTCAATAGGCTAATCCTCCGCCTGCGGCGCCTGCACTCCAGGTTCTAGTCCTGGTTGGGGCGCCAGTTCTGTCCCGGTTGCTCCTCTTCCAGTCCAGCTCTCTGCTGTGGCCCGGGAAGGCAGTGGAGGATGGCCCAAGTGCTTGGGCCCTGAACCCACATGGGAGACCAGGGGGAAGCACCTGGCTCCTGGCTTCAGATTGGGCGCAGCGTGCCAGCTGTAGCGGCCATTTAGGGGGTGAACCAACGGAAGGAAGACCTTTCTCTTTCTCTCTCTCTCACTGTCTAACTCTGCCTGTCAAAAAAAAAAAAAAAAAAAAAGGCAGTAATTAGAACTAAAGAATCCAGTTGTTTTAAGTCAGGAAAAGACCTGAAGAGACTGTCCATCAGAGAAAAGATACACATGGCGAATCAGACAAGAAAGCAGTTCAGCACCATCGGTCATTAGGGAAATGCAAATTAAAGCCACAAAGATTCTCCAGCCATCCGCTAGAGTGGCTAAAATTAAAAAGTGCAGGTGAGGAGCTGGGGCAACTGAAACTCTCAGACTTGGCTTATGAGACTGCAAAAACAGTTTGGCAGTTTTTGACAAAGTAAAATGTCCTTTTACCATATAACCCAGAAACCCTGCTCCTAGACATACAGCCACAGAAATGAAAAATTATGCCTACACAGATCTGTTTGCAAATGTTTGTAACTATAGAAGAGAGAGAGAGAGAATGAATCTTCTATCTGCTGTCTCACTCTCCCAATGCCCACAACAGCTGGGGAGCCTGGAACTCAACCCAGGTATCTTACATGGGTGGCAGGAACCCGATGACTCAAGGCACCACCACTGCCTCCCAGGGTCCACATTCAGCAGGAAGGTGGAGTCAGAAGCCAGAGCCAGGAATGGAAACCATGCACTCTGGTTTGGGACGCAGGTATTCTAACCAGTGTCTGAACCACCAGACTCAGGATCCACCCTGCTATTTTATTTACACAAAAAGTGGAAGCAACCGCACACCCATCAGCCAGTGGGCAGATGAACATAACGTTTTCATGCAATGGGTTACACATTAGAAAAAGACAGAGACACCCAACATAGACGCAGCCCACAGACTTCATGCCAAGCAGAAGCGTAACAGGGTTACCCTATTTGAGGGTGCTTCAAAAACTTCCTGGAAAACAGAATGAAAAGGTAAGTGGATTTTGGTACAAATAGTTTTAAAAATCCGTGCAGAGTGTTTTCATAATAGGCATTCATGTTTTGGAAAAGGCAAAACTGTAAGACTTGTGGTTGCTAGCGGTGGAGAGCTGAGGGGAAAGAATTGACACCAAGGGGTAGAGGAGCACCCTGGGGGTGACGCTGGGCGATTATCTACATGTATTTATCAAAAGCCGTGGGGTGCACACTTAGGAAAGGGGGGCATTCTTACACAGAAGTTGCACCCCCATAAATTCTGACATGTACCAGTATCTTTGCCAGCTCTGGTGCGTGGGACTTGAGCCCAAGGGAGAGCTGTGGCTGTGCTCAGCTGGCCTGTGCCCTGGGCCCAGAGATGTCTAAGCAGCACACAAAGGCAAAGGATTGGTTTCACTTTTGGGAGCCGCGACCCGAGCAACTTGTTTCAGTCTCGCTTTCCTAGCGAGACTGTGAGCTGTGCGGGTAAGGACTGCAGTCTCTAACTGTCCAGGCTTGCCCCGCCTGGGGACAGCGGGGTCCCAGAGATGGGAACTCTCCCTGGGAAAACTGAAGAAGTCCTGGGCAAACTGGGCTGAGGCGGCCACCCCTCCCCCAGGACTGTTTCACACCCTTTTTAAAGAAAAATTGATTTGAGAGGCAGAGGACTCTCCTACACACCGGTTCACTCCCCAAGGGTCTGCAACAACTGGGGCGGGGTCTCCCTCATGAGCGGCGGGGATCCAACCACTTGAGCCATCATCTGCGGCCTTGCAGAGTGCGTGCCGGCAGGAAGCTGGACTCCGGAGCAGAGCTGGGACTTGGACCCAGGCAATCCAACATGGGATGTGGACCTCCTAAGTCGTGTCTGTAACTGTGAGGCCCAGGGCTCATCCTCCTACAGGCTCCAGCTGAGGAATAGGCCCAAACTCATCAACTGATACATTGAGGAAGAGAGGTTCAACCTGCCAGGAACCAGGGCTCCGTGTGGCCCAAACCTCACCGAGAGTCAGGACCCACCTTGGCAAACCCCCAGTTCCTGGATGTTGCTGGCGAATCACCTCCCTGGGTGCAGCGTGGGGATCTGCTAGAGTCAGACATTCCCTCTGCTGCCTGCAACTTAACCTCTTCGCAGTTCGCGATCATCACCTGTTCACGTGGCGATCACGGTTTCTACCTTGGATGAAGGGGATTCACTATTAACACGGTAAGGGTGAAGTGCCTGCTTCCCGTTCGGTCTTTACAGAAGCCTGGAAGCCAAGTCCCCTTTCCCTGTTTTACAAATGTAGCTTTGGAGACTTGCGGAAGCTGCGTGGCTCATCCGAAGCCATACAGCCAACACAGGACATGTCGGAATTCAAGCCAAGGCCTTGGCATTCCAAGCTCAGGTCCTGGGGCAGTTTTCAAAATGCCAGGCTAACCCGCGTCGCCCTGTGTATAGAAGGAACTCTTTGGATACGCGCCTGTCAGCTTCCTGCTGTCCTAGCTGCCTCTCCTTCTCTTCCCAGAAATGGACAGAAAATGTTCTGCCCACACACGAATCCATCAGCCCATGAGTGAGGGTTCTCATGAACAGAGACCGGGGAAGGAAAAAGCTTTTCCCTGGGTCAGGAGAGAGTGGGATGATGGGAAGAGACGCCTGCTGGGCTGGGACTTGGAATTGCTGATTCTCCTGTCTGGGCTGTGATCTTTCTGGGAGTGTCCCTACCTGGCCTCCTCGGTCACTGGCAGCCTTGCTCTTGTCAGACACTCAGGAACCTGTGGCCAATGGCAGAGCAGACCCAGCAGGCCCTGGGGTATTCCTGGAGGCCCTGAAGCAAGGCCTCCAAAACAGGGCCTCGAGGGCCAGCAGCTGGCAGGAATCCCTCAAGCCAGCACGTGAGAAGGTGGGAAAGAATCCTGAACACCTGCGTGCCTGGGAATGGAACCTTCTCCTCTCCCTGCTGTGGCAAGGCTAAATACTTAGGTGCATCTCAGCAGCAGAGCCAGAATTCATTTTGTTTCCCCGTGCAGCGCAAGTCCAGCTGAGCGGGAAAGGGAGGGGCCCTTGAAAGGTATTTCCACCTTGGCTTGTTAGTAGAAATAGGCTTGTTGTTCTCACTGCGGGGTTGTTAAAACCCTCAAGGAATGCACAGAAGGCAAATTTAGTTTGAGGAGCCCAGTAGGCCAAGGAGACGCTGAATAAATAGTGCAGTTGTTTGGATAGCTGGAGTGTTGGTGAGAGAGCTGCCCCCGGGGGTCGTGGCTCGTGGTTCCCGGTGGCTGCATCCCACAGGGTCTGCAGGGGGCCCAGGCTCACTGTTCAGCGCCAACCCCCTCCCGCGCCTGGGTGGCTGCTCTGTTCCTGTCGGGGGCGTGGAGAAGCTGCCGGCTTCTGGACCTCCCCTGCAGCCTCTGTGGTCCCAGCAGCAGGAGGAAAAAAAGGTGGTGACAGGGGTAGGTGCACGCGGCCGGCTCTGACGCTCCGCCCAGGTGGGAGATTTGGAGGGAGGGGGCGGGGCTCAGAAGCGACTTGTCAAAAGGCCCAGACTTCCTGGACCCAGAGCCCCTCCCTCTCGGCCTCACCTCGCAGCTGTGACCTTCACACCTAACCACTGAATGGGCACAACGCACGGCACTAAGTGTCTGCCATGTGCTGGCTTCGCTCTGGGCACTGGGGAAACACCGCGAGCCAGCAAAAGCCCCGCTCTCGTGGCAAGTGCCTTGCAGGACGGGAAGAGGGTCAAGTTTATAGCCGGCAGTCAGTGTGAGGGCGAAAACTAAACCGGGGGGCGTTTTGTAAGGCGCAGCAGGGAAGGCCTCGGTGAGGATGGTGGGAGGATGTGCCCTTTGAGCAAAGACCCAAGAGAAGAAAACCAGGCCAGACGCTGGGCGAGAGCACTCCTGGGAACGACCTACCCAGGCCAGCAAAAGTCTTTCTTGTGCTCAGAGCCAGGGAGGCCAGCGGTGCTGAGACCAAGCGGGATCCACGAGAGAAGGCGGCCAGGGTGCTTACACAGCCGCCTCGGTTCTGAGCCCAGTGAAGCGGTTCCGGCTGGCGCTTGGGGTTTTTGAGCTGAGTCATGCCAGCTCCTGACCTGAGAGACGCCTCTGACTGTTGAGGACAGAAGGGAGGTGGGCACGGCAGGGCAGAGGAGGCCAGCCTGTGACCCAGCACAGGGTGACTGAGGCTGGGACAGAGCCAGGGCTGGGGGCAGTGGCCGGGCCCCGAGTTCGCTCTGTACCACGGTCAGGGCTGCCTGCCAGAGTGGATGTGCATGTGAGAGGAATCTGAGGATGCAGGGATGACTCCTGGCCTTGGGCCCAAACAACTGGAAGGGTGGATTGGCCGCTCAGGGAGGCAAGAAAACCACAGGGGAGCATCAGGGGTGTGGCGCTCAGCAGTTAAACTGGGAATGACTACCAAGCCTTCCAGAACAGATGGTAAATAGGTGTTCCGATAGTCAGGTCTGGAATTCAGGGGAAGGATCTGGCTGTATGCATATTTAGGAGCCATCAGCTAGCCGAGGTGTCTAAGGCTATGAGCCTGGTAGAAAATGAGCCTTACTGGGGGAGGCCCTGTGCAAGCACAGCGGGTTAAGCCTCCACCTGCGATGCTGGCATTCCAGATGAGCTCCAGTCCTGGCTGCGCCACTTCCCATCCAGCCTCGGTATGCAGTGGAAGATGCATTGAATGCTCAGACCCCTGCCACCCACGTGGGAGACCCTGATGGAGCTCCTGCCTCCTGGCTTTGGCCTGGCCCAGCCCTGGCTGTTACGGGCATTTGGGGAGTGAACCAGCAGATGGAAGATGCCTCTCTCTCTCTCTCTCTCTCTGCCTTTCAAGTAAGTAAAAAAAGCAGATATATAGAGAGAAGGGAGACACACACACACACACACACACACATCTTCCAACTGCTGGTTCACTCCCCAAATGACTGCAATGGCTAGGGCTGGGCCAGGCCGAAGCTAGAAACTTCATCTGGGTCTCCCAAGCACTTGGGCCATCCTCTACTTCTTTCCCAGGGGCATTAGCAGGGAGCTGGATGGGAAGTGGAGCAGTCAGGACTCGAGCCAGCACCCATATGGGATGCCAGTGCTGCAAATGGCAGCTTTATCTGCTATACCACAATGCCGGCCATGGACTGGAATCTTATTCACATGTTTAGCATCAACACATGGCCTCCCTATGAGGCTTGAACTTCCTTGCCGAATGGCAGCCCCAAGGCAGTTGGAGTTCTGCTGGTAGCTCAAGGTCCCAGAAGCAGTGTTCAGGCGCCTGAGCAGAAGTCCATGGCCTTTTGTAATCTAGCCTCTGAAGTGACGTGTGAAAAGCCCACCCAGACTCAAGGAGAAGGATTTGACTCCCTGAGGGAAGGAATGTAAAAACCTTGACCCTTGTAGTCGCCGTCATCGTCTTCTTCTTCTTCTTTTTAAAGATTTATTTATTTACTTGAAAGGCAGAGTTATAGAAAGTGAGAGGGAGAGGCAGAGAGAGAGAGAGGTCTTCCATCTGCTGGTTTACTCCCCAGATGGCTGCAACAGCCAGAGCTGTACTGACTCAAAGCCAGGAGCCAGCAGCTTCCTCCGGGTCTCCCACGCAGGTGCAGGGGCCCAAGCACTTGAGCCATCTTCTGCTTTCCCAGGCCACAGCAGAGAGCTGGATCAGAAGTGGAGCAGCCAGTACTCGAACCAGTGCCCATACAGGATGCTGGCGCTGCAGATCAGGGCTTTAACCTGCTGTGCCACAACACCGGCCCCAACCCTTGTCTTCTATGTCAGGGTCCCTGGTTATATATTTTTGTTTCTTCCTGTGTTCTTATCTCAGTGTACACATGTTTATCATAGTGGAAGACTGAATCAGGACTGGCAAACTGAAATAGGTGAGTATGCTAGCCAGGCAAGGCGTGGGGCTGGCCGGAGGAGCGAGTTAATAAGCAATGGTAAGGGGCCGGTGCTGTGGTACAGTGGGTTAACGCCCTGGCCCGAAGCGCCGGCATCCCATATGGGCACGGGTTCTGGTCCCAGCTGTTCCTCTTCCGATCCAGCTCTCTGCTATGGCCTGGGAAAGCAGTAGAAGATGGCCCAAGCCCTAGGGCTCCTTCACCCATGTGGGAGACCCGGAGGAAGCTCTTGGCTCCTGGCTCCTGGCTCCTGGCTTCAGTTTGGCAATGGTGAGCAATGGTGAGCAGAGAAGCATCCTGCTTTCTGAAATAATTGCCAACTCTTGGCACTGGCTAGGGAGGGCAAGCCTAGAGCTTCCAGTTTTCTGAGAGGGTCCAGAACTCAGGACACTTATGTAAGAACTTCCAACCTGAGAGCAGTTATGCTGGCAGCAGCTCCATTCTCGGCGCCCCACACACGGTAGAGTCGATCAGTAATTGTGTAATAATCGCTTCCCAACTCCCACTGCCTAGGCCTCTTGCCATTCCCCTCCTGGGTTCCTGCTGACCAAGAAAAAAAGGAAATATTAGTCACAAGGTGAGCGTGTGGGCAGGGTGCCCCACCATTTGTTGGAGGCTGTGGGAGTCGCTGGCAGAGACAGGGAGATTGACTACTACTTAGGACTTGGCCTCGGGCAAGGCACCGGGCCCCCACTTTGCTTTATTTGCCTAGGTACTTCAAATGCTATGCAATATATAATTTATGGTCTGGCCTTCCCACTTACCAGGATAGCTCTAATCCATTTTACTTGCTCTACACTCAGAGACTAGACCCTTACCTGCAGTAGAACATGTCCAGTGGGTTCTTACTGAGGGAATGCCAAACAGGTGTCACGCATGAGGCTCAGAGCAGTAAGCACCTTGGGCCAGGTCATAGACAAGCAAGGAAGCTGGAATTAAACAGACACACGCAGGCACACATACACACACACGCACACAATTTGGTGCAAAAGGAAGACTTCAGTGCAATACAGAAGAATTTCCTTGGCAAACTCTAGGGCTGTGTGTTTGAAAACATTTGTGCAATTTAAAAGTGCACCTGTCAAAATCAATTTTCCTATACAATATTGCAGGAAAGAAGGAGATTTGGGGACTTTGGAAATCCTCGGGACATGTTACAAGCTCATAATTCTGGTGTACTTCATACAAAACGCTGCGTCTTAGGCTGTGTGATTTCAGTGTGACACTCGGGCAGGGGGCTGGGGAGGAGCAGAGCCCTGGAAGCTAGAACAAGGTGAGGAAGGACGAGGTCAGCCCCCTCCCCTACCCCGACTGGGCCTGAGACTCCTCACACACAGAATGTTCGATTTTTTCCTTTTTTTGCTTTCAAGACATCTGAGAGTGTTGACTGTTAAACTGCTTTTAAAAAGGACACTGGAGGGGGCCGGCGCTGTAGCGCAGTGGGTTAATGTTCTGGCCTGAAGCACCGGCATCCCATATGGGCGCCGGTTTGAGACCCGGCTGCTCCACTTCCTGTCCAGCTCTCTGCTATGGCCCAGGATAGCGGTAGAGGATGGCCCAAGTCTTTGGGCCCCTATACCCATGTGGGAGACCAGGAAGAAGCTCCTGGCTCCTGGCTTCAGATCAGCACAGCTCTGGCCGTTGGAGCCATCTGGGGAGTGAACCATCAGATGGAAGACCTCTCTCTTTCTCTCTGCCTCTCTTCTCTCTGTGTAACTCTGACTTTCAAATAAATAAATAAATATTAAAAAAAAAAAAAAAAGGACACTGAGGGAGCTGGTGCTGTGTCATAGCAGGTTAAGCTGCTGCCTGAAGTGCCAGCATCCGTTATGGGCACTGGTTCCAGACCCGGCTGCTCCACTTCTGATCCAGCTCTCTACTGTGGCCTGGGAAAGCAGTAGAAGATGGCCCAAGTCCTTGGGCCCCTGCACCCGCGTGGGAGACCTGGAAGAAACTCCTGGTTCCTGGCTTCAGATCAGCACTGCTCTGGCCATTGCAGCCAGTTGGGGAGTGAACCAGTGGATGGAAGACCTCTCTCTCTCTCTTTCTCTCTCTCTCTGCTTCTCCTTCTCTCTGTGTGTAACTCCTGGCTTCAGACGTCAGAAGTTTTCTAGCTTACAGAGTGACAAAATACTCCAGGCAGCAGTGCCAGCCAGCGCAGCCCGGCACAAAGGCCCCTCTGGAGACAAAGGCTCAATCTGCAGCCACTCCCGGGGGACCAGCCCTCTTCCCACAGAGAGTGGGAGGCTTAGGAGCCAGAAAACTCTGGGTTCAAATCCCAGTTTCATGGAAGAGAGGCAGGAAGATGCACACTTCTCAGCTCAGGGCTGGCCTCGTCTCCGCAGACCTTTCATCAGCACACTCTTGGCAATGGGTGTCCAATAGCCTGCCACCTCGAGGGCCCCGGATGAACCTCGCGGCCTTTTGCAATACCAGTTGATATTTCTCTTTACCCAATGTCCCTCATTTCTCAGCAAGAAGTCAGGACAGCAAACATATACGTCATTTCCGCCACCCGCCTGCCACCCCGAGACAGGATCCCAGCAGCAATTCTGGGTCACAGCCCTTCTTGTCTCAATGCTGCCCATTAAGAGGGATGCCCCCATCACCTCCCCACCATGGGACAGCTGGCACCTGCACCTTTGCCATGCATGGCACACGGCGGATGCTCAGGGAGTGGGTGCTTGTGAGAGTGCCTGCATTACCTGGGTGCCAGATGCGATGCTGGGTCCTCAGCAAACCCAAGCTCCTCTCACCCTGCATTATTTCCTTCCTTCCTGCTGAGGGAATTAGAGGTGCGGGAGCACAGCGCACTTGTCCTCGCTCACAAAGCTGCTTAGCAGAGGAGCTGGGATTTGCATGGCACCCACCTGCCTGCCCAGGAGCTCCTGTGGTATGAAACACTGAAAGGTGTGTGTGTGTGTGTGTGTGTGTGTGTGTGTTGGAAACATTCAGGCTGCCTATGCCCAGTGCTCAGGACGTTCGATGGAAGCAGACATCCCCTGTTCTGTGTGCGTGAGTTGCGCTTGGGAGGCAATTTCTCTTCCAGGGAGCTGTTGGGAAAAGCTGCAGGCAGAAGTGAATGGGAAGAAACAGGTCGGGGCAGTAGGTGGGGTCCACTGCAGGCTGTGACATGGGGCAGGTTTGGTGACAAGCTTAGCCGGGCCCCTTGGGTTTGGGACAAGAGGGTGATGAAGGAGGGGCCACTGCATGCAACAGTTGCAGCCGGCCCATCGGCGCTCAGCCCACTTGAGCAGATTTTTTTTTTGGCTGGACCAGCCTAACTTGTCCCAGTAGTTTCCTGGCTTTCTAAGGCCTTCCCTTCCTTGTTTCCAGGTCAGTAGGGTAAGAAAATACAGCGAGTCCACTTGGCCAGCATCCCAGAGAGAACCTCATGAAGTCCCAGCACGCAGAGGCAAGACGAGAAGGGCTAATCCAATATGTCTTCTGTCCAGGGTTCATTGAGGACCTACTATGTGCAAAAGGTCATTGTAGGTGCTTGGGATACAGCAGTGAGTCCCAAAGACAAAGACTCTTGACCTTGACCTTGGGTTGCTTCCAGGGCAGGGTGGGGAGACAATAAGTAGTGGGAAGAAGTCCCTGGATTACATCACAAAGGCTGTGGACCCAGGAAGCTGGAGCCGAGCAGGGGCGGGAAGTAGACGCAGGTGGAAGGGATCTCCAGGGGCAGGAGCTGTACCCTCAGGGTGCTCACCCCATCATAAGGATTTCTGCTTTTGTTTGGAGTGGAAAGGGCACCATTGTAGGTGTCTGAGCAGAGAAGTGACAATGCTCCGACTTTGCTTTCTCAACCACCCCTCCCACTGCTGAGTGGGAAGAAGGTGGAGACTGATGAGCAGCTGGGAGCCCAGAATGGTCCCCAGGTGACAGACGACAGAGGCGGGAAGGGACTGCGCTCTGGAGAGGTGAGGGAGGAGCCTGCAGCCTCTCCCCATGCACTCCGGCACCCGAGGCCTCAGTGTTTGACCACAGCCGCTGGGGCACGGGGCGGGGGGTAGGGCAGAGCGCCCACCGGCTGAGATGGGGAAGATGAGGGAGGAACAGGTTTCAGAGGGTGGGGGTACAGGACGTGGTCTCAGATGTCACCTGCTGGTGTGATGTCACCTCTTGGTCTGATGTCTGTCAGACTCCAGCAGCTGAGAAGCGTGGGCAGGCGGGTACAGGCGGCAGGGCTAGAGGAGCAAGTCCGGACCTGGAAATACTAGTGTGGGGTGTCGATGGGCAAATGAGGCGTAGTGTCCACCTCCAAGGGGGTCTTGAGGATGAAGCCAAACATCGGGCCCCCTGCAGGCTTTCTCCCAGGGTGGGGAGAATTCATACAAACAATAAATGAAATAAACAAATAAAGGATTAGTAACCAGGATGAGCGTGCTTATTTGATGGAAGGGGAATGTGGGAGATGCCCCCCTGTCCTTTGGTACCTGCGGGGCACAGGCTGGGACAAGCAAGACAGAGTCGGGACTTCCGGGCGGCGGGCTTCCGGGTGGAGTCTGTAAGGCGGGGGTGGGGAGGTGGGGTGAGGGTAGGGGGTTGGGGGTGGGGGGTGGGGGGTGTTGGTCTGGGATGAAGAAAAGGACCCTGACGCGAGGGGGAGGGTGCCGCGGAGACTCAGAGCCGACCCTGAGCCTTGCCTGACATCTCCATGGGGACTTGCTGCTGAGAGTGGCCGGCATAGGTGTGGGGGTGGGGAGGACAGGAGCTGCGGGGAAGAGGTCAGCGGCAGTGGGCGGATGGCTTCAGATGACGCATGCCGCAGGCAGGGTTTCTAAACCGGCAGCCAGAGCACCAAAGCCCGGGCGTGGCCCTCCCTGGGCCCCACCCCCTGGGCCCTCCCACCACTGCGCGCCAGGCACCTGCTTGACCCCTTGCACCCAGGCACTGAGCACGCTGCCGGGAGTGAGGCAGCTCTGGGACCGGAGTCAGAGCTGTGTTTGAGAGGGCCAGTATGGCTCAATATCCCCTGGGGACATCCAGAAGGCAAGCCCAGGGTGAGTGGGAGTGGCCCGGGGCTGGCTGCCTCAGGGGCTGCTCCAGGGCCTCTGGGGGCCCATCACCCCTCATCTATGACTTGCATCCGGGTACCTGGAGACAGAGAACCCGGGGCTGGGAGGCCCAGGAACTCGCTACAGAGACCCCAGGGGTCTTTCTCCCCGAGTCCCACCTAGGCAGATGGTGCCTCAAGAGGGCCGAGAGGGGGTGGAGGCTCTTCTTCCCACCCCTTCTGCTCCCCAGCTGCATAGGAAGGGAACATTCTAGCTCAGTACTGGCCTGAGCCCAGGAGGAGCACCCTAACCAAATGGGACGCCGTTCCCATGAGGACTCTGGCCCCCAGCCAGGCATAACCCTACGGGAACATTCATCCATCCCCACTGTCCCTGACACCGAGGTCCACATGATCCTTAGTAGTGGCTGGTGACACACCATGGGGCCCTTTGGGGATGGCGGGCACCCAGCCAGGGGTGTTTTGGGTCTGGGCAGGAGTGCAGGGAGCATGTGGTGGGTTGGCAGGGCCCTGAGCCCCATACAGGAGACATGACAGCCAGGGACACTGTATTTGACCCCATCTGGCCTGGGGTCATCTAGACCCACCACCTGGACCCACAGCAGGGGTGGGAATTCAGGTCCCCAAAGCAGGAGCGACCAGAGGCCCTCTACTGTTTTTGCTAGACTAACATTATTGAGTCCCTATTTGTTCGTGCTACACATGGTGGCTGCCAAAGGGAAGCAAAGCACAGATCAACGCCACGGAATTCACCGTGCGAAGGGTGAGAGGAATACACAGTGGGTTGCTGTGTGTCATTTGTACTAAGGATAATAGCAACAGCTAACACATTCAGTGCTCACGGGGCCGGCGCTGTGGCACCCGGGCTAAGCCACTGCTTGGGACACCCGCGTCTCATGTTGGAGCACTGGTCTGAGTCCCGACTGCTCCACTTCCCATCCAGCCCCCTGCTGATGCACCTGGGAAGGCAGCAGAAGGTGGCCCAAGTGCTTGGGTCCCTGCCAACCATGTGGGAGACCTGATGTTGAACCAGCGGATAAAAGATCTCTCGTTCTCTGCTCTCCCTCTGTCTCTGTTGTTCTACCCATCAAATAAGTTAATCTTTAGAAGTAAAATGTGAGGGCCAGTGCTGTGGGCACTGGTTCGAGACCCAGCTGCTCCTCTTCCGATCCGGCTCTCTGCTATGGCCTGGGAAAGCAGTGGAGACAATAAGTAGTAGTGGGAAGAAGTCTGTGGATTACATCACGAAGGCTGTGGACTGACTCAGGATGAACAGAGGAGGGAAGGGGTCAGGAGGAGGCTGGTTCTGGTCCTGGCTCCTCCGTTTCTGATTCTAGCTTCCTACTAACGTGCCTGGGAGGCGGCCGGCAGTGTGCTTGGGTCCCTGCTGCCCACATGGGGAACCTGGATGGAACTGCAGGCTCCTGGCTTCCGCCTGGCCTAGCCCTGGCTGTCGCGGCACTGGGGGAGTTAACAAGAAGATGGACGATCTCTCTGTCTCTCAACCTTACAAATAAAATGGAAAATCAGTAGTTGTAGCGCAGCAGGTTAAGGCACTGCTTGCAATGCCAGTGTCCCATATGGGAGCACCAGTTTGAGTCCTGCTCTTCTTCCCATCCAGCTCCCTGCTAATGTGCCTGGGGAGGTAACGGAAGATGGCCCAAGTGCTCGGACCCCTGCCCCCGACACAGGAGACCAAGATGGAGTGCCTGGCTCCTGACTTGGGCCTGGCCCGACCCTGGCTGTTGCTGTCCTTTGAGGATTAAACCAGCAGAAGGAAGATCTCTTTCTCCCTCCCTCTGTCACTCTGCCTTTCAAACAAATAAATCTTGCTTAAAAATCGAAATAAATAACAAGGAAAGCTTTCAAGCATTATTTTAGTGCAATTGTGACGTCCTTGTGGTGTTTTCGCCATGAATTTCCCCTGAACTTTTTTTTTTTTTTTTTTTTTTTGGACAGGCAGAGTGGACAGTGAGAGAGACAGAGAGAAAGGTCTTCCTTTACTGTTGGTTCACCCTCTAATGGCCGCTGCGGCCAGCATGCCACGGCTGATCCACCGCGCTGATCCGAAGCCAGGAGCCCGGTGCTTCCTCCTGGTCTCCCATGCGGGTGCAGGGCCCAAGCACTTGGCCCATCCTCCACTGCCCTCCCAGGCCACAGCAGAGAGCTGGACTGGAAGAGGGGCAACCAGGACAGAATCCAGTGCCCCGACTGGGACTAGAACCCGGGGTGCCAGTGCCGCAGGTGGAGGATTAGCCTATTGAGCCCCAGCGCCGGCCCCCTGAACTTGAATGCTCCTGTGTTCCCGCAGGTAGGTTTTTGTCTCCGATTTACTGAGAGGCTCCCAGGCCCACGCAGCCATCTGCTGAGTGGATTAAGGAGAACAGCTGGCCCTTGGTTAGCGCGCTCCTCGCCCTAGGCCTACTCTGCCACAGCATTTCTCGCCACACGTCTAGGAGGCGCAGGACCAGCGTGGCCTAGGCAACGTGCCCAGGGTCACACAGCTCATGGGCAGGAGCTGTGATCTGAGTTCCAGGTGGACTCTGGGGTCCCAGACCCTGGCGTCTGCTCCTGTCCTGGGCACCGCGGCCCCGTGCACAGCCCCACGCGCAGCCCCACGTGCTCCAGGGTGTGTCTCGTTCCCTGTCCACCGATCTCTCTGAGGACGGGGCTGGTCTGCACCTCCGTTTCCACAGGGCCATGTGCACAGCCAGCCCCTGAGGACTCCCTTGCTTTTTCTTAGCTGAATTCCCAGCACCCTTGTGAGGTGGGGGACACAATCACTCTACCGCCCACTTAGCAAAACGGGAAGCAGCCCTGAGAAGTGGAGGGTTTTTTTCCATCAGGGAGACAGCCGACAGCGACCACATCCCGGGTCTCCTGACTCAGCACCTGCCTGCACATGGCCCACTGGGGGAGGGGGAGGGTCTACACTGCACGGCCTCATGGGGCCGGAGGGGGGGGGGTGCCCCAAGCACTGGTGGGCATCATCACCTGTTAGACCAGGCAACAGGAAAATGCATGTGTGCCTGTGAGAGAGAGAGAGAGAAAGTGTGCACCTGGGGTGTAGACCTGAGGATCTGGCCAGGCGCTGGCAGCCGGGGCCTGCGGGGCTCGCCCTGGAGCTGGAGTGAATGAGCGATTCCCAGCCTGTGATGCGTGTCTGTCAGGTGTGCTTCAAGGCAAACAGGATGCAAAGCAGGGTATATTTAGCCTGCGGTTGCTGGGGCCAGGGGGTGGAGGGGGCGCAGGCGGCTGAGTCTCTCCAAGCTGGGAACCCTTTGGGGTGCTCACCTCTTACTGGGAAAAGTGCTCCTTGGGGAGGGAGTGGTGGTGGTTTGCCAAGTACGGAACACCTGGAGGCACCTGGCTCCACCAGGGCAAGGCACAGGTCCCCAGGAAGAAAACTTGTGTAGCACAGCCGGAAGCAGCAGGCTCCCTGGGGGGGGGGGGGGGGGGTTCACGGACAGACTTATGATGGGACCTCAGAGTGGAGGGAGACGTTGTATTCGTCCATTCATTATTCATTCAACAAGCAGTTCTTGTGCTTCTGTGCACCAGGCACTGGTCTGGGCACTGAGAATACTTCAGGGAGAACGGCCTGCCTGCTGGTCCTCTTTGAACTTGCAGTTTAGCGGAAGGGAAGCATGAAGGGAACCCTGCTGTTACTGAATTATTTTTAGCTGTTTATGCTCTGAAGCTGAGTGACTAGATTGCCTGAGAAAGTAAAATAAGGATTTTCAGTTCAGGAGTCAAGGAGGGCTTCCTGGAGGAAGTAGCATTTAAGCCGCATCTTGGAGGCTGTCTAAGGTCAGTTGGGGAGCCTGCCATTGTGGCGCAGCAGGTTAAGCCATGGCCTGCAACACTGGTGTCCCATATGAGCACCAGGTTCGAGTCCCGGCTGCTCTGCTTCTGATCCAGCTTCCTGCTGATAGGCCTGGGAAAGCAGCAGAGGATGGTCGAAGCGCTTGGGCCCCTGCACCCATGTGGGAGACCTGGATGCAGTTTCTGCCCTGGCCGTTGAGGCCATTTGAGGAGGGAACCAGCAGATAGAAGTGTTCTCGCTCGCTCTCTCCCTCCCTCTCTGTAACTCTACCATTCAAATAGTGCAGAGCGTGGTGCAGGCCAGGCCTGGGGGGGAGAGGGTGGGGCTGCTGCGGGTTGCAGGTGGAGGGCTCTGGAGCTGCCTGGGAGCCGCAGGCCCTGCCCACATGTGGTGGACAAGACCTCCTGGCCTGGCGCACCCTGGCAGCCACAGTCCCCCAGCGGCAGGGCCAGGGGCTGAAGCTGGCCAGTCCTGGAAGGGCTGCTGAAGGCACGCTACGGTGTTGAAGGTGGGAAGTGCCCTGATTCGGCGGATGGTGTGGAAGTTTGCAAAGCCGTGTGCAAGGCTGAGGACGTGGGAACGACCATGCCTGGGACTGCAGCGGGAGGCGGGGAGCGACTTGCTTCGGATGGATGTGTCTATCCTGCCTGCCCAATTACTTTTAATAGCTACTATTTATTTCACAACCGCTGTGTGCCAAGCCAACACTGATCTATTTCATTCAGTCCCTACGATAGCTGTTGGAGGCAGAGGACCGGCCTCCAACAACCAGGAGGACAGCGCGCCCCCCTGGGGTTGAGGGTGGAGGCCTCCCTGGTGTCTGGGCACTGACGTCTGGGCACTGACACCTGGGCAGTGGTCACTCAGAGACACTCACTTCCTACCATGGTGGTAGGAAGTGTTCAGAAGGCGTGGCATCTCATTTACAGATGAGAAAAAGGCTCGGGGAACTGGGTGACCTTGCCCAAAGTGACAGAGGTGGGAGGACCGGACCCACACCTCCCACCATGTGTGCCTTCCCAGGGACCTGAGCTCTTGGGGACTTCCCCTGCCTGCCCGAGGGACACTTGGGTGAAATGCAAGCAGCTGGCAAGCATTGATCGGTAATACAAGTGGCCCACAGGACAGCCCAGGTGCTTAGGGAGCTGATCAGGGACAGCCCTGTGGATTGGGCTGGCGTCACGGGGTCATCTCCACTCCATCCACAAATAAAAAGTGGGCAGTGTTATTCTTGTGCCTGAGCGAGTGCAAACAGAGGAGCACCATACACTGATGAAATGTGACAGTCCTTTATTTGACAGTCCTCAAAGCAACAGGGTTTATAAAGAAAAAAACACAAGGAGGGGAGGGGGAGTACCTGGTTGCTAGGATGGGGGGGTACATGGTTACTGGGGTCAGGCTGACCTAAGGACTATGTGAAACTAATGTCAATTACAACCTTGACAACAGCAATTACAGTCTTGATATTAGTCCAAGTATCAACCTAAATCACATGTGGGACACAGACAGTTGGCAACCTTAACCTTCATCCAGGTGCAGCCTGTCTGAAGTTTGAGTGTTCCTGCTAGGGAGTGTGTGCCCTGCCAGGTGGGATGCAGTGTCCTGTTATTGTCTGAGTTTTCGACCATAGTTTCCGACCAGAGTCTCATGTGGGCGGTGCTTTCTCACGCTGGAATCTCGGGTGCCCTAGAATGGAGTCCCTAACTGTCAAGGTGTCGCTTCATTCTGCAATGAACTTCTGGCTGGAAATTCACCCACCTCAGCAGAATGTGGTCTTATTCCCTTTCCCCCAGTTCTCCACTCACCTCCCGACCTCCTTCTTTCTATCAGAATTAGTATCTGCTTAGAGGAGCTGGGTCGGACCCCTGGTCCCAGGGAGGGGAGGAGGCGGGAGGGAGTCCCCGTGCTGTCACCTGCCCCACTGAAGTGGTGCAAGGACTCTAAGTCGGGCAGGCTCCGTGGGAGAGGACTCAGCAGCCAGGGATGTGGGATGGAGAGCACTGAATAAAAGAGGCGCTAGCCACAAATGCCAAGAGGGGTCTTCCCGGTGCGTGACCACGCACCTGGCTGTACCGGCAGCCCTGCTGGACTCGGCGTTCCTGTCACTGGGGACAAACATACAAGGTAGACGGACTGCAGCTGAGGACCGTGGCGGACCGTGACTCAGAGGTGGCTGCCGTGCTGCTGGCTCTCAAAGTCGGCCAGGAGGACAGCGCGCCCCCCTGGGGTTGAGGGTGGAGGCCTCCCTGGTGTCTGGGCACTGACGCCTGGGCAGTGGTCCCTCAGAGACACTCACTTCCTCCATGGTGGCAGGAAGCGTTCGGAAGGCGTGGCTGGTGTGCAGTGGCCACAAATCTCGTTGGGCATGGGTGGTGGATTCAGTAGCAGCCCAGGCCCTGTTCACTCCCCTCTGGACTCCACAGCCCAGCCACAGGCAGGGTCTGGGGCACTCTCCAGGGCTCCAGGTTCAGGCGTTCTCACTTTTTCCACCTCCTGGGAGACCTTGACCTGCCCACCCCCACGTGGCTTCCTTCCCCCGGCTACTGCGCCTTTGAAACTGGCCAGAGCATTTCCTGTTGCAGCAGGGTCGGGCCCAGGCATCCCTGAGCTTCCTCCTGGCTGCAGCCGGGCCTGCTGAGTCCGGGCCAAGCTCCAGAGAGCAGTGGGGGTGTGTGTAGGGGGTGGGGGGGGGGCTTCCTTCCACTTCAGGAAAGGCGCTGGAGACCTGCAGGGCCAGGCTGAGCTTGTCCTGCTGGGGTTAGCCGCAGACCATGCACGGTGGGGACAGAGCTCCATTCTCTACCCTAGTGGGGCAGCCAGGGCTAGCTCCTGAGCAGGGGCCTGGGGCAGTTCCCTGGCAAAGAACTCGCCTATAGGAAACGACTCCATGCAGTTTGGGGCAATTGCTTTCTGTTGGGGCTCTCAAGGCTACTCCTGACCCTGGCTGGCTGTCTCAGTGCAGGTTGACAGCCACCGTGACTCCCTCTCTGGTTCCAGGGGCCAGCGCTGTGGTGTAGCAGGTAAAGTCATAGCCCGTAGCGCCAGCATTCCAGATGGAAGCCAATTCAAGATGCGGCTGCTCCATTTCTGATCCAGCTCCCTGCTAATGTACCTGGGAAGCAGCGGAAGATGGCCCAAGTGCTTGGGACCATGCACCCACGTGAGAGACCCGGAAGAAGCTCCTGACTCCTGGCTTCGGCCCACTGTTGAGGCCATTTGGGGAGTGAACCAGCAGATGGAAGGTCTTTCTGCCTCTGCCTCTCCTTTTCTGTAACTCTTTCAAATAAATAAATAAAGTAATAGTAGCAGCCATCACCATAATAGGGGTGCAGTCAGGTGGCCAGCCAGAAGCAGAGCACAGCCCTGCCATTTGGGTCTTTGGTCAGGGTACCAAGGAGTCCGAGGCCTGGAATGGGTTCCCAGGCTAGCCCTCTTCTCCTCCACCCCATCCCCACACCCCCTCCCTATTTTGGAGCCTCCTGAAGGGACAGCAGCCAAGGCAGCAAAACTGCTGAAGGTCAGGGGCAGGGGTGGGCGAGGGCAGGGAGAGGAAAGGACCCCAAGTCGGGGGAGTGTGTATAAAGGTTTATTTTATTTATTTGGCAGAGGCACAGAGAGCGGGAGAGACAGAGCGATCTCCCATCCACTAGTTCACTTCCCAGATGGCTGCCAGGCAGCAGACAGGAGCTCCGTCCGGGTCTCCAACACAGGTAGCAGGGGCCCAGCTACTTGGAGCACCTTCAACAGCTTGTCCAGGAGCCTTGGCAGGGAGCTGGGTGGGAAGCGGAGCCGCCGTGACTGGAACCGGTGCTCACACAGGCTGTGCCCCTGTGCAGTGTCGCGTGGCAGGCAGGGGTCCCTACCTGGTAGGACACATTAGAAAGCCTTTCCCTTCATATTCTGTGGGGCGTGGGCCTAAAGCGGGGGTGGGGGCTGTCCAGGCTGCACGCCGTATAAGACCCACGCAGTCATTTGTTCTAGTCCTGCCAGGACAACCGCAGGTGGAACTCAAAATTCAATAAATCTATAGCAGGCTCATTTTTAAGTGGATAATTTTGTGTGGCCTGCACATGATGTCACACATATCCAAATGGTCCTTGGCAGAGGAAAGGTTCCCTACCCCCAGCCCTGAAGGATCCTGGGACCCTAAGGAGGGGGGAGGTGCCAGCGGGGACCGGGTGGGAGTCCCAGCTGCTCATTTGCATGCTACTTCTGCACCCATTTGCATGCTTTCCACGCCCAGAGCACGGGTGCAGGGAGCCTCCCCAGGGGCACCCTCCTCCCCCTTTCTTTCTGAAGGGCAGGCTCAGACGGGAAGAGGTGGCCTCGGCTCCCCTCCATCCCAGCGCCGCCTGGGAGCCGGCTGCAAGGGTGGGGACCCTGTTCCTTGAGCCTGAGCCCAGGCGGAGGCCTCCAAGGCAGGGAGGCCAGCAGAGGGGCCCTGTGTGGCAGGGGCTGGGAGCAGCTTTCCTGCTCCAGGATTTTTGTCTATCCCAGGGCCAGGCAGGAAGGAAGCCAGCAGAGGCGCCTCCTCCGGAATCCGTATGAAGCGGTGCTTCCGGGTGGGCACCCGGCTTCTGACATCAAATGCTTTCCTTTTCCGACAGCCCTGCCCTCCCCCAACCCAGCCCGGCCCTGCCCGGTCCGGCCCAGCCCTGCACTCTTGCATAGGCTCTGGGGCAGGCCTGGGGGCTGGGGCCTGACCGCCAGCTGGCTTCCGATTGGCCAGGGGAGCCTCATCCCAGAGTGCCCTGGGGCATGGGCGCTAGGCCCTCTGGGTAGAGTCCTTCCGGCCCTGGGCCGGGGAGCTCCTCCTCTTAGTCCCTGCGCTGCCTCAGTTTCCCTTGCTCACTCTCTTGCCATCGTGTGCTGTTATTATTACCACCTAGTGCTGACTCCTCGGCCTTGCGGGCCGCCCCATCTGATCTCTCCAGTCTCCTCCACTGCGGGTGCCGACGAGGTCCGTGCTGCCGTGGTGGGCAGCAGGACTTGGGCTTTATCTTCCTGGAAATGCCTTTCCCACGTGAGGACAGCCGCGAAAGCGAAGGGCGCAGTGTGGGGAGCTGCCCGGGGCCTCGGGACAGGAGGCTGATCCCACTCCCGGGCATGCCTGGGTTCATCGCCCCCGAGGAGGGGCCAGCCCAGGCAAGGGAGACTCTGTAGAGCCGGCTGCCTGGCTCGCCCAGGAGCTCTTGGCTTCCCCCAGTCTGGAGCCCTCAAACGCACAGCGCACAGCGCACAGCGCAGGGGCTTGGGTGCCGGATCTGTACACGCAGCCAGGTTGCTCCCTGTGCTCGAGGCTCTGTGTCCGTCCCAGATGAAAATATACCGACAGGCTTCCCCGACTCTCCTCCCTCGGTGGTGGGGTCACAAGCTGACCCCAGCCGATAAGGCGCTCAACACACCGGACCCCCTCCCCAGTGTCCTAGCTCTGCACCGCGGCATACCTGAGTCCCCTCGAGCCTGTGTTCCCTGCTTCAGCCCAATAACCACGGAGATGGACCCAAGAGCGCAAGCCCTGGGGAAGATCAGATTCAGAATCTGAAGAGTTTCTCCTGAACGCTTGTGGCTTTCATGTTACCATAAAGTAAAAAATGCATTCAGGGGCCCCGAGCTTTGGGATAGCGGGCGAGGCCACCGCCTGTAGCGCCGGCATCCCATATGGGCGCCGGTTCCAGTCCCGGCTGCTCCTCTTCCGATCCAGCTCTTTGTTGTGGCCTGGGAAGGCAGTGGAAGATGGCCCGAGTCCTTGGACCCCTGCACCCAAGTGGGAGACCTGGAAGAAGCTCCTGGCTCCTGACTTCAGATTGGCTCAGCTCTGGCCGTTGTGGCTGTTTAGGGAGTGAACCAGCAGATGGAAGACTTTCTCTCTCTCTCTCTGCCTTTGCCTCTCTGTAACTCTATCTTTCAAATAAATAAATAAATCTTTTTTTTTTTTTAAACATTCAACTGAACCATCATTGACTGGGCATCTGCTGTAGTAGATTCATTTTCCAGTGACTTTTTTTTAATAGCCAAGCACTGAAATCGGAAAAGACCCCCTAAAATTTACACTGAAATGTGGCCCCTTAAAGTTCCCTAGAAATGCTATCCAGGGTGCCACACGTACTACCTGAATTTGGGTGCCTTACGATTTCACCACGGCCTTATTACTAAATCCCGATATTAATAAGCCCGAGAGGGTTCTTGCCTAATATTTAGAGAAGAATTCTAAATACCGACACAGATAAATGAGGCAGCATGGTACGTTTTAAGCTTTTATTTAGTAAGAAAGGTGCATAAGAGAGTGAGAGCTTATTTAGGGGAGAGAGGTGAATAGGGGTTCATACCAAGCACCAGGAACCAGCCACGTGGATGAGCATCTAGGCCAGGAAGCCTAGAGCACATGGCCTGAAGGCCATGCGCCCTGGAGGCGCAGGGCTACAGCAAGCCCTGTCCTGGCAAGAGGCCAGGGAAGAGCAGGCCCGGGCACATTGTGCCCTAGGCTTTTATCCCACTCCAAAGGGGAGTGGTTAATGAACCTGATTGGCTGGTGGGCACCCTGGTGTGGCCAGGTAGGGGAATGAGGCCACACAGGGGCGTGGCAAAGGCATCAGGTAGGAGCATGAGGTCACACAGGGGCGTGGTCTTCCAGTTCACAAATCTGATCAATTTTAACCTGTATGCCTGCCTACTTCAGCACCATTTTGTCCTAATTTGTAAAATTCTGTCACCTTGGACTTTGTGTGGTCTGCCCCTCCCCCTCCTTTTACACTTGATGAAACCGAAACCAAGTGAGGTCAAGGGGCATATAAGGACAGGCAGCTAACAAGCAAACCTTTTTTTTTTTTTTTTTTAAAGATTTTTTTATTTATTTGAAAGGCAAAGTTACAGAGAGGCAGAGGCAGAGGCAGAGAGAGAGAGAGAGAGAGAGGTCTTCTATCCACTTGTTCACTCCCCAGATGGCTGCAATGTCCGGAGCTGGGCTGATCCGAAATCAGGAGCCAGGAGCTTCTTCTGGGTCTCCCACATGGGTGCAGGAGCCCAAGGACTTGGGCCATCCTCCACTGCTTTCCCAGGCCACAGCAGAGAGCTGGATTGGAAGTGGAGCAGCTGGGACTCAAACTGGCGTGCATATGGGATGCCAGCACTGCAGGCGGCGGCTTTACTCACAAAGCCACAGCACTGGCCCCACAGGCAAACTTTGGAATTTAGAGATGAAGAGACTGGGTGACTTGAAACCCTGGATTAGGAAGAAAAGGAAGGCCGGGTTTGGTTTCCTAAAGATTCCGCCCCTTTTTGAAGGCGTGTCCTTTGACTGGAAGCCAGACCTCTCCGACCTGAGCCTCCTTATCTTTAGAGTGATTAAACCTGCTTCCGGGAGGCTGTTGCATGGCGTAGTCACCGTGGGTGTTAGAAGCCTGGCACATGGCAGATGCTGAATCCATGACTGCAGCCAGGCCATGAGGTGGCAGAGCGACCAACCGCAATACCACCTAATGAGGCCTGCCAGGGGCTGGCTTCCGCTGGGAGCCAGGGAGCCCTAGACAAACGGGGTACCTGGGTGGATGGAATGTGGGCTAAAGACAAGAAAATGTGCTACGGTATGTTCCTGGTGGCATAGGGAAAGCAGAAGAGAGGTGCAGAGCCCAGGAGCTGCGCACACGTGTGTGTGTGCGTGTGTATGTGTGTATGTGTGTGTGTGTGTCTGTGTAGTGGGTGGAGCAGGTGGTGAGAGTACCTAAGACTTCCCAGAATTTGAAGAATGGATATGCTTTCTCCACTCAAAGAGAAGGGAGAGGCGATTTAACCTGAGGGTAGGGACCCAAGGCTAGGGAGAGAGGGGTGGGACATGTGTGTTTGAAGCAGGACGTCCTTGGACCCGAAGGGTTGGGACCCTCTAATACACCTGCCAACACCGACTTCTCAACAGGAGAGCACGGCTGGGAAATGACTAGCGTGGCTTCAGTCTACTGTGTCTTCTCGCCAGAAATTGCCTCCCTGTTCGCTGGAAAACCTTGCCTTTATTAAAAGCCCCTGGCAGTACGAGTGGTGGCACAGGAGTAGGCTCACTGGTAGAGAAGAAATTCAGAGGTGGGGGTGGTGGTGCAGTGGGTTAAGCCACTGGCTTTGTGCATCCACTCCAGCTTCCTGCTAATGTGCACACGGGCAGGCCGCAGATGATGGCCCCAGGGCTGGGCCCCTGCCACTCATGGAGGAGTCTTGGGTGGAGTTCTGGCTCCTGGCTTTGACTTGGCTGTTGGGGGCTGTTGGGGACTGACCTAGCAGATGAGAAATCCACCCCTCTCTGTTTTGCTCTGCTTTCCAAACATATAAAATGAATCGTACATTTTATTTATGAAAGAAGTTCCAACCAACCTTAGAAATGCAAGCAGCTCTCCATGTACCAATGGCTTAATAAAGCACTTGACAAACTACTGCTTTGGGCCTTATCCCAGCAGGTACCCCAAGTCCTCCAGCTAAAGATTTGCTCTCAGGATGTTGTTCATGCCTTTAGCTGATCGCATGTGATAGCTCCCAAGGTTGTGCTTGGTGGAAGGGTGATTTTCAAATTTCGTTCCTTCACATGGATACAACAGGTTTTTGCCAGATATCAATGCAGTTGAGAAGGTCCCTACACGCCTGCAGCCACCTTCTAATGAAACTGTCACTTGTGGCTGACACCAGTTTCCCGGGAAATCCTCAGCCACGTCGGCAGATAATGATAACAGTGGAGAAGGCAGAAGTCTGACATGTTTGAGCCACATGAAACCTGGTTTGGATCCGAGCTGTCTCAACCCAGACAAGGGGCTCTCTTTCAGACTCTCAAGAGCAAAATGGAGACACAAACCGACTTCATAGGTGGCTTCGAGGATTAGGTGAGAGGAATGGCTGGGAGGTGCTTTCCAGCAGAGCTGACCCATAGCCAACGATAACCAGTGATAACCACTAGCATTAGTGACCTCTTGGGCAGGGCCAGTGTTGTGGGGCAGCAGGGTAAGCCGCCACCTGTGATGCAGGCATCCCAGATCAGAGTGCCGGTTTAAGTCTCAGCTGCTCTGCTACAAGCCAGCTTCCTGCTAATGCTCCTGGGAAAGTAGTAGAGGATGGCCAGTCACTGGTGTGGGAAACGGATGGAGTACTGGGCCCCTGGCTTCAGCCTGGCCCAGCCTCAGCCATTGCCACCATTTGGGGAGTGAATGAAGGGATGGAAGATCTCTCCCTCTCCCTCTCTCTCTTTCTCTCTCTCTCTCTTTCTCCCTGTCACATAACATAAAACTAAAATAAATCTTACAATAAGTTTTGGGGGCAACTCAAAAGCTAAGTGAGTAAGCAGAAAGAGGCTTCAGTACAACGAGTCGGTGGTGATACATTTAGGGACAAATACTCCAGATCACGCTTCAGACCCACTGGCGGGGGACATCTTCGTGCTGGAGCTGGGTTTGATTGTATTACGTCGGTAGTGTCTACCACATTGTACTCATGACAAGGAGCCCTCCCTGAATGGTCCTCAGCTCTTGCCCAGGCCCAGGAGAGGGACCGGGTGTCACTCACACTGGCTCAGGAAGACACTGTTTCATAGGCCACTCTGGCCACGGAAGTCGTGGGATGATATCAGGAACTGGGTCGTTTGTGAAATAACCAAACACTCCATGGCCAGCTGGCAATGCGGTCTTAGAAAGAGTGCAGGGAACAGTCCCCGGAGGAGAGGCCAGGGGCAGGGGGGAGGTGGTCATTCTGCAAAGTGAGAGCCTCGGGGAAAGCACCCCGCGAAGTCTGTGTCCCGCAGTCCGTGCCTTTGACCCTCAGCCTCCTTGCCATGCACCCCAGCAGCCCAGCAGTTGTATGTCCCCTCGAGTAGGGGCGAGGGAGCAGGGTTCCCTTCCCAAGAAGAGGGCTCCAGCACGCTCAGGATGGCCACGACCAGCACAAGGACACCCAAGGGTCAATCGAACAAAGCCCAGAACAATGCTCACTTCGGGGGCTTCTGTCCCCTGGCTTCGGGGAGAATTCAGGAATGTCTGGACAGTGCTTCATCTTCATCGTGTGCACGGGATCAGAGCCGGACAGAGCTGTGGTGCGACCCGCTCCCTGGACTCTCGAGACCTGTGAGACATAGGGAGCTGGGACCAGAACCCGCAGCAGCACGGTCTGCAAATGACTCACACGGCTGCTCGCCGAGCTCCTGCCTAGGGTCCAACTGCCCGAAGACATCTCTTTCTGGATCTCTCAAAGCTTCCTCCAGCTCGACACGTTAAGGCTGAGCACCTCCTCTTCTCAGCCTGCCTTGTTCTCTCAGCCTGCTCCCTGGCTCCAGGACCGGTGCTGCCACCCTCACAGCTGAGCCAGGGAGGAAAGCAAGAGTCTCCCGTGACATACTCTCTCCCTTCTCCCCTACCCAAGTCTCTCTCTCTCTCCTCTTCCTCCACGCCACCATACGCAATCAACTGAACCTGCTGATGTTGTTGCCTAAATGCACCTCCACTGCACCTCCAACTCCATTCCCTCCTACACCTCCTCTCCCTCTTCCTACACCTCCTCTCCCTCTTCCTACACCTCCACTCCCTCCTCCTACACCTCCACTTCTTCCTCCTGCACCTCCACTCCTTCCTCCTACACCTCCTCTTCCTCCTCCTACACTTCCACTCTTTCCTCCTACACCTCCACTCCTTCCTCCTACAACTCCACTCCTTCCTCCTGCACCTCTACTCCTCCTACAATTCCACTCCTTCTTCCTATACCTCCACTCCTTCCTCCTCCTCCTCAACTTCCTCCTGCACCCCCACTCCTTCCTTCTGCACCCCCACTCCTTCCTCCTATACCTCCACTCCTTCCTCCTGCACCCCCACTCCTTCCTTCTGCACCCCCACTCCTCCTACACCTCCACTCCTTCCTCCTACACCTCCACTCCTTCCTCCTACACCTCCACTCCTTTCTCCAACACCTCCACTCCTCCTACACCTCCACTCCCTCCTCCTACACCTCCACTCCTCCTACACCTCCACTCCTTCCTCCTACACCTCCACTCCTTCCTCCTGCACCTCCACTCCTTCCTCCAACACCTCCACTCCTTCCTCCTACACCTCCACTCCTCCTACACCTCCATTCTTTCTACTCCTTCCTCTTTTCCACAGCCCACATCTACAGCTCATGGCAAGCCACGCTGTCCTTTCCCACCACGACTGTTTCCCCCGTTGCCCTTCTGTCCCGCCCAAGTCCATCTTGAATCCATTCTGTCCCTTTTGCCCCCACTCCCATGCAGGGCATGATCTTCACAGAGCAGAAACACAGTCACTCCCCATACCTGCCGGGAGGAACTTCATGCTTCCCTATGTCCTCAAGGCAAGGACAAAGCTCACTGGTGCAACATCTGAGGGCCTGTGTCATTGGGCCCCTACGCTGCTTCACTGTGCCGGCCTGCGGCACAATGAACTGGGTTTCCTGAAACAGAGAGTGGGAATGTGGGGACAAACAAGGACGCAAAGAATGGAGCCAAGACAAGTCCTGATCAAGGCTGGTTTATTGAACAAATCCAGTAGTATTTAAACATGACCAGTTGTTTACAAGAAGGAGCACAAAAGATTTACATATCAAAAAGGCTTTTAAGGTTACAATAAAACACTTAGGTGATAAATGCAGGTTTCAGGTGTGACTGATTATCTATATTATCTCTTGTGAGAGGTTTAGGTTCTTCCTGCCTCTTCCCAGAATCTCCCTAGCCCAATTGTCTGTGCCTGGGAAGTCTCCATTCATATGTTTGAGTGTAAACAAAGGGAGCGACTACCTGTGGCTGCCCACACTTCACCAGGGCTCTCGGGTCACGTGATGCCCTTTCTCCAGCCAGCCACACTGGCCTTCCCTTCCTCCCTCCCACCTCTCCGCTGCATTGCCTGCCTGCAGGGCGCCCCTCCTCCTGCTTCATCCCCTAGATTCCAGCCCCCCCTCACCCCTGCAGGGAAGCCCTGCTAGGTGTGACGCCTTCCCACGCCATGTTTCCACAGCACCTGTCACAGCCCGTTTCGCCCTGGTCTGGGGAGGACGTGGGGAGTGACTTCCCTCACCATGCTACGAGCGCAGGAGAGCAGAGACCACATCTGGAGTTGCTCGTCACACCCTGAGCACGTGGTAGGGTGCCCGACCTGCGGGAGGCACTTTTTCTTACTGGACCAGAGGAGGAATGGATGCTCTGTTTTTTAAAGACTCCCTCTAAGGGTGACAGAGGAGAGCAGCCGCCACGCTCCATCCCAGAGCCTCCTGTGCCGGGGGGGGGGGGGGGGGGGTGTCACTCCACGGGTCTCCGGTTGTTTCCTTGATTGGTTCCTAAAGGGGATCACCACATATGGGTGAGTGTGGCGGGAAACAGACTAAAGTGACCTGCCCAGAACAACCCTTCTGAAAAGGTGTGAGAGGCACATGGACAACACTGGAAAAGTGGCATGGACAGTGGAGGACACGTGACCTCCTTTTTTTTTTTTTTTTTTTTTTTTGACAGGTAGAATTATAGACAGTGAGAGGGAGAGACAGAGAGAAAGGTCTTCCTTCTGTTGGTTCACTCCCCAAATGGCCGCTAGGGCCGGCGCACCGCGTTGATCCGAAGCCAGGAGCCAGGTGCCCCCTCCTGGTCTCCATGCCAGTGCAGGGGCCCAAGCACTTGGGCCATCCTCCACTGCACTCCTGGGCCATAGCAGAGAGCTGGCCTGGAAGAGGGGCAACCGGGACTAGAACCCGGTGCCCATATTGGATGCTGGTGCCGCAGGCGGAGGATTAACATAGCGAGCCATGGCGCTGGCCCTGTTCTTTGCTTTTAAAACAAACTTTCCATGATAAATTTGTAATATATATTAAATACAATTATCTGGAAATAAAGAGTATAAGAACTTTTCTGGCTGGTGCCACAGCTCAATAGGCTAATCCTCCGCCTTGCGGCGCCGGCACACCAGGTTCTAGTCCCGGTCAGGGCGCCAGATTCTGTCCCGGTTGCCCCTCTTCCAGGCCAGCCCTCTGCTATGGCCAGGGAGTGCAGTGGAGGATGGCCCAAGTCCTTGGGCCCTGCACCCGCATGGGAGACCAGGAGAAGCACCTGGCTCCTGCCTTCGGATCAGCGCAGTGCGCCGGCCGCAGCGCACTGGCCGTGGCGGCCATTGGAGGGTGAACCAACGGCAAAGGAAGACCTTTCTCTCTGTCTCTCTCTCTCACTGTCGAAAAAGAACTTTTCTGAATGTGTGCTTCATATGCACACAAAAAGTTTAAAAAAAAAAAAAAAAAGGAAGATCTTGCGTTTGAATGCCCAAGACTGGGAATTGTACTTCCTGCAGCCTGGGGCCTTCCTCAAGGCAATCTCGCTGCCTCTCTATTTCCCTAAGTACCTTTCTCTTCCCTTTTTAGTCTGTACCCTTAGCTCCAGGTGACAGGAAACGCACCTCAAGCTAACCTGGGCAAAGAAGGGAATGTGGGAGCTGCCCCAGCAGAGCACTGCAGCCAGAGCCGCTGTGGGTGCTCGGATGTGCTCAGCGGTAGTCATTCTCTGCCCTCAGGGTGGCTCTCCTCCTGTGGGGGCCAAGGTGCACACGGGCACTTTAAATATTTTGTGGAAGAGTGGGATTAAAAGAAATTTAGTTTGGTGCAAAAAAAAAAAAAAAAAAAAGGAAGAACACACAGTTCTTTCATAATATGCATTTCCCTTGAGCTTTGGGAAGCTCCCTTGTGTGGTCTCCCAGCAGAGTTTCTTTTCCCCCGCTGGTTGCGGCGAAAGTCCTGGAGCTGACCTCTGTGGCCAGTGCGGAGGTGGGGTGAGTGTCCTGCTGGCCTGGCCTGGCTCTGGGGCTTACTTCCCACAATGGGTCCTACAGGCGTCTCACCGACTTCGCATGGGTGGAGTGCCAGAACAAGAGGGAGGAGATGGGTAGGACACACGAGCGGTGACGTCAGCTAACCCAGCGACACTGAGCACCTGGCTCTGTACCCTGTAGGTTCGTGCACATCCCCAGTGCTGGCCGGATGACCTAGGAAAGCAGACAAGTGGGGAGTGGGGCACAGGACCTTCCCCGGTACCACTACGGAGGTGGAGCCTCCTCTGCGCCCTTGTGCCAACGGGCTCAGCAGAGACAGGGGTCCTGGGCACATGCCTGCCCAGAAGATGACGAGGAGAGAGTGATGCTTGATGGCTTGCATGGAAAATTGCCCCAGAGCTCCTCCAAACACAGGGTGCCGAGCTGGGGCATTTCTGGAACTGGGGCTCAGACTGGCTAAAGAGTCATGCAGGACGTACAGGCACCCGTGCCCTGCTCCCCTCCTGGCAGGCTGGCCCAGGGGCTGGCAGGCGCTTGGCTAAGGGGTCCTGGCTGGGCTGTGAGTGACTGAGCCTGCTGCAGGGGGTGGGCCAAGACTAGGAAGCATGGATTGCGTCCTTGGGCAGTTCCCAGTGTGACAAGACTCGATCTACTTGGGTTCAGCCTCTGTCCCAGAGCTTAGATGCCTCTGCCTTGCACGCTCCCAGCTCATGGCGGTCACCTGGCCTTGGCTCCCACCCACTGCACCCAGGAGTGAGACAAGCCCACCTCCCCAGCCTGCCAGGCAAGGCTCCTCCTGGCCGCCTCCATTTCCAAGCCTCCACTTCCAAGGAGGTGAGGGAGAAGGGAGAGTGAGGCTAGGGGTGGGGAAGCCAGAGGAGGAGATGGAGGCGAGACCCTGAGAAGGCAGAGCTGAGCCCCACACAGCTCCAGCAAGCTGCACCCCGCTCAGCAATTCTCCAGGAGCTGCCAGAGAACTGGGCTCAGCTAGGAGCTCACACAGGCTGATGGGCCGCCCGCTGGGGCACACCCGCTGCCTCCTGGCCTGCTTGCTGCTTCCTCCAGCTTCATGGAACAATTGCTGAGTCCTCCTCCTCCAAGAAAGACTGGTGTGGCGCTGGCGCTGTGGCCTGGCTGGTTAAGGCACTACCTGCAACACCAGTATCCCGTAAGTCCTGGCTGCTCCACTTCCAATCCAGCTCCCTGCGGATGCAGCTGGGAAAGCAGTGGGAGACAGCCCAAGTGTTTGGGCCCCTCCCTGCCCCTACGTGGGGGACCTGGATGGAGCTCTGGTTTCAGCCTGGCCCAGCCCGGCCGTTGTGACCATTTATGGAATGAACCAGGGGATGGAAGTCCTCTGTCTCTCCCTCTCTAACATTAAATTTCAAATAAGTAAGAAAATCTTCACAGGTATCGATCATATGTATATTAAATAATGTGACATCACATTGGCAGGACCAGCTGGGCTCAGAACCCCATTCTCCCCACACTCATGACCCCAGTCCCTGCACTGAGCCCACTGCTGTCTCTCACCACCTGCAGCCTATCAGCTACTCCTGGGGGCTCTGAGGGGTCAGACTGGGGGCGGGCATAACAGGACCCGGGGCTCACCACCCTGGGCTGCGGGGACGTCAACATCTGGCTGCTGCTACAGCCACACCCCAGGGACTGGAGCCTTTTGTGAGCCCTCCCCCAGGTCACTTCACTCAACACAGGGACCGCACGCCGGGCCGGCCTGCCTGGTGTGGTCTCACCCGCAGTCCCACCGCAGTAAAGCAAGGCCGGGCAGGCCACGGGCAGTGAGTGACCTTTGACCCTCTGGGAATGGGTGCCAGATGAAATGTTGGGTGACTTCCTGGCTACAGCTCTGTGGCCCTGGAGAATTCGAGGAAGCAGCCTCTCCTGGCGCTGGGGGGAAGCTCTAGCCTCAGGATAGGCCGTCCTCGGGAGTCGGCCTCAGGCGCTGGAGAACAACCTCTGCCTTGCTCTGAGGTCCTGAGCACCGGGGAGGGGTGATGATGTGTGGGTTCCGGGTTCCTTCCTGTCCATTTCTTTTTTTTTTTTTTTTTTAAGACTGATTTATTTATTTGAAAGTCAGAGTTACACAGAGAGAGGCCTTCCATCTGCTGGTTCACTCCCAAATTGGCCGCAATGGCCGGAGCTGCGGCGATCTGAAGCCAGGAGCCAGGAGCTTATTCCAGGTCTCCCACATGGGTGCAGGGGCCCAAGGACTTGGGCCATCTTCTACTGCTTTCCCAGGCCATAGCAGAGAGCTGGATCCGAAGTGGAGCAGCTGCGACTTGAACTGGCGCTCATATGGGATGCCAGCACTGCAGGCAGCAGCCATAGCGCCATCTCCCCCTTTGTTTAAAGGGAAAAGTTTTTTTTAAATTTATTTTAAAAATATTTTATTTACTTTATTTGAGAGGTAGAGTTACAGTGAGAGGCATAGACAGAGAGAAAGGTCTTCCTTCCGTTGGTTTACTCCCCAACTGGCCACAATGGCTGGAGCTGCGCCAATCCAAAGCCAGGAGCCAGGTGCTTCTTCCAGGTCTCCCACGTGGGTGCAGGGGCCCACAGACGTGGGCCATCTTCTGCTGCTTTCCCAGGCCATAGCAGAGAGCTGGATGGGAAGTGGAGCAGCGGGGACTAGAACTGGTGCCCATATGGGATACTGGCACTGCATGCGGAGGATTAACCTACTGCGCCACGGCACCAGCCCCGGGAAAAGGTTTATTGGCTGGTGGGAGAAACCCTACAGGCCGCCTCCCCACGTGTGAGAACAGCAGCCTGTGCTGGGAGAACAGGTTTTATACAGCTCTGCAGAGGGAAGGAGGTGGGAGCAGCAAATCCCATCAGGGTGGGGGTGGAGCTGACGCTGGTGACTGGGCCATTGGTCACCTGACTCCTAATAAGCCAGGCTGGGTTTAGGAAGATGGTACCATTTTACTAACATTCCCTCTTTTGTTTTTTATAAAGCACGTGTTGTATGGGACTGCATTGGCCCCAAAGGTCCAGGAGGGGTGGTGGGACGATGATCTATCTTCTAGGGCTGCTTCCTGCAGACATGGGGCGATGGGCTACTCTCCATTGGCATGGGGCCATGTCTAAAGTCGTGATGTCCGGGTGGGGAGCCGAGTAGATGCCTGTAGCAGCACTCGGCTGACCGCCTGGTTGCTGAAGACTTTGGTCTATTCCATTATCACCTCCAGACACTGCTGGTGAAGTGATTTGGCTTTGGAGACCCGGGATGGCATCAGCTGGGTCTCAGTGGTCCTTGCGACCTCTTGTAACTGGTGGAGGTGCTTGGAGTGGGTTGGTGGAGAGAACGTTGTGGCCCGAAGCTGATCCCAGCCAAGACTGGGAGAAAGGCCGCTCGTCTCCTGCGGATAGAGGGGTTTTCTGCAGAAAACTCTCAGAACTTGGGAGGGCCGGTGTGGATGGAAGGAGGTCCGGGGGTGAGTTTTGCCGGTGGCAGAAGTCCAGGATCCTGAAGCAGCTCACATCCCCGAGGGGAGAGCCTGGTCCCCGACACTAAACACCGGAGTTAAGGAAGAGGTTTATTGTCGGGATGGGGGAAACCCGACAGGTGCCTCCCTGTGCACGAGAGAACAGCCCCTGTCCATTTCTTTATTCCACGCTTTCCAGACAGGACTGCGCAAGGGGCTGACCGGCCCGCCAGCCAGCCTCGGCTCCCTGAATAACCGCGCAAGCCACCCCCGGGGAGGCACGCCCTGGCCGCTCCGGCCCTGCCCCGGGCGGCCTCCCGAGGGCCGGGGCGGGCGCCCCCTGTTGGCCTGCCGCGGCAGCGCGCAGGGGGCAGCTCCCGAGAGGCGAAGGCCACTTGGCGGCGGGGACCCGGCCGTTCCGGCCCGGGCTGCGAGGTCCTGGCCGCGGTGACTCAGCGCGCAGAGCCCCAGGGCGGCACTGCCCCCGGCCGCCCCGTTACGCCAGAGGTTAATGATTAACACCCGCTCTCGGCCTGAGACGGACCGGGTGCGTGTGCCCGCGGGAAGCCGAGGCTCGAGCAGGAGTGGCTGTGGGCTCCAGGTGGCGCTTGGGCCGGGGCGGCTATTGGCAGGGAGGCGGTCCAGCTGGGAATATGTGTCCTCCCTCGGCGCCCTCCTCCCCTGTCCGGGTGCCCGCAGGTGCACGCGGACCCTGCCCCAGGGCGCCCGCACGGAAACACTGGGCTCCTCGTGCCGGGGCCAGACGCGCAGGTCAGAGGCAGAGGCGAGCCAAGCCCTGCCCACACTTTCTCCCCAGCCCTCTGGGTCAGGGGGATGCGGAGTGTCCATGCTCCTGCTGCTCCGCACGCGCGCGGCCACCCGTGGGCTCCGGGGTCGGCCGACCCGCGTCCGGCTCTCGGAGAGCAGGGGCGACCCACGGAAAGGGAGCGACACGGAAAAGCGCAAAGTCGGAGAGCTCTGGGCCGGAGTGGACGTCCTCCGGAACTGGCCGAGGCTTGCCCGCCTGCGGGGTCGCTGAGCACGCACGCGCCTGGCCGCTCCGGGGCAAGCGCTGGGCTTTTCCCTCGCCTGCACCCAGCGCGGGCCGTGGGCCCGGGACCGGCCCCGGGCCGGACCAGAGACCGAGCCTCGCAGGGCGTGCGCAGTTCCTCCCGGCCTCACCACAAGAGGGCGCCACCGCTCACAGTTAGAGGCCCGCGGGCCGGGCGCACCAGGGATTCCCAGGCAGGCCGGGGTTCAAGAGCCACTGGTTGGTCCACTCGCGGTCCGGCTGCTCCCTGAGTTCTTCCCTTTCCGCAGGCGGTCGAGGCATCCATCCGGAATTCCCACCCTGCTGCTGCCCATGGTAGGGACCCGGATCCCAGAGCTTCAGTTTCCTCCATGGCAAAATAGTGCCCAGCAACAGGGCTGGGATGAGGCTAAGACCGCGTCCTCCAAGAGGCGGGCGCGCTGCCATTCTGAGCGACGACCTCTACACGCAGCTGGGTCTGAGGCTTCCAGCTTCTCCCTCTGCTTCTCTCTGCCACTCCCGGTCTGTCCCCGCCTAGAACCAGCGGTCAGCACCCAGGGACAGCCTCGTTCGGTGCAGTGGCTGTGGCACCGCAGTAGCCTGGCTGAGGCTGGGTGCGCATCCTGCTCCAGACCGTGGCTAAGGGGCCTCACCTGTGTGAGTCAGCAGCCCAAGGAAGCTTGTGTTACCATAAGTGCTGATCCGGAAACGGATGAGGCGCAGAGGGAGAGGACATGATTTGCCTAAATCGTGTAGCTGGCTCCCAGTAGGGCAGGACTCGGACTTGGGGGGCCCAGCACGCACCCTCGCTGGGAGTGGGTGCACGATGCTGCCTCCCCCGAGGCACGGTTCCCAGGCCCCCGCAGGGTGAGAAGCGGTGGAAAGACCGTGGGTTGGGATGCAGAGCCTCGGCTTTGCCGTTTTCCAAGTGCGTGAGCAGAGTGCATCACTTAACCTCTCAGGTGGAGTCACAGATGCACGAGGGATTTCCTTAGGTAACGAATACAACAAAGTGTCATATAGAGGAGGTGCTTGATACGCTCGGATTTAGTGTTTGCAAAGAGGATCCTGGGATCCAGAGAGACAAACACATGGCCCCCTGTCCGCATGTGCCCCTGAGAGGAGTGGGACCAGGCAGGACCTGGCCCTTGCTCACTGCAGCTTCCCCAGGAGGACCCTGCCTGACCACCAGGGGTCGCTAGTGGCAGGCTGCTCACCTGTTTCCCAGCGGTGTGGCCTTGGACTTTTTGGAGTCCTCTGTGGAGACTCTGCCATGCCTCCTGGGTCGCATAAGTCCAAGCCCCGCTACTGAACCTTGGCCACGCCCCCGATGCCTTACCCAACTCTGTCTGGCATGCAGTGTGCAGTGTGGAGGCCTTGCAGATCTGAGTTCGAATCCTGATTATGTTTTTCTGCGGCTGTTGCACTTTGGATAAGGTCCATGGTCGGACCTCAGCTTCTTCATCTGTGCATTGGGAAACTTTTATTTATTTATTTTAAAGTTGTATTGATTTACTTGAAACCAAGAGGCAGAGTGAGAAAGAGATCTTCCATCTACTAGTTCCATCCCCAAATGCTTATAACAGCCAGGGTTGGACCAGACCGAAGCCAGGAGCCAGAACTCCATCAGGGTCTCCCACAGAGGTGATAGAGGCCCAAGTACTTGGGCCATTATCTGCTGCTTTCCCAGCTGCATTGGCAGGGGATGAGCTGGAAGCTCAGAGCCAGGACTTGATCTGGCGCTCAGATACGGAATGCCAGCGCTGCAGGCTGCAAGCCTGAACTTAAAACAAAACCCACCCCATTTGCTATCGTAGAGAAGTACAGAAAAATCACTTGAATTCCTGTCCTTCCCCTGCACGATTGGTTTGAATTCAGCTCTGTCCTAGAGCCTCTGCGTGCCCAGAGCCCCAGTGCCTTTCCTTCCAACCTCGCACAGAGGTGTGTGAGTCATGGGTAGACATGACCGGAACCCCTGAAAGGACCGAGAGGGACCGTGCTCACCCTTGACCAACAGTGTGGTGTCCACGTCACTCTAAGGATCAAAGTCCTCAGGGGAAGTGGATTCAATTGCCCAGCCTGGCTATCGAGCAGCCAGACTCGGAGCTGACCCTTGATCAAGACCATATACACAGAGGTAATTCTCAGCAGAAAATAAGCCCTGAGCAATAATAATAATAATAATAATAAGACATCACCAAGTGGAGAGGCTGTGATACTCGTTCAGGAAGCCCCAGGCTCTGGGTGCCCCCATGAGTCCCCTCTCCTGGTGTCTACACCTGGACTCTGCAGGTGACGGCCCTGTTCTGGGGAAGCACACGATGGGGTATTCAAGGGTAATGGGGCGTTCTGTCTGCAGCTGGCTCGCAACCAATGGAGAAAAAAGAGCCATGGCCACGGAATATGGCTCGAACTAGGAGGCTGGAGGACTGTGCAAATGAGACGTTAGCAGGGCGTCTGGCTGAGGAGGATGTGGGAGTCTGACTCTTTTTGCAATTTGTCTTTGCATTTGAAATTACTTTTAAAGAAGCTATATATTGAGCAAGCAAAGGACATGCAGGAAGGATGTACAATGTGGTTGCATTTGTTTTCTAGAACTGGCAAAGCCAAGTTATGGTGATGGAAATCAGAACCATTTTCGCGTCTGGGAGAGGGTGGGAAATTGGCTGGAAGAGGCTAAGGGAACTTCCGGGGTTTCAGCGGGGTCTGTGTGTTGGCCCGGGTGCTGGTTATACAATGCACGCAATTAGAAAAGCTCAGCAACTGTGCACTTCACTCTGGTTGTCAGGGCTCGACCACAAAGGAAAAGAGGAAAATACATCCAAGAGAGAATACACCCAGCTAGAATCTGGTCCTTGGAGAGAGCAGGACAAATGACAATTGCGTGTTAATAGTGACCAGGAATGCAAGGTCTAATGTCACACTAGCAACCTATGCCAGGACCAAAAAAAGGCATCCTTAGCTCAAGCTGAAATTAGCAAAAGATCACCAATTACTTGTTAAATGGTATGGGTCTGCGTTTGTCTTATATATTATGCACTACAATACAGTTTTTAAAATGAGGTAGGTAAGATAGGACAACAATAGAAGTAGGGTGAAATTACTGCAAAGATAAAGCCAAGAGGAAGGTGAGGCAGCCAGTGCAAGGATGTATCGTTTGTTATTAAAAGTTAACATGCTGCTGGTTCTGGGTGAAAAACATAGTGTTGCTTTTTTTTTTTTTTTTTTTTTTTTTAAAGGCAGAGTGGACAGTGAGAGAGAGAGAGAGAGAGAGAAAGGTCTTCCTTTTGCCATTGGTTCACCCTGCAATGGCCACCCAGGCTGGCGTGCTGCGACCAGTGCACCGCGCTGATCCAAAGGCAGGAGCCAGGTGCTTCTCCTGGTCTCCCATGGGGTGCAGGGCCCAAGCACTTGGGCCATCCTCCACTGCACTCTCTGGCCACAGCAGAGAGCTGGCCTGGAAGGGGGGCAACCGGGACAGAATCCGGCGCCCCGACCTGGACTAGAACCCAGTGTGCCGGTGCCGCAAGGCGGAGGATTAGCCTAGTGAGCGGTGGCGCCGGCCAAAAAAAACATAGTTACTAAATGGTTGGTGTGTCCCAAGCGCTTCATTCTAATCTCCAATTCCTATAATAGCTTGCAAGGTGGCTGCTTGTGTTATTGTTGTGTTTTACTGATAAGGAAACTAAGTTACCTGTCTGAGGTCAGTGCTAGGAAGGGGCAGAACTGGGTTTTGAAGCCCAGTGGTTGCGCTGAGACATACCCTTGAGTCGGGGTGGGGCTGCTGGGTGGTTCTGCGTGCATGAGTTGGTGCTTCTGACGAGACTGTAATGCTGGAGAAGTGTCTGGAACAGTGGTGATGTCAAGTGAAAACCTATTCACTCTCCAACCTGCTGCTGGGGGCCTGCTAAGGCCCTGGCCTGTGCCAGGTGCTCAGCGAACCACTGTGGGACAGGCAAGGCTTGAGCTTGCATTCCAGGACAAATAAAGACAATCACTACACGGCCAACCGCTTGCGGAAGATGGGATTAGAAGGTGAGGTTATTTTGGTGCAAAAAATCTTGAAATCCAGGCATCCAGAGAGTCTTCAGAAAGTTCATGGTGGATGGCCCAAGTGCTTGGGCTCTGCACCCGCATGGGAGACCAGGAAGAAGCACCTGGCTCCTGGCTTCGGATCGGCACAGCGGCACCAGCCATAGCGGCCATTTGGGAGGTGAACCAACGGAAGAAAGACCTTTCTCTCTCTCTCTCTCTCTCTCTAACTCAGCCTGTCCAAAAAAAAAAAAAAAAAGTTCATGGGAAAGTGCTGTTATGAAAAAACAATGCATGGATTTCACCATTCTCTGCACCAAATGGACTTGACTTTTCCTTCCGTGTTCTGTGAATGTTTGTAGTATGCACCTATGATAAATAGGGTCAAACAGAGAGAAGGAATGAAGAATATATAAATAGCCACTTCAGAGGCTGGCATTATGAAAAAAATAAAGTGTGGTCATGAAGACATCTGGGGGGCAGGCAGCAGATGGGAGCCTGAGTTGGAGGGCCAGGGGACGCCTCTCTGGGGAGGTGGCTTTTCCCACTCTGTGCTGAGCAGAGAGCCTGAGACAGCCTTGTGGCGATCCAGAGGCAAGTGCCCAGGCTCCAGGAGCAGAAAGAGCAGAGGCCGTGGGGCAGAGCCTGTGTTGGCACATCGCAGGGATGGGGAGAGCCAGAGAGGCTGCTGGAGCCAACGGGGAGCCAGCAGGTGCATCTCCCTGGCAACCAAGACTAAAGCAAACCCATCCTTTCTCCCCAAGCTCCTCTTCAGCTCCAGGCTACAACCCTAGAGACCCCTCCTGGAACGAGGCTCTGTTTGCCCTGGAAGGTCACACCAGTGGCCCCAGCAGTCGTGATCCCTTTCGAGTCTCCTCCCACAGTCCCTGTGCCAGGCCACAGACCTCAGTCTGCTCAGCCGGGAGCACATGTGTTGGGACAGTGACCTGTGTTGGGTACCAACTACCCTGCTTGGGCCTGCACACAGCCCTGGAATCTCCTTGCCCAACCAGGACAGTCCTGCCTTCTGTCTGATTTCCTGGGCAGAAGCAGCCGCCTGTGGTGCCTGGGGCCCGGCTCTGGCCCAGGGTGCCTGCTGGGACAAGGGTGCAGTGCGGTGAGGGTGTGCTGCTTCCCCTGCCCTGCAGCCTTAGAACCACAAACGTGGCAGCTGGAACAACACACAGGTGACCTCGGGTTCTGTGCTCAGTCTGGCCGGCTCCTCGGTGACCGCCTCCCAGACTGCCTTCCAGATGTCGGCTTGAGCGTGTCGTCATCTGGAGGCTGGGCTGGGGCAGACTCTGCTTTGCAGCTCAGCTGAGTGATAGAACTCTCTTCCTTGAGGTTGTAGCACTGAGTGCCCTGGCTTCCTCTTTTAAAAAATATGTACTGATTTGATTAGAAAGGCAAAGCAAGAGAGGGAGAGGGGGAAGGGGAGGGGAAGGAGGAGGGAGCAATCTTTTGTATGCTGGTTTACTCCCCAAATGGCCACACAGCTAGGGCAAGGCGCAGCTGAAATCAGGAGTCAGGAACTCCATCTGGGTCTCCCATGCGGCCGGCAGGGCCCCAAGGACTTAGGCAATCTTCTACTGCTTTCCCAGTGCATAAGCAGGGAGCTGGATCAGAAGAAGAGCAGCTGGGCCTCAAATCAAGCAGAACAGCCAGGACTCGAACCGGTGCTCGGATATGGGATACTGGCATTGCAAGTGGTGGCTTAACCTGCCGCATCGAACACAGAGGCCCTGCTTCCTGGCTTCTCGCTGGCTGCAGGCTGGAGACGGAGGCCTAGAAGCCGCCCACGGTGGGGGTTTGCTTTGGTTTTGTTTGATGAACACATAAAAGTTGTACACGTTTGTGTGGAACCACGTGATGTTTTGGTACATGTTTTTGTTGTGTGTTGTGCAATGTTCCAGTAAGGGCAGGCATAGGGCAGGCATATCTCCTCAAACACATCCTTTATTTCTGTGTGGTGAAAACATGCAGAGCCCTGCCTTCTAGCTCTTCTGGGACCATCCAAGTGCAGTGCGTTACTGTGGTGTGTAGTTGCCCTACTGTGCAATGGGCTGCCGGAGCATCTGTCTCCTGCCTGCCACTCTGTACCCCGCCCACAGTCCCTAGCTGGACACCTTCCCAATGTGGCTGGTTATCAAACCAGCAAGCGGGGTCTCCCGGTGGGCTGGCCAGCCAGGCGAAAGCTTACGTAACAGTGTAACCCAGCGAGGAACAACCGGTTCCCTGGTTCCCTGGCCAGCATCTTGTCAGCCAGGAGCAAGTCAGCGTTCCTGCCCACACTCTCTCGCTATTTTTACGTGTGGCCCACACTCTTTAGTCCTTTTCTTAGTGATTTGAGACTGAGTTGCCGAGAAAATACCCCATGGCTGTGTCCTCACCCCCAAGCAAGGACACCCACCTACGAGACAATACGCAATAGAACCTTCCAGATTGGAAAATCAGGAGCCCCTTCCTTGCTATGCAGCAGATGATGGGCCAGGTTTGTCTTGTACGTTTCTGCCCAGATCTGAAATCAGCATCTTCCCTACAAAGCCCCATTTCTTTCAAGGATAAAAGGCATTTCAAGAGCACAGCCGGGCTCTCAGTACCCGTTGTGAAAGATTGAACTTGATCTTGTATCGCATGCATTAAAACTCTGGAAGTACAGAGTGGGCATGTGACACAGTGGTGAAGACACCACCTGGGATGCCCTCGTTCACACCAGAGTGACCAGGGTTCAAGTCCTGCTTCCGATTGCAGCTTCCTGCTAATGTGCACCCTGGAAGGCAGCAGGTGAGGGCTCAAGTAGTTGGGTCTCTGTCACCCACGTGCGAGCCCCGGATGGAGTTGCCACACAATAGAACATGAGAACTCCTTCTCCTGTGTGAGGGTTTCTTAGCACCCTGCCCACTTGTTTGAGGAGCTCCCATGGGACCACACTGGGTGCCATGCCCACATGGCTGTCCATCAAATCAGCAAGGAGAGTCTGGACCAGCTGTGGCAGGCATTTGGGGAGTGAACCAGCAATGGGAGTGCTTGCTAGCACTCTCTCTCTCGCTCTCTCTCCCTTTTAAATAAATTTAAAAAAAAGAAATTTAAAAAATTTTAAAAATATGTAAGTAAGGGGCTGGTGCTGTGGTGTAGCAGGTAAAGCTGCCACCTGCGACACTGGCATCCCATATAGGCACCAGTTCACATCCTGGCTGCTCCACTTCCACTCTAGTTCCCTGCTAATGAACTGGGAAAGCAGCAGAGGATGGCCAAGGGCTTGAGCCCCTGCGCTCACATAGGAGACCTGGAAGAAGCTCCTGGCTCCTGGCTTTGGCCTGACATAGCCCTGGCCATTGCAGTCATTTTGGGAGTGAGTCAGAGGATGCAAGATGTCTCTCTCTATGTCTCTCGCTCTCTCTGTAACTCTGCCTTTCAAATGAATAAATCTTAAAAAAAAAAAAAAATAGGAGCTGGCATTGTAGCATAGCATAGTGGGTAAAACCGCTCTCTGCAGTGCCGGCATCCCATACGGGCGCCAGTTCATGACCTGGCCACTCCTCCTTCAACCCAGCTCTCTGCTATAGCCTGGAAAGGCAGTAGAAGATGGCTCAAGTGCTTGGGCCCTGCACCTGCGTGTGAGACCCGGAAGAAGCTCCTGGCTCCTGGCTTTGGATTGGCTCAGCTCTGGCCATTGTGACCATTTGGGACTGAACCTGAAGATGGAGGATCTCCCTCCCTCCCTCCCTCCCTCTCTCTCTCTCTCTCTCTCTCTCTCTGTCTCTCTGTAGCTTTGCCTTTAGCATAAATAAATACATCTTTGAAAAAAAATAAATAAAATATGTAAGTAAGTAGTTTCATTAGACAGTGTATTACGATGCAGTTTCTGGAAGAAGTTGGAAATGAACAAGCGTAATTTGACACCAAAAAAAAAAAAAAGTAGGAGGAGCCTTTCGGGCCCAGCCTAGGGCACTTGGGCAGTGAGTCCTCATTGCACCCATGGGGACAGAGTGGCTGCTGGCGGGCTGTCCTCCCAGCTGGAGCCTGAAGCTTGAGCGCCTCCATGTCTGGCTGGCTGGTGCGGGAGACCTGTGACCAGGCAAGGCGGGCAGGGGATTCCTGCTGCCATGTTTACCAGCTCTGTGACCCCAGGGCAGGAGGGGCACAGCTGGGCTCTGTGAGCAGGCTCTCAGGTGCTTTCCAAGTGTGCCCCCTGGCGCCTGACCGTTGCATAAACAGGTGAGAGTCTGGGGCGGGCGGAAGGTGCCCTGCTCCCCGCCCCTCAGACAAAGGCGCCCAGAGTGGCTGCGTTCGCCCCTGGGAATGAGGCTCAAGGAAGAGTCGCAGAGGCAGGAGGTACACAGGGGCCCTGGAGGCTGCCCCCAGGGTCCACGCCTGCTGTGGATGAAGGTGTTGTCGAGGGGTGGCTCCATCCCTCAAAGCAGTGGGAATGAGGCCCTGGCCACGGATCCAGGCTCCCTGGGAACTTGGTTCCTTCCTTTGCTCCATCAGCCCGAGGCTGGTCTCCCAGCGGCTGTCCCAGAGTCCCAGGCGGTGGCTCCGGTTACCCGGTGGCCGGTGTCCTGCGAAGGGCCTGGCCCCTGCCAGGTTCACCTCTGAAACTGGCCGTGGCTTCTGGCTGAACCTGAGCTTCCTCAAGGACAAAACAGAAACACTGAGAACGCTGTCATGGGGTTGCTGCGACCTTTGTCAGTGGCTTCGCAGGGGGCCTGGCACGTGCTGGGGTTGGGAAGAAGCAGCCCTTTGTCCTGTCGCCCCATCCCACACACGGAGCATCTCTGCGTCTCTGCACAGATCCTAGGAACTCAACCACCGCCAGGACCAGCAGTCCCCAAAGGCATGAAGGGCCAGGTGTGAGATGATAAGGGGGGGACAGAGTGGAGGGGACCTCCCTAAGGGCATCCAAAACAGAGAGCCTTTGAAGCAGTGCTGGCCACACAAGCCTTGCCCTGTGCCACTGCGGTCTCATTGGGCTTGTCCAGGCAGACCAGGGCCACAGGGCTTGTCCGTCCAGTGTGCCACGAGGACCCGAGAGAGGTCAAGGTCACACAGAGCCCCCAGGGCTAGCCCGTGAGCAGCATTTCTCCAGCCAGCGAGCAAAGCCTCTCTCTGGGCAGCCTGTCCAGGGTCTCAGAGTTTGCCCTGGGAGTTTGGCGGGAGGTGAGGCTTCCTGGTAGGTCCAGATGGGAGTCTGGCTGCACCCCTCTCAACAGCCTGCCCCCTAGGGACACATCTGGGTCTGCCTTGGGGCACTCTGTCGTCCCAAGGACCCTGGCAGAGACTGGTGGGGAAGGAGGGGACATGGCAAGGGGTCTCATCCAGGTACAGCCTCCCCCAGAGGTGTGTGCCGCAGGGGTGGCTTTTGTTGGAGAGGCCGCAGGAGACTGGGCTGTGGCTTTGCACGGTGGGCCCAGCATGGTAACCTTGTGTTCTCAGGAGGGACAGCTGCAGTAGGTTTTGTCATAATTGTTGTCTTATGACTGAATACTCTGGGGTTTTTGTAAAGATCTATTTATTTATTTGAAAATCAGAATTACAGGGGGGGGGGGAGAGAGAGAGAGAGAGAGATCTTTGATCTGCTGGTTCATCCCCCAAGTGGCCACAATGGCTAGGGCTGGGTCAGGCTGAAGACAGGAGCCAGGAGCTTCATCCAGGCCTCCCACGTGGGTGCAGGGGCCCAAGCACTTGGGCCATCTTCCACTGTTATCGGAGGACACTCTCCAAGAACATTAGCAGGAAGCTAGACCAGACGCAGAGCAGACAGGACTCGAACTCCGATATGGGATGCTAACGTTGCAAGCAGAGGCTTAACCTGCTGTGCCACAACACTGGCCCCAAGAATCCACTTAATAACTCAATATCCCAGAGTAGGGGTGGGCACTGTGGCGCAGCGGGTTAACCACTGTCTGCAGCGCCAGCATCCCATGTTGATGCTGGTTCGAGTCCTTGCTGCTTCTTTCTTTCTTTCTTTCTTTCTTTCTTTCTTTCTTTCTTTCTTTCTTTCTTTCTTTCGGATTTATTTGTTTATTTGAAAGTCAGAATTACACAGAGAGAGAAGGAAAGGCAGAGAGAGACAGACAGACAGAGGTCTTCCATCCACTGGTTCACTCCCCAATTGGCCGCAGTGGCCAGAGCTGTGCCGATCTGAAGCCAGGAACCAGGAGCTGTGTGGGTCTCCCACACAGGTGCAGGGTACCAAGGACTTGGGCCATCTTCTACTGCTATCCCAGGCCCTAGCAGAGAGCTGGTTTGGAAGTGGAGCATCCGGGACTTGAACTGGCACCCATATGGGATGCCAGCACCACAGGCGGTGGCTTTACCTGCTACGCCACAGCACCAGCCCCACTGCTCCACTTCAATCCAGCTTCCTCCTAGTGTGCCTGAGAAGGCAGCAGCAGATGGCTCGAGTGCTCCTCACCCATGTAGGAGACCCAGATGGAGGGCCTGGCTCCTTGTTTGGCCCACTCCTGGCTGTTGCAGGGATTTAGGGGATGAACCAGCAGATGGAAGATCTCTCTCTCTCTCTCCCTTTCTGTCACTCTGCCTTTCAGATAAAATAAATAACATATATTATATAATATGTAAATTAATTATGTATAATACATATATCAGCTGCTGTTGGACAGTTCGATTACTTTCATGTGGACAGATTTCTGAATCTTGTTTCATTTTCTCTTTCCTCTCCATGAGGTTGCCTGAAATTCCAGACAGTGGCGGCTCTCACACAGCTTAGCTTTTGCCCGGAGGTGAGAGGGGCCTCTTGCCCCAAGGACAGTGTGCTGCCCACCGCCTTCTCTGCCTTGCTTGTGGCTGCCTCAACGGCTCTGTCCTCTCTTCTTCCATGCCGGAGTCTGTGCAGGAGGGAGGAAGGTGAAGAGCCTTGCTTTATCTTCTGGGAAAAGGGCCAGCGGTGCTGGTGAAAGGAACCCCCGAGTGCCTGCTGCTGCTGCCTTCTGCCCATGGCCGGTCTTCCACGTGCAGGTGCGCAGCCTGGCTGTGGCACAGAGGCACTGCCTTCGCCAACCCCACATCTCAAGTCCAGTGCCCCCTTCACCCAACCCCCGGTCTGTCCTCGTTCAGCTCACCAGGAATGTCTGCCATTTAGGAAGATGGCTGAAGTGCCTCCTCTTTCAAGCAGACTTCCAGGACTATGGCAGGAGAAAATAACAGAATTCCATCCAACACATGCACACTGACACACACGACTCTCCTCCTCACCCCCTCCTTGTCACACACAGAAAATGAGGTGTTTGGGTGCCGATGATTGAGACTTGGGGTGCATGTGCCCTGGGGCTCTGATTTGTTGATGCCAGAAAGGCAGCCGTGGGCGGAGCAGTGGTTCGGAGAACAAGAGCACAGGTTATTCCCCGGCCGCCTCACTCTCGCTGTGCTCTCAGAGAAAGTTGCAAGCCATTCCTGAACTTGGACCCCAGCAGGTGTGGGAGTAAGGGGCACCCAGGCCCCTCGTTGCTTCGTGGTTCTCGGATTCTCAGCACGGAGGGTGTGGGGGTGGTGACAGGGTGAGAGCCTGGAGGCCCGGGCTGCCCGCCGGGCGCATCTCTGCCACCCCAACCCAGCTGCACCCAGCAGGGAGCTTTCAGAGGACAGAGGGGCCCTGCCTGCTCCCCTGCACCCTTGGTTGGGACAAAGTCTGTGCCTGGGAGGGGTGGGTGTGGCCAGGGAGAAGCAGGCACTTGGGCTCAGGGTTGGGGTGGGGAGTAGAATTCCAGCCTTTAACAAGGCTATGAGGACACTTCCGGGAAAGCCTTCCTTCTTGGCCTTTCTGGCGCCCACCCCACCGCGAGGCATCCACTCTGACTCCCAGGAAGGACTGCATCAGAGCACCGCACTCCTGCCCTTGGTGTGACCTCTATATAAAATGCAGCGGTGGCTGGGAGGGGCCAGATGGCTACAGCAGGGACCCCACGAGTACAGGGCAACTGAGAGCCCCACCACCGTGGCCCATGTCAGTATCACCACCTCCTGAGCCCAGCCCGAATCCTTGGGTCCCTGCACCCACATGGGAGACCTGGATGGAGCTCTGGGCTCCTGGCTTCAGCCTGGCATGGCCTGGCTGTTGAAGCCATTTGAGGATTGAACCAGCAGATGGAAGATCTCTGTCTCTCTCTCTGATGCTCTTTCAAATCAACAGTAAATAAATAAATCTTTAAAAAAAAAAAAACAACAACAACAACAAAAACAGAGACCCCAGGTGCTGTGGTTTGGGACACACACTGGGACCCTGCTTCCCAGCCCTGGAGGTTCCTGGTGGGGGGGGGCGGAGCCGCTACAGGTGGGTCTGTGTCCCTGTGGGTGAGCGCCGCCTCTCCTGGGACTGGCCTGGGGACAGTGGTGGTTGCTGTGCGGCAGGGCCAGCCGCCTCCAGACAGGCTGTCTTCTCCTGGACTTCGGCCTCCAGCACCAGGAGCCAAAGTAAACCGTCGCCCACTCTCAGGGGCTCCGTCCCAGCCACGGACAAGGGACTCGGGCGGTGGCCAGGAGCCTTCTGGTCTGCGAGTGACTCAGCTCCTCCCACAGGTCCCACCTCTGACGTGTGCGTCTTTTCTCCCTCCCTGGACCCCAGGGGACTCACGTCGTCGGTGCCTTCCCAAAGGGCTCCTGTTTGGCTTGTGCGCCTTCAGGTCTTCTGGTCTCTCCTGCGCATGCCTGGCTCCCTCTTCCCGCTGTGTGCCCATTATCCTCTCTCTTCCGGGGAGCATTTCCAGGCTGAGCAGAAGAGGGTCCCCGGCCTGTCTAAGGCAGCACTGCCTAGAGCAGGATGTGGACCCCCACCCCCTCACGTGCCCTGCGGTGTGCATCCCCTGACCTCAGCACCCCGCAGCCCTCTCCTCCCCGCCTTCTGTGGTCCGCAGGTCTGGAGTTTGTGACAACTCGGCTGGCAGGACTCCTGCAGGCTCCAAGAGCAGGGACCAAGCCCAGGCTCTCTGGCTGTCGTCTCTAAATCATGGGCCCAACGCAGGCGCGTGAACTTGGCTTTCACCTGTGCTGGGGCTCGGGCTCCTTGCCCTGGAGGAGCTCCTTCCTGTTCAGGGATGCTGAATCGCGGGTTCGGGAACCGGCACTGCACAGCCGTTCTTGCTATGCATGGGGTGGTGCCGGGTGCAGCTGCCGTGAGCACTGCGTGAGCATTGTGAGAGGGCCGGGACAGACGGGGTCTGGTTCCTGCCAGCCTTTGACCATGGCCTTCATTGGCCATCGGCTGAGCCGCATGCAGCCGTGTGCTCCGTGTGCTTCTGTGCAGGCCCCTCAGTCACTATGTGTGGTTGATTCATTAGCATGGTCTCCCGGCCCATGTAACTCAGCCGCAATGTGCTGCATCTTTCTCTGCAAGGCTCAGCCTGGCTTTCTTTTGTTATTATTATTATTTATTTGAAAAGCAGAAGAAGAGAGAGAGAGCGTGAGAGAGATCTTCCATCTGCTGGTTCATTCCCCAGATGGCGGCAACAGCCAGGTCTGGGCCAGGCCAAAGATAGGAACCTAGAACTCCATCTTGGGTCTCCCATGTGAATGACAGGGCCCAACTATTTAGGCCATCCTCCGCTGCTCTCCCAGGCGCATTAGCAGGGAGCTGGATCAGAAGCGGAGCAGCCAGGACTTGAACCAATGCTCCAATACAGGGTGCAGGTGTTGCGGGTGGCAGCTTACCCCACTGCGCCAGAGCTCCAGCCTTGTCACAGCCTTCTTGTGATCACTAGACACAATGGCGCTATGCCGGGGCCATTTTAAGCAGCCAAATCAGCAACAGAAAACACAAAGGTACAAGCAAAACGTGGCACTAGACAGGTCGTGGGAAAGACGGTTGCTTAGAGTGTGAGAGCCGACGTGAGAAGGCAGGACTTCACACTGTCCGGCCCAGCTGGGAACATGTTCACCAGGTGAGGCGAGGTTTTTGCCATCACCAAAGTGCCACTCATCCTGGGGTCACGGTACATTCTGGTGAGTAGGCAAATTTGCAAATAGTTCCATGAGTAATGAGGACCAAGTTCATGTGCAGAAGGAAGGGTGGGGAGGAGGGAGAGCAGGGAGGTCCGAAGGAGAGTCACAGGGGCGTTCCCACGGGGGTTACACTTGGTCCCAGCTGGGAGGCGCCCCGTGCAGAGGTGTGAGACAATGCCCCTGGGACGAGGGCACATCTGTGACAGGAAGGGACTGTGGGGAGGAGCTCTGACCCCCTGGGAAGGCAGCAAGGGGCCCGGCCGCCCCTTCTCACCAGTTCTGCTTGAGTTGGGGCAGAAGAGGCCAGGCCCAGCTCCGGGAGCTTTGACCCAGTAAACATTCGCTCTTGGACCTCCTAGAGAGGGAGAAGGTATGTGCTACGGGGCTGCCCCAGAGGGACTCGGGGACACAGGAACCTCTGTAATCATGCCTCCCTGACCCCAGAGAGCAGCCCCTCAGCAAAGGGGAACAGCGGCAGGGGGAGCTGTCTGTAAGCCGGCCCTCTGGGTGGCCTACCTCCTCTCCCCCACACCCCACCCTCACCAGGCCCCCAGTTGTGAGAGGGCCTGGGAAGGATGTCCCTGTTGGACGCCACTGCCCAGGCATGTGGCCATACTCGGAGCCTGGCTCTGGCAGCTGTTTCTGAATTTATTTTATTTCTTTGAAAGGCAGAGAGAAGGCCGGTGCCGCGGCTCAACAGGCTAATCCTCTGCCTTGCGGCGCCGGCACACCGGGTTCTAGTCCCGGTCGGGGCGCCGGATTCTATCCTGGTTGCCCCTCTTCCAGGCCAGCTCTCTGCTGTGGCCCGGGAGTGCAGTGGAGGATGGCCCAAGTGCTTGGGCCCTGCACCCCCTGGGAGACCAGGAGAAGCACCTGGCTCCTGCCTTCGGATCAGTGTGGTGCGCCAGCCACGGCGGCCATTGGAGGGTGAACCAATGGCAAAAGGAAGACCTTTCTCTCTGTCTCTCTCTCTCTCTGTCCACTCTGCCGGTCAAAAAAATAAACAAATAAAATAAAGAAAAAAAAGGAAAGGCAGAGAGAGATAGGGAGTGGGGGAGCAGGAGATAGAGAGGATGAGGGACAGGGAGATGGAGAGGAGGGAGGGAGGGAAAAAGGAAGGAGGGAGAGAGAACTCTCATCCACTGGCTCACTCTCCAAACCCCTGTAGCTTCAGTCAAGCCTGGGCCAGGCTGAAGCCATGAGCCCAGAACACACAGGTGGCAAGAACCCAACCACATGAGTCATCACCTGCTGCAGGAAGCTGGAACTGGGGGACCTGGGGCTGAAACCCAGTCTCTGTTATACGGGATGCGAGTGTCCCAGGCAGGGTCTTAACTGCCACACCAAACGCCTAGCCCCGAAGTGTCGACTTTGAGTTGCCTGGGGCTAGCCAAGAAGCAACCTGTGCTCCAGTGCCCCATGGGCCCATCTGGGCCTCCTGCTTCTCTCTGCTCTCAGGACACTCTGTCCCGTGCAGGCCCTTCTGGCTGCGGGCCACCCACGGGCATCCTGTGCCTAACAGACACCAGTGGGCACCGAAACAGATGCCTGCTGCCCCACAGCTATGGGGTGCTGTAATGGGCACGGAGCTTCATTATAAGGACCTTAGGTGATGCTGGACCAGGTCCCGGGTGGTGGTGGGGTGACTTTTGGACACAAACGTTTTGATTGTACTGAAAATAAAGCAGAAAGCACAGCCAAGAAGAAATTAAGCTCTGGCTGATGAGACCAGGCAACTCAGGCTGCCCCTGCCTGCCTTGCACCTGCTCCCCAGGTGACGCCTGCTTTGTGCTTGGTCGGCAGCTGGTTCCATCTGCTTTTCCTCCTCAACCACTAGGCAAGTGGGGGTCTGGAGTCTTCTGCTCCCCTTCCCCTGGCTTATTTCCTAAACCTCGCTCCTGCTCCTGAAAGTCAGGAGGAACGCTTCTAAATGGAGTGAGAGGAGGGCATCTAGGGATGTGGCAGTGCAGAGGGGGTGACGTTTCTTCCCTGGCCCCCACCCTCAGCACCCAGATTCACCTGTCTGATCTGCGGGAGGAGGTGGGAAGGGGGGCCCTCCCCCAGGAACCGCCCACCCGGTAGCTGGCAGCATCTGCCCGCAGCAGGTGCGTGGAGGCTCTGCAGAGCATGGGCGCTGGTGGCAGGGGGAGGGCCCAGAGTGCCATCTGGACACAGCGCGCTCACCACGCCCGGGTCCACAGATCAGGCAGCTCTGGGAAAGAGGATTAGGTGGGTCGCCCAGCAACCACGGCTCAGGAGCCTCCCCTGGGGCCACACACGCGCACACACATGCGCACACACACACACAGAGACTCCACAAACAGCAGCTCAGGCTCTGTCCCTTCTCCCCTCAGCGCTATTTTCTCTCCAAGAAACTTCTCCGAGGCAGAGGGAGGAAGAAGCCCGTGGCGGCAGCAGGTGGCGGCAGAAGTGGAGGCGAGGAGCCCAGCAGGATGTAGTCTCCCTCCTACCCTGGCCCTCAGAGCCTACAGGACCTTCTGCTTTTCCTGGGAAAGATCCAGGCGCTCTCCGCCCCCTGCGGCCACCGCACACCTTGGCAGGGGCTGACTCCAGAAAGCCAGCTAAGAGGGTAAGAGGGGTGTCTCTCCAGGATCCCAGGCTGCGCTGGGCCAGCCCTGCTCCTGGCCTGGAGCTGGGATGGGTGGCAGGGGGCGGGTGGTGGCAGGCCTGGAGCCTGGCGAGTGCTCTGGGTCCAGGGTCCCCTTGGCACAGAGAGGCCCCTTCTGGTCTCATCAGCTCCACGAGAGCCTTGGCACGATGGCCCACTCCTTGCTCATGGGCTCCTGAGAGGCCAAAGCTTCTGGCCATTTGGGACCAGCAAGGCGCTCAGGGGAACCCAGCTCCAGCACTGGCTCTTCTGCAGGAAGAAGGAAGAAAAGGGAGGCCCAAAGCTGAGGTTCTGCCATCAGTCTGAGAATAAAGCAGCTCTGGGTACAAGGCACAGGGTCAGGTCTGGGCTACGGCAGTGACCAAGATATGCGGTGACATGGGGCCTCCGTTCCCTTGATCACAGGGTAGACTGTGAGGCCCCAGTCTACCTGGAGCACAGCTGGGACAGGACGTCCAGGGAGAAGGTTAGGGTAGGACAGGAAGTCTGGGCTGTGACCATGGGATCGGGGTAGGGTTTCTTGGGGACCAGCCCCCTCCAACTGTGGTCAATGGGACCTGAGCACTGGCCCCTCCTGGTTCACTCTTGCCTCACAATGAGGAGGACTGACTGCCATCCTTCCATTCCTCCTTCCATCCTCCCATCCTCCCATCCTCCCATCCATCCTCCCATCCATCCATCCTCCCATCCTCCCATCCGTCCATCCTCCCATCCATCCATCCTTCCATCCATCCTCCCATCCATCCATCCTTCCATCCTCCCATCCATCCATCCTCCCATCCTCCCATCCATCCATCCTCCCATCCTCCCATCCTCCCATCCATCCATCCTTCCATCCTCCCATCCATCCATCCTCCCATCCTCCCATCCATCCTCCCATCCATTACTCAGGAGCCGCTTGTGCAGTCTATGGCCTGGCAGGGGAGGGGGAGGGGGAGGGAAACAAACACAGCGCCGCATGAGAAACCTGCTTGATGCAGATGCTATGCTGGCCTCGGTGACTGCAGAGATGGGTGCCACTCCAGTGGGGGCCAGTGGGAGGCCATGTGGGGCAGCTGCAGGGAGGCGTGAGCCCTTGAGGTGGGTCTTGGGGGATGAGCAGGGGTGTGAAGCAGCCAAAGGACCAAGTGTCAGCCCTGTGGCTGCATCAGACCAGGCTTGTCGGTCACAGTTTTCTATGATGCCAAAGAGAAAAAAGGCCAATTTGCAACCTGTGGAGTTGGCCTTGGGCCTTGGCAAACACAGCACCTGGAAAAAGATTAGACAGACATGGAATGCCTGTTGTGAGGTTCCTCCCCAGGCCGAGGACCCAGCTTCGGCAGAGTGAGCCCACCAGCCCAGTGAAGCCGGGGGCAGGCGTGGATGTGCCCATGAGCCTTGTGGGGCACTCGGGGCAGCCCCTTGCCAGGCCTGGGGGAGCCCAGCTTGGCTGTTAGAGCTGAGCTCTGGGGAAGGAGGAGTCAGGCCGGGTCCCCTGGGCACGGCTCCCTTTGTACGGAGACTTCAGTGTCCCTGGATCGGGGACCGCACGTCCCTCAGTGGTTCGCTGGTGCTGGTGCAGGGCCTGGGTCCTCGTTAGAGGCGCTGATGCTCTCGCTCCCTCTGTGGGGGCCAAAGCCTTGCTTCTGACTCCAGTGGCAACCGCACCCCTCCCCCTTTATTCCCACCACTGAGACCTCCCTGGTGCCTGCCTGTCCCTGACTGCCTGGAGACATGGGCACGGCTTCCTGGGTGTCTAAGGAGCCACAGCTGGCAGTGGCGTCACCCAGGGGTGGTGCAAAGGACATTGTCCTCAGGGATGATAAAAAATAGCTAAGGGGAAGGCTTGGGGGGGGGGGCGGGTGGGAGGGGAAAGGGCAGAGGAGCCAGCAGCTTCAAGAACAAGAGAGAGGGCCTGGCTGGCTGAGCGGCACCAAGGGGAGAGACGGCCTCTTCCTGCTCCCTGGGTGAACCTGAACACCCTGTTGGAACAGGGGGATCCGACTCTCCCCATGCCAGGACCAGAAGCCGGGGTTGAGGGAGGCCAGGACAGAGGTCGGGGTCAAGCTTGCACCAGGCCAGGGGCGTCCTTCCCCTTTTGGGCTCCAATCCCCTTGGGAGCTTGTGAATCCTGAACCCCTTCTCAGAGACCCCTTCTAAAAACACACAGTTAAGTTCACTGGATACAAAGAAACCCAGCTCTGCTGAGATTTTTTTTTTTAATCTGGTAATGGTTGTGGCTCTCCATCAACATGTAAGACAATAAAATCTCACCGCAGATGTAACAATTGCCATGAGGGGAAACTGAGGAGGGGAAACTGAGGCTCAGAGCTGAGATGGTGGCTTGGACACAGGCGGCAAATAGCAGGGAGGGGAAGGGTGCACTGGATTTGTGTTTTCTCTGCCAAAACTGTTGCCCCAGCACCAGCCTGCTGCACCTGCGCTGAGGAGTGACCCAAGGGGGTGCGCCAGAAGGGGGCGCAGCCAGACACGAGCATGCATCTGAGGTCAAAGGGAGCGGAGGTGGTGAGTGGGAGTAAGGGTGGGGACGGGCCATGGGAGGCAGGAAGGAAAGGCAGGTGGAGCGGGGCAGCCCTCTGTCCCCGCCCCCGCTCCCAGACAGGTCTGCAAGGTTCTCGCAGAGGCCCACAGGGTCCTGGCTGCCTCTCACCTCTTCCTGCTACGTGTTGGCACTGGACTTTGCCAGCTCCGGGGCACAGCTGGAGAATTCACGGACTATGTCCCAGGCACTGCACCCCGTGTCATCGCACAGGGTTTTGTAGCTCACCGGATGCTTTCAGGTACCTGCTCTCACTTGAGTCTCATGCTGTGGGGTAGGCCGATGAACCCCACTGGCTGTCCCCGACGGCCGCGGCACTGGGAGCCTGGCTGCGTGTTTTGTTCCTTCTCTTGAATCCCCTGAGGGAGCCTCAGCACCTAGCACAGCGGCGGGGACCTTGCAGGCACCTCCCACCCTCCTGCCCTTGTTTTCTGAGTCTCTGGTGAGTGAGGGGATGAGAACTCAGGCCCGGGGTTAAGGCCCCAGGCTGGCCCAGCGCGCCCCACTGCTCGTGGTCGCGTCTCTACACCTGTTGACGGGAAAGGCCACAGCTGCATAAATCAGTAGAATATAGTCTGAGGGTGGAGGTCCCAAGGAACAAAGCAAGTCCACCAGACAGAATGAACTGGGAGAGCTTCCTGCAACAGTGAGTTTTGAGCTAGATCTTTTCCAACTTTTAAATGACAACTACAAGCAAATGTGTGGAAATATTGGAGAAAGGTGCGACGCACACCCGAAGCTGTGCCCTCTTTCTAGGTGTGTGTGTGTGTGTGTGTGTGTGTGTGTGTGTGATTTCCCTGAGCACCTCAGCCCTGTCCTAAGATTGGGCTATTGGCCAATACTCCCCTAAACCAAAGCCATCTTTCTACCTAAGAAAATCATCAATCATTTCCTAACACCCAGCTCATGTTCAAATTTCTTCAACTGTCTTTTTAAAATTTTATTTATTTATTTGAGAGGCAGAGTTACAGAGAGAGAGGGAGAATCAGAGGCAAACGACTTCCATCCACTGTTTCAGTCCCCCAGTGGTTGCAATGGCTGGAGCTGAGCTAATCCGAAGCCAGAAGCTGTGAGCTTTTTCCAGGTCTCCCATGTGGGTGCAGGGGCCCAAGCACTTGGGCCATCTTCCACTGCTTTTCCAGGCCATTAGCAGGGAACTGGATCGGAAGAGGAGCAGCCTAGACATGAACCGGCGCCCATGTGGGATGCTGGCACTGCAGGTGGAGGCTTTACCCGCTATGCCACAGTGCCAGCCCCATCTCCAACTGGCTTAATTCTTTAAAACAAAAATACAATCCATGTCCTGTGCCTTCGAGGTCGACTGTAAGTGCCCCTAACCAGGTGGGAAGCAGGTGCACTTGGTGAGAGGCTGTGAGGACGCCATGGAGCTGTGACAGGTAGGGTGCTGAGCCCGAGGGTGAGGGGCCTCGGGGCTCCCACGGAGGACACTGGCTGTGCCTCAGGGGTCGTACAGAGCAAGGGAGAGGCACAACCGACATGGTGGCAGCCCCAGAAAGTCACTCTCACTGGTGTCTCACGGCATACCCTGGCTTCAGGTCACTTCCTGGTCTTCCCTGAGGGTCAGGTCCAGCTCCATGGGCTGAGCTACCTCCTGTCTGCCTGCTTGCCTCTTGGTGCCTTCCCCTCCCAACCTCCTCCCTCTCTCTATGGCTCCCCCTGCCTTTGCCCTTAAGAACTTAATCAGCCCTGCCTGAGAGCGGCCTGGGGAGCAGCTGGCACCAGGGACAGAAATAGCTCCAGCAGAAGCCTGGTGTCTGTCAGAGCCCTGGGCCCTGGCAGGAGTGGGGGAGGGGAAAACAATTCAGGACCCTCCCCTTACATGAGACCTCCCCCCTTGGTTGGGGGAGCTCGGGGCCCACAGCTGGTACACCTGCCCTCTGACATGGGGGCGAGGTGGGTAATGAGGCCTCTGGGCTGCCCTGGGGGCTACCTCCTGGCCTTACCTCACTTCCTGGCAAGGAGTCTGGGGATAAGAGACACACCCACACCAGGGGTCACTTACTGCCCTCCCCATGGGGATTGAGGGTTTGAGGTCCAGTCACCCACCCCTTTCCTCACAGCAGGGGCCATTGCAGGCAGGTGCGCTGCCCTGACTGGAAGTTCCTGGGGCTTACACAACCCTCCCTGCCCCCTTCAACAAGTACTTAGAGCCGTGGATGTGAGCGGCTGGTATGTGTGTGTGTACCCCCAAATCACAGGGCTGTGCACGCTTCCTGCTTTGCTTGTCCTTCGTGGGAAGCAACTCCTCCCCGCTCCATCACCTGGATGCTTTAAGGCTCCTTGCGGCATATTTTTTCTTCGCTTTGGCACAGTACTTGTAGCGTACCAAGTTCAGTCCTGAGGCTTCTTACCACAGCCCTGTGCTGTCTTACAGAATTAGACACGATCGCTGAGAGGTTCCACGACCTGCCCGAGGCCGCCCCAGCGGGACCCCAGCTCGCTTCCTCCCGGTTGATCCCCTGCCCTGTCTCGGCAGGCCCCGGGAGCCATGTCTCTCCTCGCGTGGCTGCGGTGGAGCGAGGCCCCGCCCCGGCTGTCGGCCCGGAGCCCGGCGGAGATGGTGCTGGAGACGCTCATGATGGAGCTGGCGGGGCAGATGCGCGAGGCCGAGAGGCAGCAGCGTGAGCGCAGCTACGCGGAGCGCAAGATCTGCACGGGCGTGGACTACAGCTGGCTGGCCAGCGCGCCGCGGCCCTCCTACGACCTCAGCCCCGGCGAGCGGCTGCAGCTGGAGGACGTCTGTGCCAAGATCCACCCGTCCTACTGTGGGCCTGCCATCCTTAGGTGAGCCGCGGGCCCACTGTGAGGGCGGCTGGAGCCAGGGGCTTGGGAGGTGTAAGGCAGTGGAGGAATCTGAAAGTGACTGCGGATCCAGGACTGCGGTTCAGAGGGAGGCTGGAGGCGGCGCCAGGAAGCAAGTTAGTTGGTTTGTTTGTTTATTTATTAAAAGGTAGAGTTACATAGAGAGGGAGAGAGAGAGGTCTTCCATCCGCTGGTTCACTCCCCAAATGGTCGCAGCCACCGGAGCTGCGCCAATCTGGAGCCAGGAGCTTCTTCTAGGTCTCCCATGTGGGTGCAGGGGCCCAGGGCTTGGAGCATCTTCTGCTGCTTTCCCAGGCCATAGCACAGAGCTGGATCAGAAGTGGAACTGCGGGGACTCGAACCAGCACCCATATGGGAAGCCAGCATTGCAGGCACAGGCTCAGCCCACTATGTCTGGCGAGTGAGTTTTGCTGCCAGAGAACTCCATGCTGTTCATTCTCCCTACACAGGTTGTTCTTACCCTGGAATTTTAAATAAAAGATTTATTTATTTGAAAGACAGATCTACAGGGCACACACACACACACACATCTTCCATCTGCTGGTTTACTCCCCAGATGGTTGCAACAGGCTGAAGCCAGGGGCCAGCAACTCTATCTGGTCTTCCCTGTGGGTGGCAGAGGCCCAAGTACTTGGGTCATCATCTGTTGCCTTCCCAGGTACAGTAGCAGAAATGCTGGATTGGAGACAGATCAGCCAGGAGTCCAACCCATTGCAGGCAGCAGCTTAACCCTCTGCGCCACAGCGCCCCACTCTGGGTGTTGGTTAACATGGTGGCTTCTCCTCCGGTTCATTCTCAACATTACCTTCTTAGAGAGGTTTTCCCAGACGGTCCCTCCAAGATCGGTTTAGTTTTCTTTTTTTTTTTTTTTAATTTTTATTTATTTATTTATTTATTTTATTTTTTGACAGGCAGAGTGGACAGTGAGAGAGAGAGACAGAGAGAAAGGTCTTCCTTTGCTGTTGGTTCACCCTCCAATGGCTGCCGCGGCCGGCGCGCTGCAGCCGGCGCACCGCGCTGATCCGATGGCAGGAGCCAGGAGCCAGGTGCTTTTCCTGGTCTCCCATGGGGTGCAGGGCCCAAGCACCTGGGCCATCCTCCACTGCACTCCCTGGCCACAGCAGAGAGCTGGCCTGGAAGAGGGGCAACCGGGACAGAATCCGGCGCCCCAACCGGGACTAGAACCTGGTGTGCCGGCGCCGCTAGGCAGAGGATTAGCCTAGTGAGCCACGGCGCCGGCCAGTTTAGTTTTCTTGTTTCACACTCACCTGCTGGAGGTGTGCGTGTGGACGTGTTGAACGTGCGTGTGCGTGTTGAACTTGACCTTACTGGAGCTGTGGCCCCTGGGGCCCTGTCGCACTTGGATCGGTGCTGAAATCAAGGAGGCACCCAGTCCAACCGGCAAGAATAATTCCCAACTCACTCAGGTTCTTTATGTGCACCCCTCTCTGTAAGGGGCTCAAGTGCATGAGAGAGCACTAAAACGCCCATCCTGTTAGTCTCCCCAAACCTTGCCCCACCCACCCCTTAGCCACAGCCTGTGCCCATCCTGCATCGAGCGCCTTTCTCCTTGAACCTCCCCTGACGGCCCCTGCCCTTCTTCAGCCCCATCCGAGCTGCTTTAGGCTTTTGATCTTCTTGCCGCCCCCATGTTTCTGTGTTCCATGGAAACCTCCCAGAATCCCGGCAGGCAGCCTGGGGTGGGGTCCTAGGGCGCTGGGGCAGCAGTCTCAGTGGCCAACCAGGCCTGCTAAGTGGGTGGGCAGGCTGGGCACAGGCTGTAACCGTTGGGGCACACTTCCTGCCATGCTGTCTCAAACAGGCCAGCTAATCTCTGAGCCCCCAGCACAGCCATTCTAGGAAGGGGAAACAGCCTGGGGGCACCCAGGAAAACCCGGGGAACGGGGGGTGGGGGGCACACTGAGTCTTCCTGGCCAGAAAGGGAACCATTCTGGAGGGCCAAACATCACCCTCACCCAGGTGACAGAGCTGCAGAAGGACGGGAAAGGACAGTGAGTCAGAGGCCACAGGACCAGTGGGCGGAGAGGGGAGGGTGGGGGAGGGTAGCCAGAAGGCCTGTCCGGGATCTGGAAGGCTGCCAGGCAGAGCACCGCCCCCACGGCCTCAGGGAAGCATCAGGAATTCTACATAGGCGAGTGCATTAGACCTCGCAAAAAGGTAGCTGTGGCTCCAGCTTACAGACGAGGAAGCTGAGGCCCATGGAAGCCAGAAGGCGGAGCTGGGATTTGATCTCACGGTCGGCGGTGGGCGGCAGCAGAAGCCAGGCGGGTGACTGACGCGATGGCACCGAGGGGGCGGGGCAGGGGGGGATGCCCGGGAGGCCCCTGCGGCTCCACAGCGCCCTCCCCGCCCGCGCAGGTTCCGGCAGCTGCTGGCCGAGCAGGAGCCGGAGGTGCAGGAGGTGTCCCGGCTCTTCCGCGCGGTGCTGCAGGAGGTCCTGGAGAGGATGAAGCAGGAGGAGGAGACCCACAAGCTGACGCGCCAGTGGAGCCTGCGGCCCCGCGGCAGCCTGGCCACCTTTAAGACCCGCGCGCGCATCGCCCCCTTCGCCAGCGACATCCGCACCATCTCCGAGGACGTGGAGCGCGACGCGCCGCCGCCGCCCCGCACCTGGAGCCTGCCGGAGTTCCGGGCGCCCAAGACCGACTGACCCCCGCCACTCCCCTGCGCAGGAGCTGAGCCGCCTGCAGGAGGGCATGATGGGCTGCGGGCCGGGTCCCCAAGTCCTGGAGCCTCCCCACCCTCTACCCTGGCGGGGAGACCACAGAGGGGACTCCACCGATGAGATGGAACAGCCCCGCCCCGCCCCACTCTCTTTCTCTGGACGCTGGGCCCCTCCCTCCCCTGCCCAGATGAGCAGCCCCTCCAGCCTCAATAGAGATTTAAGGTCTTGGCAGGCAGACCCGGCCCTCGGCCCCTCTCCTTCTGCTCCTATCTGGAAGGGGCAAGAGTTGCTGCTTTCTTTGACAAGCCCTGGGTTCTCACCCCAACTTGAGGGATGTCCCTGGGGAGTGACGAGGGATGGTGTCCCTTCTCTGCGGGTGACTCAGCCCCATGGGCCTGCAGATGAAAGGGCTCACAGCTGTGTTCACCTAGAAAATGAGGAAACTGAGGCTCCTTCTGCCTTAAGCTGCAGCCAGGCAGTGTGAGGTGGCTCCTGTGGGGATAGTCTTCACCCGGTCTTGGAGTCCTGGCTGTGATCTGATCCCTCTCTGACCGTGGCATTGGCGTGGAGGTCTGGGCTGCTCTCCCAGGAGTGGCTGGGGGTGGAGGTAGCTTGCTCAGTGCCCCGTCCACAGTGTCATCACAGGGGCTGGCTGACCCATCCCAGGAAGTTCCTCCCAGAGCCTTCAGCCCTGCTGCTGTGGCCCCAGGGCTCCTTCTCTCTCTGGTCACATGTGCTGTTTGCTTTCTGCAGGAAATGATGCCCAAACCTTTAACTGACCTTGGGGCACCTGGGTGAAGTGTTCTAGAAGAGGCCCCTCAAGCTTCGCTGTCTTTTTTTTTTTTTTTTTAAGATTTATTTATTTGAAAGGTAGAGTTGCAGAGAGAGAGAGAGAGAGAGGTCCTCCATGCACTGGTTCGCTCCCCAGATGGCCACCACCACTGCTAGAGCTGGGCCAGTCCGAAGCCTGGAGCCAGGAGCTTCTTTGAGTCTCCCACGCAGGTGCAGGGGCCCAAGGATCTGGGCCATCTTCTGCTGTCCCAGGCCATAGCAGAGAGCTGGATTGGAAGTGGTGCAGCCGGGACTCAAACTGGCGCCCATGTGGGATGCCGGCACTGCAGGCTGCGGCTTTACCTGCTGTGCCACAGTGCTGGCCCCCGTCCTTCCATCTTCTAACATGGGTAGATCTGGATGGCCAGATGGCCTCCCACATGCTCTGTGGTGCAGGGGGACAGGTCAGGACAGGTCAGGAAAGTGTCCTCCACCCTCCAAGGGGATCCTAATAGCAGTCCATGTAAAACACCAGAGGGAAAACGGGGAAACTCCATGTATTTCCCAGCCATGTTTAGTGGGGAAAATTCTTTTATAATGATCTGGTTTTGGATTATTTTCACTTGAATCTGGATGGAGAGTCATAGGATGGTAGAAATCTCCTGACACTATCAAGATGAGGAGCTGATTAACTTGTTAACATAATTGGTGGAAGTTGAGAATCACTTAAATAAAAACATACACCTTAAACATCCTCATGGTTTATTCGAAGACATGAGTTCATTTCATTGCCAAACTTTGGATGTAGGTCCAAGCTATGCTCACTTTTTTGTGGCAAGTTGTCTGATGGGAGTTCTGCACTTTAGTTTCATTGGTTTGTGTATATTTAATTGGAACAAGAAGAACAATGACATAAACAAGCAACAAACAGAAACCACTGCTAATCAGGCCACCGGGTTGGTATAGACCTGGAAAGGGGCTTACAGGCTTGCTGGATGCACTGGGTGGGGGTCAGTCCAGGTGTTGGAGGAACGGAGCAACATGGCATCCCGGAGGGAGGGTGGGGGAGCTGGCTAAGAGGCTGCCTATTACCGTCCTCCTTGTCTGTCACCCCTGATGGGACTGAGAGGTCACTGAAGCCATTTCGTGAAAATGTGTATCATGAAAAAACTACCCATGGATTTCAAAATTGCTTTGCACTTAAATACTCTTGCATTTAAAATTATTTAGCATTTGTGAGGCAGAGAGAGCAAGTAAGCTCTCATCTGCTGATTCACTCCCCAAATGCCTGCAACAGTTAGGACTGTGCTGGGGCCAAAGGCAAGATCCAGGAACTCATTCCGGGCCTTCCATATGGATGACAGGAACCCAATTACTTGAGCCATAATTGCTGCCTCCCAGGGTCTGCAGTAGCAGGAAGCTAGAATCAGGAGCCAGAGCCAGAGGACACAAACACAGGCGCTCCAATATGGGATGCAGGCATCCCAAGTGGTGTCTTAACTGCTGGCCAAACCTTTCCTGTCCACCCCAGGCACAATGGACAGCACCCACCAGCTCTTCAGATAGCAATTGTCCTACCACAGCCAGTCCCAGCCCACTAGGGTCTGGAAATTGTTCTGCATTCAGGCTGTTAAAGGGATTAATAACATCTGTTTCCAGTTATATTTCTAAAGGCTCAATAATAACAAACAAAAGAACAAAACGTTTGAGAACTTCCATGTGAGCACACATTGGATGAGCGGCTGGCTGTAGATGGGTTGTGTATGCTCAAGACTCAGCCCAACACCAGCAGCCACTAGGGGGCGCTAATGGGATTGAACCGTGGGATGATTGTCATATTTGTGCTTTTTGTGACTTGTTCAAACATACACAAAAATTAGAGGGAAGCAGTTAAGGAGCCCCCACATATGAATCACCAAGGTTTAAGGGCTATTAACATTTTGCCATATTTGTGTTATCTATATTTTTATGTGAAGTTTTTTAAAGATCTATTTTATTTACTTGAAAGGCAAAGTTAGAGAGAGGGAGAGATAGAGAGAAAGGGCTTCCATCCACTGGTTCACTCCCCAGATGGCTGCAATGGCCAGGGCAGGGTCAAGCCAAAGCCAGGAACTAGGAGCTTTTTCCAGGTCTCCACACATGGGTGCAGCGGCCCAAGCACTGGAGCCATCTTCTGCTGTTTTCGCGGGCCTTTAGCAGGGAGTTGGATTGGAAGTGGAGCAGCAAGGACTTGCGTTGAGGGTGGTAGCTTAGGCTGCTACGTCACAAGGCTGGCCCCATACATGAAGTATTGTAATATAAATCTCAGACATCATAACACATCACCACTGAACTTCACTAACAGATCTCTTTAAAAATTTATATAAAGGGGAAAATTCATGCATCTTTTTTTTTCTAAAAAGTATTTTTTTTGAAAGGCAGAGTTAGAGAGGGAGACACAAAGGGAGAGAGGGAGAGAGCAAGTTCTTTCAACCGCTGTCCACTCCCCAAATGGCTGCATTGGCCCTGGGCTGGGCCAGACCAAAGCCAGGAGCTTGGAACTCCATTCGGGTTTCCCAAGAACTTGGGCCATCTTCAAGCTGTTTCCCAGGCACGTTAGCAAGGGAGCTGAATCAGAAGTGGAGCATCTGGGACTCAAACAGGTGTTCATTTGGGAAGCCAATGTCATAGCTGGTGACCTGACTCACTGCACCACAATATGGACACAGAGATTTATCATATATGACTACACTACCACTATCAATCCTAATAAAATTAAAAATAATTCTTTAATATCATCTGGTACCTTGTCCATATTCACATTTTCCTAATACTTCCTAACTCTTCCAACATACCATTCTCACAACTTACTTCTTTGAATAAGGATCTAATCAAGTTCCACACATTGATAAGAAAGCTGTAATTTGTGTTAGACTTGGCCATAGGGTGTTGTTTAATTCCACAATAAAGGATTGCTTCAAGACAGACTGATCATGGAACATGCCATAACACGCTTGTGTTGACACATAGTTAATGACTGCACACAAATGATAATGATGATGGAAATTAACCTAAACCTACTTCCTACTTAGATCCTCATCAGAATCACCCGATTATAATTCTTCCACAGCAACCACAATTCTCTAACACTTTGAAAAGTAATGTGAAAATGTGATAGTGACAATTATCTATTTGGCACTACTTGCCACCTCCATGTTTTATTTTTTGAGACATGCTTGCAAAGAGCAACATAAAGCCTTCTCGCCTTTTCTCACTATCTCAAAATAAAGCACTGAATCTTATAGAAACAACTCAGGGGAAATCTCAAGAATTCCAATAATTGGTAATGAAAAACATTTATGTCTACTGCCAATGCCATCCATCCTCCTCTTCTTTCTTGTAGTCTCCCCTGCCCTTCCCACCACCCCAGTCTCTCAACTCCATCTCCTTCTGTGTGGTGGTGATTATTCATTTAGGGTGGTCACAGCTCTCTGCAGCTAGGGAGGAGAGCTGCTGGTGCCCTGGCTGACTTGACCCCAGTTTAGTTCTCCCGACACTTATACCCCAACTCCAGAGAAAGGCCTTGTGGCAAAGCCTAGCTATGTGTTCACCAAACCCGCTTCTTCATTCTCCTGCACTCACAGTGAAATGACGTTCCTGGCCTACTTTGCCTTGACAATGGCCATGAGACTGAGTTTGGCTGCTGGAACGTGAACTGATGTAAAAGGTTCCACTTCCAGGCTTCGCCCATTATGTATTTTTTTTATTTTTATTTTTGACAGGCAGAGTGGACAGTGAGAGAGAGAGACAGAGAGAAAGGTCTTCCTTTGCCGTTGGTTCACCCTCCAATGGCTGCTGCAGCCAGCGTGCTGAGGGCGGCGCACTGCATTGATCCGATGGCAGGAGCCAGGTACTTATCCTGGTCTCCCATGGGGTGCAGGGCCCAAGCACTTGGGCCATCCTCCACTGCACTCCCGGGCCACAGCAGAGAGCTGGCCTGGAAGAGGGGCAACCGGGACAGAATCCGGCACCCCGACCGGGACCAGAACCCGGTGTGCCGGCGCCGCAAGGCGGAGGATTAGCCTAGTGAGCCCAGGCTTCGACCATTAAAAACCTCCCCGAAGTGATTCTCTGTCCTTTTTCCCTATTTGCTGGCTGAGTGGAGAGGACTCTAAGATCTGAGAAGAGACCACAAGAAAAAAGGGGCCTGGGTCCTGAATAACCACATGGAAGGCCATGTTGGACTTATGTGACTTAGAAATACATTCCTGTTTGTAAACTCCTGTGGTTTGGGGCTTACTTTTGCTGTGGCCACTGCTCTGTAAGCAGAACACACTTTGCCTCACTCGGGATGTCTGCCACCCCTGGAGCAGGCACTGTTGCTGGGGATGGGAACTCTTCTTCCAGGGCCTGGGGCACCAGATCACAGCCCCACCTGGACCTACACAAAATGAGAGGGGGGTGCTGTTTGCCACAATAAAGTGGATGGGGAAAATATGAGATGGTCCCCCCAGATCAACTTCCAGAGCTCTAAGAGAACATCTGAAACCTCCCAAGTCTGAAAGATTTACTCTTTGAAAATCTAAACAGCTTCGTATTAAAATGGTTTTCCTTATTACCGAATGTTGTAGTATCGACAACTTAATGTCACCTTTGCTGCTGTACCAAGGCAGTTCATAGAAGCTTCCACCCCACCTCTCCTCCTGGCAAGCCTCCATGCATGGGAAAACTAGAAAGTTCCACAGCTGCCAACCTTCTGGGCCATTTCATCTTCTGCCCACATGTAGACACACAAGGAGAGAACGACAGCTGCTCCTTGTTCCTGGTATGCAGTCAACTCAAGTCATCTTGCTGAACTTTCCACTTTGTTTTTTCCTTCTGCCTCTCTGTCTTCTCTTTGAAGGTCTCCTGTCTTTCACTCATGAGCAGATGTTGGTCTTTGAGGGAAAAGGGAGTTTAACAGTGCAGATAAAATCATTTTAATTTTTCGGCTGCTGAACAGTCTGTATTACGGTTCTATGAAATGTTTCTCCCACTTAACGTCTTTGCAACTCACTCACCTCTTGGAGGCCCTTTTTCCTCAAGGCCCAGATAAGCGTAGCCACCTCTCCACCATCCAGGCTTGTGGTGAGGCCGAAAGTAAGGTCAGATGTTTTGCAAGCTATAAAGGAGCCTCCAGAATTAAGACCTTCTGGCTGTGTGAGACAGTCTTCCCTTCTACTGGACACCCTGCAGAACATCTTTCACCTTCATTCCTTGGGAGGTCCAGACCTGCTGGCTCTTTTAATCCATGTTCTCCAGCCCTGTTTCCCAGTTTCCTAAGGTTTAGCTCTGTGGTTCTCAACCCTTGGTGCACATCGGATCATCTTGGGAGCCTTCAAACTTGCAGGCATCCAGGCCAACCCCAGACTAACGAAATCAGAAACTCTGGATGGCACTCAGGCACCAATTTTTCTAAAGTTTTCTCAGTGATTCCATTGTGCACCCAAGGCCTAAAAGTCATGGCTTTTGATTACTGTTTCTGAAGGACTCAGGAAATTTGCTGTGGGCACCTCTGAATCTAACACAGGCCTTAATGACTTCATTTCAATAGGAGATGATGCAAGCTGGAAGTACTACCATGGCCTTGTGTGATCTGATGTTAGAGACCAATGATTGCAAGGTTATTTATTGCATGCATATTGTTTAGCTAGGATGGATGTGTCTCACCTCCTTAGCAGCAGTGAGATGCTTAGAGATGGGACATCTCCTGTAGGGAATGCTGCAAATTCCCTTTTACAGCAGCTGGGAAAATGCAGGGTGACTGGATCACAGCTGTTTCTTATAAACCTGCAAAAATAATACAATTATCTGGTGTCTGCTTGAATACTATTCATAAAGCACTTGGAGAGATGGAGAGGGAGGGAGAGAGGTTGAGAGAGTAGGGGGAGGGGGGAAGGAGAGGGATGGGGCGAGAAAGTTGGAATCCAGCAGGTGGGTGTGGCTGGCTGAGCGGGGCTGCACGTAAGCTTTTCTTCCCTTCTTCTGCTAAGTGGCCGCACTGTGAGGCGGCTGGTGACAGTGAGTGGAGGGTGTGGGTGCTGCCCTTGTCCTCAGAGCCAGTCACTGGCAACACGCTCTAATCCGCTGGGCCTAAAGCCATCGTCAAACACAAGCCAGTCCTGGGAACCAAACTTGTCCTTTTCTGCGTGTGGATGCCCCCTGGTGATCATGCGAGGCTCAGCCCCAGAGTCCATGGAACTGGCTGTGGATCAGCACCTGCACTGCAACAGACAGGGCTCTGGGTGCATCCTGCCTTTCCGGCTAGAGACAAACTCCTCTGCAGGTGTGCCCAGCATGGCTCTTGGCCGGACCAGAGGCCCAGGCAGCAGCGGCCACAGCATCCCAGCCTGTCCAAGTCACCTGCAGTGACATCTACAGATTGTGTGGACTTGGCCCATTTAACCTTGTTGAGTCTGTTTTCTTGGCATGACACTTGGTAGTAATCCACTGAAATAAAGGCACATAAAGCTAAAGGCGCCTATTCTGAGCACCTGCATACACGCTCAGAAGCTTCTTGCTGTGGCCTGTGCATCCTTTGGTTTCTACTAGCTCATCTGTCCTCTGAGTCCTTAGGGGCTGTCCCCACCCTGCAGGCTGCCTCCCAGGAACAGCTCCAGGCATATCCCATCTTCCACCATGTTACATCACCTTCCTTCCATTCATTTTCTCATTTGACCTTCGCCCTAACCCTGGGGGAGCAGAGAGACAGCAATTTGCCCAACATTACATAGCACATCTGGCAATGGCCACAAGAAAGCGAAGTCCTGGTTTAGACATGTACTATATGTGCCAGGCACATGCAGAGTGCAGTGCACTCATGACGGCATTTTACCCTCAGCACGTGGTGAGGTAGGCATTTTCACCTCCATTTACAGAGAGGGAAGCAGAGGTTTACATGGTTTGTGACTTCTCCAAGGTTGTAAAGAGCATAACTCAGCATACAGCTCAGCATCTCTGTTTTTCTGGCAGTGGCTGGAACCTGGTTCTCTCAATTCCTGGAAAACTGCTTCTTTCATAACAAAACACTGTGCTCTACGAACAATTTAGCAAACTCACAGCTACCAAAAGCCCAGCGCTTTGTGTGTTCGTGACATGTTCTCTGCCGAGACACCTTTCTGCTTAGGATAATGTGCTGTCTGAAGCAAATATGTATACCGCTGATGACTCAGTCCTTCCACATCTATGATCAACTGATGCACAGTAGAAGATCATCAACTCCAGCCTGATTCTCCCAGCAGAGCTCCAAAGGACAAGACATGGGATTCATTCTTTTCTTCCTCCTTTGTACTTACTTAGATGTTGTTACTTTTTTACTCTGTTGGGTGTGGTTTTCAGATTTCATGGACTCAATGAGATGGAAAAATTATCACTAAAAGCTTAGGCAGTCTGGGAATGGATGACAACAGTGGCTTGGCTGCCAGCTATCAAGTCTACTTACTCTCTCTCTCTCTCTCTCTTTTTTAAGATTTATATTATTTATTTGAAAGAGTTACAGAGAGAGAGAGAGAGAGAGAGAATCTTCCATTCCTCTGGTTCACTCCCCAAATGACCGCAATGGCCAGAGCTGAGCTGAGCTGAGCCAGGAGCTTCTTCCCAGTCTCCCACGTGGGCGCAGCGGCCCAAGAACTTGGGCCATCTTCCACTGCTTTCCCAGGCCATAGCAGAGAGCTGGATCAGAAGTGGAGTAGCCAGGACTCGAACTGGCACCCTTATGGGATGCTGGCGCTGCAGGCCACAGTTTTTAACCTGCTGCGCTACAGTGCCGACCCCAAGTCTACTTATTCTTGAGTAGCTAAGACACCTAAGGACACACACTTCCTTAGCTGAGCGGGGTTCTCCAACTTGATCCACACCAGAAGTAGATGCTTCCACTGGACAAGTGGCTCTCCATATGACTACAGTTCGTCACAGGGTGGTAGCTGGGTTTGGAAGGGGAGAGAGAGACTGTTCCAAGATCAGGTGTTCCATGCAAAAGCTTAAAGTCTTATTTTTCATTTGTCTGTTTTTTATTTTTGAAAGGCAGAGTTAACAGAGATGAGGAGAGACAGAGAGAGAGAGAGAGATCTTCCATCCACTGATTCACTATCCAAATGGCCACAAATAGCTGGGGCTGGGCTAGGTCAAAGCTAGAAGCCCAGAACTCCATCCAGGTCTCCCACGTGGGTGGCAGGGGCCCCAGTAGTTGGGCTACCTTTCACTGCTTTCCTAGGTGAGTTAGCAGGGAGTTGGATCAGAAGACAGGCAGCTGGAACATGAACCAGTTGCCCATATGGGATATTGGGGTCACAGGCAGTGACTTAACCCACTACATCACAACATTAACCCCTAAAGGCTTGTTAAAACCTGGCTTTGGAAATTCCAAGATGTCACTTTTTCATTATCGTCAGCCTACTTTCAAGAGGAGGCGAGTTAGACACAGCAGTGGATTAGGATAGGATACTCATTCCTTCAACAACACTATTTTTTGTTTGTTTTTCTCTGTCAGTCTGACAGAAAAATGCAATTTGAATACAAATCTATTTCATTACAAGAAAGACTGTAGGAGCCAAGGTTGTGGCACAGTGGGTTAAGGTGCCCTCTATGACACCTGCATCCCATATGGGTAATCGGTTCATAGACTCAACTTCCAATCCAGCTTCCCGTTAATGTGCCTGAGAAAGTAGCAGAAGATGGCCCAAGTTCTTGGGCCCCTGCCACCTATGAGGGAGACCTGGAAAAAGCTCCTGGCCTGGCTTCAGCCTGACCTAGCCCTACCCATTGTGGTCTTTTAGGGAGTGAACCAGTGGATGGAAAACCTCTCTTGCTCTCTGTGTTTCCCTCTAACTCTGCCTTTCAAATAAATAAATAATTCTTTTAAAAATATTGCATATGAAAAGAGACTTGTTAACAATTTGTATTATCCTATAAATTGTTCAAATATTTTGGTTTTCTCTAGTTGATCTGTTACAGCTCATATAGCAAGAATTACATTTGGTTCATACTGTGATTTTTTTCCAGCTTCATTTCATCTTTTAATATCTTCCAGCGTTTTTGAGGTGAGTGTTTGGGCTGCAGTTAAGGTGCCGCGTGAGACTCCTACATCTCACAGTCCAGTGCTCAGTCTGAGTCCTGGCTTTGCTCCCCTTCCAGCTCATGCACACCCCGAGGGGCAGCAGGTGATGGCTCAAGTAGTTGGGTCCTTCCTACCCATGCAGGGGACTTGGATTCAGTTCCTGGCTCCTGGGCATTTGGGGAGTGCATCGATAGACAGGAACAGGTTCTCTCTGCCAGCCCCCCTCCAGCTCACCACCTCTCAAAAATAATAAGTAAAAATTAAAAAAAAAATGCTTTCCAAGCTCTTTACTGTGTGGTTACAGAGGATGTGAAGAGTGGTGCTGAGCCTAGACTTGGTGTGAAGGACATCCCAGTGCTGAGCTCTCAGCCTTGCTTGACCACCTCCACCAAAGGCTGAGTTCTGGAAATCAAAAAGCTCAGCCTGGATTCAGTGCCTCTACAGACAAAAAGGAGAACGGATTAGAAGAGATTTGCTTCTTGTTATACTAGATACACTGATTCTTCACAATTACAGGAGGAAACAAACTTAGGTCATCATGGTGTTAAGATGAGAGCTTGTTAAACCTTGAAAAATAAGCTAAATGAACACTGGAACTTTACTTCAAGTTTATAATACCATAAATCATCAACTTTTATCATCAGATTATATAAGTATTTTATATACAGTAGCTTTATATCAGCAACTCCAATTCATATGACCTAGAAATTAAACAAAAATAAATTTCAACTAGGAAAATATAGCTTTCAAATGATAGAGAGATTCTGAGACAGACAATATAAATAAGGATGTGGGGAGCAACCCGGACTGGACTGAGTTACTGGAATTAAGACTTATTCTATGCATCTGCTCTCCCACAATATGGCGCTGGGAGAGGAGGAAACAGCTTCTACGCAGCTGCCTCTTGCCAACTTGAGTGATGACCTCCAGGAGCTGATCCTGCTCCTGATTGGAGGAGAGCAGCGTACTCGGCGTGTGGGCAGCCGAGTTGGGATTGGCGGAAGAGGACTATAAAGGAGGAGAGAGACAACATACACCAGGAACATCTATCTGAAGGAACACCTGTGCAGCCCCCGAGAGAGCCGGCCGGCGGTGTGCCGCTCCCCTGCGGAAGTGGGGAAAGTGGCCAGGGGGAACCGCCCTTCCACGGAGGTGGAAGGGACAGTAGCCAACCCGGGAAGAACCAGCAGCAAACCCGGGGAGGGCCGAGCAGACGAAAGAACAGCGCAGGGTCCTGTGTCGTTCCTCCACGAAGACGGGGAGCGACATAATGGTGCCGTGACTCGGATAAGGAAACCTAGGAGGGAAGAAACGGGAAGAAGTGGGAAAATACCGGAGAGAGAGACTAGCAAAGAGCCTAGGGAAAGCCGGACGAAAAAGGTGCCGGAAGGAGCTATTGAAAGCCTAGGCATAGACTCGGATACGGACTACGGGGGGAAGCTGGGAGAAATCTCTAAGGTCGAAAGCGAAAGTGAAAGCTAGAACAAACAGACTCAGATACGGACTGTGGGGAGAAGCCAGGAGAAATGAGGGAGGAATATTGTTGGAAGAAAACTTAGGGAAACATACCGGGTAGAGAAAAATGTTAGGGAGGATGAAGCTGCGGAGGCAGGCTGAGGCGGAGACGAAAGCTACCTTGGGATTCGTCGAGTCAGCCCGGGGAATAAGGGGCGAAAAGTTAAAACCAGAAGTGGAAACGTAAGCCAGGTTGGAATCCGTCAGATTAGCCCGGGGAGCAAAAGATGGGAAGCCAAACCGTAAGGCGGAGACGTAAGCTATAGGTTGAATTTGCCAGGTTAGCCCGGGGAACTTAGACTGAATACCAGTAGCGGAAACGTGAGCTAGGCTATGTGATTCGCGGAAGCCGCCGCGTGCAGAGAGAGCACGGGGCATGAATAGATAGGGAACGTGGGGCTAGTGCGAGGCCGTGGTGTGGGCGCGAAGGGGCGTGGAGACCACGGAGTGCGCGCGTGAAGCCGGGAAGCCGCGCAGATGAGAGCAGCGTGGGCTGAAGCGGCTCAGAGCCGGGAAGCTGCCGAGAAGCAGCCTTGGGGTGGGCGCCGGGAAGCCGCAGGGATAAGAGAAACAGACATTTAGAAGTAAAATGAGAGAAATAGGAATGCTGGTAGATAGAAGTAAAATAGGAGAGATAGGAATGCCCGGAGATAGAGAAATAGAGAAAAGTAAGGCCTCCCCACAGCACGGCAATGAGAGAGCTTGGATTTGGTCTGCCTGATTAGGGAGGTGGTGAGCACCTGCGGGCGGCTAGCAGCTTATGCGCCGCAGGTCACCGAAGACAGGCACGAATTAACATCAATAAGTCTCCCCACAATACGGCAATGAGAAGGCTTGGATTCGGTTTGCCTGATTGGTAGGGCTTGTAAGCACCTGCAAGCAGTTCTTGCAGAGTAGAGCATGCGCTGCAGGGCACCGAACACAGGCACGCATCAGCGCCTAAAAACCTCCTCACAACATGGCGAAGAGAAGACCCGGATTCGGTTTGCCTGATTGATAGGACTTGTAAGCACCTGTGGGCAACTCTAGCAAGCAGAGCAGAGTGTGTGCTGCGGGACACCGAAGACAGGCGCGTATCAACGCCAAAAAATAAAAAGAAAGGGGGATCTGTGGGGAGCAACCCGGACTGGACTGAGTTACTGGAATTAAGACTTATTCTATGCATCTGCTCTCCCACAATATGGCGCTGGGAGAGGAGGAAACAGCTTCTACGCAGCTGCCTCTTGCCAACTTGAGTGATGACCTCCAGGAGCTGATCCTGCTCCTGATTGGAGGAGAGCAGCGTACTCGGCGTGTGGGCAGCCGAGTTGGGATTGGCGGAAGAGGACTATAAAGGAGGAGAGAGACAACATGCACCAGGAACATCTATCTGAAGGAACACCTGTGCAGCCCCCGAGAGAGCCGGCCGGCGGTGTGCCGCTCCCCTGCGGAAGTGGGGAAAGTGGCCAGGGGGAACCGCCCTTCCACGGAGGTGGAAGGGACAGTAGCCAACCCGGGAAGAACCAGCAGCAAACCCGGGGAGGGCTGAGCAGACGAAAGAACAGCGCAGGGTCCTGTGTCGTTCCTCCACGAAGACGGGGAGCGACATAAGGATTTACAAAGAATGGATAGAAATCAATAGCAATGGAAATAACTGATAGTAAATTTCCCAGATTTGCAAATTTTGAATACTTATTATAAAGGGCAAAGTGTTCAGCAACTTCAAAATCTTAAATTACCTCATATCAATCAATAACAGTATTATTTTTACATAAATTTTGTGAGAGGTGAGACTTACTTATGAGTTTCTAATTCCCCACAAATAAAATCCTATGCCAACCAGCAGGTGAAGTTTTAGTTATCTTTGGAAAGCTGACCATATATCTTAGTGAGGTAAAATAGTTTACAGTGATACAACACTTTGCATATATTAAACATTAATTCCTATCGTCTCTTTTATCCTTTTTTCTTAATTGTATTTGCTCTTTCTTTATTATAGTTCTCCCTGCCCCCTCACATAACCAACGAAACATTACAATGTTTATAAGTAAGCTTGTTCTTCAGCACAGTTAACAGGAGCCGGTAGTATCTGACGCTGTCCTGCTGTGAACTCTGCTGTCTGCGCTGACAGCTCATCTGAGCTGGACAGAGGGTGACAGGAGGCCTCTTCCTTGTGCCCCTCTCACCTGTCCAGCACAAATGAGAATGAGGAAGAGATTTCTGCCATCACAGGTACCCAGACTGAAGCCAGAAAAGCACGAAGTCTTAACTCCGAGTAAGGTTCAGAGCATTATTACAATAATCAAGGAGAATATTCAAAACTAGGAAATAAGGTTAAGTGATTACGTGGTCCCGTGGTGGTCTCACAACCTTTTAATGTCATGCAAGAAACTGCCCAGCACTCATTTCACTCTCCATGGAAGGCAATGTTGTTTGACACGTAAGAAGTGCAAGGATTTTTCTCTCTTGTCTAGCAGAAAGGATTACCTGAAAGAATATGGTGTTACTGCCTTATTGGCCTTTAATTAGTTTTGTATCTAATTTAGCAATCTTATCTCAGCATTTTTCCCCTCACCCTACTCACTATGAAAAACAACCAAATTTTTAATATTATTGTTTTAACTAGCTTTTCCATCTTACTGGTTCCCTGAGTTAAGTAAAATTTTGGCATATGCTTCCCATCACTTTTTATAGGAATTATGCTTTTAAGATGATATGAATTTCACCTTACATCATTGGCCAGAATTGCAGCAAATGGCTATTGATAGCTGCGAGGGAGACTAAAATTTGAAGATATGCTTTTCAGTCTTTGTAAGCCAAGGAAGAAAGGAAGAAATTTCAAGCCAGCAAATCTATAGTAACTGTCACTAACTGAATGTGTGTGTCATGCTAATTGTGGAGTGGGGAGAGAGAGAAGAAACAAGAATGATTCCCAGGCCGGTGCTGTGGCGCAGTTGGTTAATCCTCCACCTGTGGTGCTGGTGTCCCATATGGGCATCAGTTCGTGTTCCAGCTGCTCTTCTTCCAATCCAGCTCTCTGCTGTGGCCTGGGAAAGCAGTAGAACTTGGCCCAAGTCCATGGGCCCTTGCCCACACATGGGAGACCTGGAAGAAGCTCCTGGCTCCTGGCTTTGGATCAGCTCAGTGCGGGCTGTTGCGGCCATTTGGGGAGTGAAGCAGCGGATGGAAGACCTTTCCCTCTGTCTCTCCCTCTCACTATCTGTAATTCTACCCCTCAATTAAATAAATAAATAAAATATTTTAAAAAAAGAACGATTCCCAGGCCAGGAAAATGTTGACACTTTACTAAGATGAGGAAGATTGGAGAAAAGGCAGGTTTTACATTTTGTCAATACTAAGTGCTGAGAAGTCAAAAGTTTTATTTTTTCTATTCCTTAAGATGATACCCACTAATTTATCCTTCATATTGTATGCAACTGTTACATGCTAGAGATTTTAAAGGAATAAAAATCATGTGTAGTTATCTAAATCCTTGTAATAGTTGGTCCACTGGGTAGCAAATATCAGACTGTCATTTAACTAATGGAGGGCCACAGCCTAATGGGACAATTTATGACAGAATGCTTGTATTAGATGCATTTCAACAAATTTTTCAGAAAAATGAACTTACTATACAACAAACATATATACATTGTAGGAATTATTTAGAACTTTCACTTTAAGTATGTACTAAACATACTTTAGTATGTGCATAGTACTAAAAAACCACTTAGGATGCGCCTTTATTAAGACTTCCCCCACTAAAATGGTGCATTTCTAATAAAACTCTGTCTTAAACCTTTCCATGTCCAACTACCAGATCATCCAGATTCTACCTGTGCAACATCTCTTCTACCTGTGCCACCATATTATTAAGTGCAAAGAAAACAAAAAGTTGTGTTAGAAAAGGAAAGGATTATGTGATTCAGCTGTAAACAGCATCCACACAGTCATAAAAATGAAGTTACTGAGTAACAAAACCATCAAGGTTCTAATGAACTCCTGTTTAGGAGGATAGGAAGAAAAAGTGAATGTGGGGGAATGGGAAATGGTGGTTTAAAAAACAAAAAATAATTAAATTCTTATCTTCCACAGAGCCTAAAACTGAAAATTGAAGAAATGACTCCATAGACAAGTTATTCAAAGATTCAGAGACACAGGCCAGTATTGTGGCACAGTGGGTACAGCCGCTGCCTGTGACGTTATGTGTCGTTCCTCCGCGAAGAGGGAGAGCGACATAATGGTGCCGTGACTCAGATAGGAAACCTAGGAGGGAAGAAGTGGGAAAATACCGGAGAGAGAAACTAGCAAAGAGCCTAGGGAAAAGCCAGACGGAAAAAGTGCCGGAAGAAGTTAGGATTGAAAGTGAAAGTGAAAGCTAGAAAAACTTAGACTCGGATACTGACTGCGGGGAGAAGCTACGAGAAATCTATGGTTGAAAGCAAAAGTGAAAGCTAGAAGAAACAGACTGGGATACGGACTGTGGGGAGAAGCCAGGAGAAATGAGGGAGAAATATTGTTGGAAGAAAGTTAGGAAATATACCGGGTAGAGAAAAATATGTTAGGGAAAATGAAGCTGCGGGGGTAGGCCGAAGCGGAGACGTAAGCTAGGTTGCAATTCGTCAAGTTAGCCCGGGGAGCAAAGGCGAAAAAACTATACCAGAGGTGGAGACGTAAGCTAGGTTGGGATCTGTCAGATTAGCCCGGGGAGCAAAAGACGGGAAGCCAAACCGAAAAGCGGAGATGTAAGCTAGGTTGGAATTCGTCAGGTTAGCCCGGGGAACTTAGACTGAAAACCAGTAGTGGAAACGTGAGCTAGGCTGTGATTCGTGGAAGCCGCCGCGCGCAGAAAGCGTGCGGGGCATGAGCGGAGAGAGCGCACGGGGCGCGAGTAGATAGGAGAGTGTGGGGCTGGCACGGAGGCCGTGGTGCGGGCGCGAAGCCGGGAAGCCATGCAGATAAGAGAAGCGCGGGCTGAAGCCACGCAGAGCCGGGAAGCCGCCGCGGGGCGAGGCGCCGAGAAGCAGCCTCAGGGCGGGTGCCGGGAAGCCGCGGGGATAAGAGAAACAGAAGTATAGAAGTAAAATGAGAGAAATAGGAATGCTGGCAGATAGAAGTAAAATAAGAGAAATAGGAATGCCTGGAGATAGAGAAATAGAGAAAAATAAGGCCTCCCCACAACACGGCAATGAGAGAGCTTGGATTCAGTCTGCCTGATTAGTAAGGCGGTAAGCACCTGCAGGCAGAGTATGCGCCGCAGGTCACCGAAGACAGGCACGTTATCAACACCAATAAGTCTCCCCACAAGATGGCAATGAGAAGGCTTGGATTCGGTCTGCCTGATTAGTAAGGCGATAAGCACTTGCAGGCAGCTCGAGCAGAGCATGCACTGCAGGGCACCGAACACAGGCACGCATCAGCGCCTAAAAACCTCCTCACAACATGGTGAAGAGAGGACCCGGATTCGGTTTGCCTGATTGGTAGGGTTTGTAAGCACCTGTGGGCAACTCTAGCAAGCAGAGCAGAGTGTACGCCGCAGGGCACCGAAGACAGGCACGTATCAACGCCAAAGAATAAAAAGAAAGGGGTAACTGTGGGGAGCAACTCGGACTAGACTGAGTTACTGGAATTAAGACTTATTCTATGCATCTGCTCTCCCATAATATGGCGCTGGGAGAGGAGTAAACAGCTTCTACCCAGCTGCCTCTCACCAACTTGACAAGCTGCAGGAGCTGCTCCTGATTGGAGGAGAGCAGCGTGCTCGGCGTGTGGCCAGCAGAGTTGGGATTGGTGGAAGAGGACTACAAAGGAGGAGAGAGACAACATGCACCGGGGAACATCTGAAGGAACACCTGAGCAGCCCCCGAGAGAGCCAGCGGGGGTGTGCCGCTCCTCCGCGGAAGCGGGGAAAGTGGCAGGGGGAGCCGCCCTTCCACGGAGGTGGAGGGGTCAGCAGCCAACCCGGGAAGGACCAGCAGCAAACCCAGGAAGGGCCGAGCAGACAAAATAACAGTGCAGGGTCTAGTGTCGTTCCTCCGTGAAGAGGGGGAGCGACAGTTATGGGCACTGGTTTGAGTCCCAGCTACTCCACTTCCAATCCAGCTCCCTGCTAATGTGCCTGGGAAAACAGCAGAAGATAGCCGAAGTGCTTGGGCCCCTGCACCCATGTGAGACATCAGGAAGAAGCTTCTGGTTCCTGGCTTCAGCCAGACCCAGCTCTGGCTGTTTCAGCCATTTGGGGAGTGAACCAGTGGATGAACGATCTCTCTGTCTCTCTTTCACTCTCTGTAATTCTGATTTTCAAATAAATTAAACAAATCTCTACAAATATATTCAGAGATAGATGTGAAAACATACTGCTAAAAGAGTTTGAAATATTTGCCTCTAGAAATTGGAATTGGGGGAAATAATTTTGAAACTATCAATTAGTGATGGCAGAATATCGACCAATTGAGATGTTAAGACTTAGCAATAAATCTCATATAGAAAACTCTGGAAAGATTTCTTTGGCAACACACTCTAAACAGTCAAAGCAAAATTCTAAGAGGGAGGAAGTCACAAATCTAATAAAACAATGGGTCCAACCCAGAAGACCAGTGAGGGGGAAATCCTGGGATGTCTGTTATATATCTGGCTTTGGCAGCATTCAAAGTTGTCTAGATGATACTAACACAGGCAAGAACATTCCTAGGGAAAAGAAAACTTTCTGAAATAGTATGATAGAAAGGATAGCAAGTCTTATCATTATGACAAAGTTACATTATTTTTTTTTTGTCAATAATAAAATACTAATAGGAGACTGGAAACTCTAAGATAAAAATTATACAAAAAAAGTCACCATTCAAATATGAAGCAAACATAGTACACAACACAGTTTTAAGCAACTGACAGAATATGAGTGATATGGCATTATGGTTCAGCAGGGTAAGCCACCACCTGTGATGCCAACATCCCATGTGAGCAATGGTTCAAGCTCTGGCTGCTCCTCTTCTGATCCAGCTCCATAATTCACCTGGAAAAGCAGTGGAAGATGACCCAAGTATTTGGGATCCTGCACTCACGTGGGAGACCAGGATGGAGTTCAAGGCTCCTGGCTTTAGCCTGGCCCAGCCCCAGTTATTGGGTCCATTTAGGGGGTGAACCAGTAGATGGAAGATATCTCTCTCTTCCTCCCTCTCTCTGTAAATCTATCTTTCAAATAAGTAAATAAGTGTTTAAAAAAAGAATATAAATTATGTGTTTGGTGCCATGACTGGAAATATTCTCCTTAAAGAGTCCCAATAATCATATTCGGTCCATGAAATGAAAATCTAATTCCTGCATATGACTTGGCATTGCAGTAATATTTTTAAGAGACATATTTATTTTCATATTTGAAATACATAGTATCAGATAAAGAAAGGGAGATACAGGGAGAGGGAGAAAGAAAGTGAAGGATATTTTCCATCTGCTGGTTTATTCTCTAAATGGCTGCAACAGCCAAGGCTGGGTCAGGTCAAAGTCAGTATCCAAGAACTCCACTGTGGTCTCCCACATTGGGTACAAGGGCCCAAGTACTTTGGCCATCCTCTATTGCTTTCCCAAGCCCATTAACAGGGAGCTGGATTGGGAAGCAGAACAGCTGACACGTGAATCAGTACTCCAATGTGGGATGCCAGCATCACAAGTGGTGACTTAACCCACTGCACCATAACACCAGCCCCTATACTAATATTTATATATTGATAATAATCTAAATATTATTGATTTTATACCGTGACTTTGAATCTCAGGCAGTAAAAATGACTTCATTTTGTTTTGTAGATCAAACTAAATATCAGCTTTTGAAAAGGTAAAATAAAGACAAGGGGAAGAAAAGATGGAGGAAATGATAGGGATAACAATAGACTTGATGTATATAAAAGAGAGTAAAGTAACTGACTAAAGTTGATAGAGCAAGAAGTAGAGTTAGATATAATAACAAATTAATTAATAGAAAAATTACAACAACTAATAAATACTGAGGATAAAGGTAGGTGAGACAGAGTTTAAAGTGAGCTAGTCAATTGACGTTGTTTACAGTTGAGTGTGGAGAACACCTGTTATATTTTCACTGTCTAGTACCTGAATCTGCTTCTATATGGTGAATCTTCCTTTGTATGCCTTCCACTATCAATGCTGAAAAGACCAATGTTTACTTTCCCAGTTTCCTCTGCAGTTAGGACATAGGCGTGTGATCTAGGCTCAGCCTATCATTTCCTACCAGTTAATGACACACAGAGGTAGAGATAGTAAAGAATCCATCCTGGCTGGGGTGGCAGAGATACCTTCCCTCTCTCTGTAACTCTCCTTCTAAACAAATAAATAAATCTTTAAAAACATACATTAAGTGTTTGGTATATACCAGGAACTATTCTAAAGACTGTTCATGCATTCTGCATTTAATACTTAGAACAAAACACTAAAAAACATATCATCCCATTTATTTCACATGAGACAGGTGGTTAAGTTCACTTGCCCGAGATGGCTAATAATTTGCAGAGCCTTAAAAATTAGGCCTGCCAGTTAACAACTTCCCTTCATGTATAAAAACATTTGTCATCTTTCTTATTCCTTGTTCCTAAATATGAATGAACTATAAAATAATAGCAGATACTTGAAGAAAATCTAGAGCATTAGAACATCCAAGAGGAGCAGGCATTTAACAGCCTAGTTAAAATGCTTGCATTCCTTATTGGTGTACACTGCGTTCCATATTCAACTCTGGCTCCTGACTCCACCTTCCTGCTGACAAACGAGCTTGGGAGGCAGTGGTGACAGCTGTTGGGGAAAACTGAGTCAGTTTCCAAGTATTCATTGCTAGTATAGAAACATGCTTGATTTTTGTATGTTAACCTTGTACCCTACAACCTACTAAATTCACTTTTTATCCTGAAGAGCTTTTTAATAGGCCTTTTGACACTGACATCATCTGAAAATGGGTATAATTTTGTTTCTTCTTTTCCAATCAGAATTCCTTTACCCTCCTTTCTTGCCTAAATATAGTTGCTAGGACTTGTACCAATATTGAATGAGTGGTAATAACAAGATATCCTGGGGCCGGCGCTGTGGTGTAGTGGGTAAAGCCACCACCTGCAGTGCCAGCATCGAGTCCTGGTTGCTCCACTGCCAATCCAGCTCTCTGCTATGGCCTGGGAAAGCAATGGAAGATGACCCAAGGCCTTGGGCCCCTGTACCCACATGGGAGACCCAGAAGAAGCTCCTTGCTTCAGATCAGCGCAACTCCAGCCATTGTGGCCAATTGGGAAGTGAACCAACGAATGGAAAACTCTCTGCCTCTCTGTTACTGCCTTTCAAATAAATAAATAAATCTTTAAAACAAAACATATATCCTTGCCCAATTTCCTAATTCTTGTGATGTGGGGAGTATTCAGTCTTTCCAGTTAAGTATAATGTGAGCTACAAGTTTTTGTTTTTGTTTTTAAATATTTTTTTATTTGAAAGGCACCCGTATGGGATGCTGGTATTGCAGGCTGTTTTACCTGCTGCACCACAGCGCTGCCCCAAGCTACAGGTTTTTTGTTTTTTTTTTTTTTTTTTTGACAGGCAGAGTGGACAGTGAGAGAGAGAGACAGAGAGAAAGGTCTTCCTTTGCCGTTGGTTCACCCTCCCATGGCCGCCGCGGCCGGCGCGCTGCGGCCGGCGCACCGCGCTGATCCGATGGCAGGAGCCAGGTACTTCTCCTGGTCTCCCATGGGGTGCAGGGCCCAAGCACTTGGGCCATCCTCCACTGCACTCTCTGGCCACAGCAGAGGGCTGGCCTGGAAGAGGGGCAAGCGGGACAGAATCCGGGGCCCCAACCGGGATTAGAACCTGGTGTGCCAGCGCCGCTAGGCGGAGGATTAGCCTAGTGAGCCACGGCGCCGGCCCAAAGCTACAGGTTTTGCAGATGCCTTTTAACAGGTTTTCTTCTAGTAGTCTGCTATTTTTTTAAAATAATGGATATATGCTGAATTTTTAAATATTTATTTATTTATTTGTTTGAAAGTCAGAATTACACACAGAGAGAGGAGAGGCAGAGAGAGAGAAGTCTTCCATCCGATGGTTCACTCCCCAATTGGTTGCAATGACCGTAGCTGCACCGATCCAAAGCCAGGAGCCAGGAGCTTCTTCCAGGTCTCCCATGTGGGTGCAGAGGCCCAGGGACTTGCGCCATCTTCTTCTTTTCTTTCTTTTTTATTTTAACAGATAGAGTTAGACAATGTGTGTGTGTGTGTGTGTGTGTGTGTGTGTGAGAGAGAGAGAGAGAGAGAGAGAGAGAGAGAGAGAGAAAGGTCTTCCTTCCGTTGGTTCGCCCCCAAAATGGCCACTATGGATGGAACTACGCTGGTCCCAAGCCAGGAGCCAGGTGCTTCCTCCTGGTCTCTCATGCAGGTGCAGGGGTCCAAGCACCTGGGCCATCCTCCACTGCCTTCCCCAGCAAGGGCAGAGAGCTGGACTGGAAGAGGAGCAACTGGGACTAGAACTCGGTGCCCATATGGGATGCTAGTGCTGCTGGCGGAGAATTAACCAAGTGAGCCATGGCGCTGGCCTCGACTTGCGCCATCTTCTACTGCTATCCCAGGCCACAGCACAGAGCCAGATCGGAAGTAGAGCAGCTGGGATTAGAACCGGCACCCATATGGGATGCCAGCACTTCAGGCCAGGGCATTAACCCGCTGTGCCACAGCCCCAGCCCAGGATATATGTTGAATTTTATCAAGTACTTTTTCTGCATTTATTGATAGGATTATATAGTTTTTCTTTTTCAGTTGTTTAATACGTTGCACAATACCAACTGATTTTCAAATGTTGAACCTTCCCTGAATTCTTTGGATAAATAATACTTGGTTGCAATGTGTTACATATATATTTTTGTATATATAATATATAGAGTTGTGTTTAATTTGCTGATTTAAAAAATATATACGCCTATTTCCATTAGACAAGTATTATCTGGGGCCAGCACTGTGGCACAGTGGGTTAACGCCCAGGCCTGAGTGCCGGCATCCCATATGGCCGCCGGTTCAAGACCTGGCTGCTCCACCTCCCATCCAGCTCTCTGCTATGGCCTGGGAAAGCAGTAGAAGATGGCCCAAGTCCTTGGGCCCCTGCACCCGCGTGGGAGACCTGGAATAAGCTCCTGGCTCCTGGCTTCGGATCGGCGCAGTTCTGGCCATTGTGGCCATCTGGAGAGTGAACCAGCAGATGGAAGACCTCTCCCTCTCTCTCTGCCTCTCCTCTCTCTGTGTAACTCTGAGTTTCAAATAAATAAATAAATAAATAAATAAATAAAGTATTATGTATATAAACTTTTGGTCCATTTTCTTATTTTTTAAAGATTTATTTATTTATTTGAGAAGCAGAGTTACAGAGACAGAAGGGTTTTCCATCCACTGGTTCTCTCCCTAAATGGCCACAATGGTAAGAGTTGGGCCGATCCAAAGCCAGGAGCCAGGAGCTTCTTCTGGGTCTCCCATGTAAGTACACGGGCCCAAGCACTTGGGCCATCTTCCACTGCTTTCCCAGGCCATTAGCAGAGAACTGGATTGGAAGAGGAACAGCTGGGACATGAACCGGTGTTCATATGGGATGCCAGCACTGCAGGTGGAGGCTTAACATACTACACCACAGTGCCGGCCCCTTCCTCTTTACATCTACCATTCAAATTTGAATATTTTAATTTCACTAATGTAAAAGTAGAATCTTATGTCTGATGTGAGAACTAAATATTTCAAAACATTAAATGAACAGGATTTAACTGAATTAAGCACGACTCTTATTATTCACAGGAACAAGAACTCATCTTTTTCAGATATTATTTCCTTTAACTATGTGTGTCTCTTCTCCCACATTCAGTGATGTGAGTGTACATAATTTACTCTATCAGTAACTGCATGTATCACTTAATCTTCATATATGATATTTCCAAAATAATTTCAGATATTTTCATCACCAACCTTAAAAATTAAGATTTTTTGAAGAGTTATTCCAAACTAAACAACACTGGGTATTCTCACAGACATGCTATTCTGAGAGGTCCTTGAAGAGCTATTGCTTCAGTATGAACAGACTCCTTTGGGCACAGCAGCAACCTGGTAAGCAGCTCAAGCAGGAAAACTCCTCTTGAAATACTGTTTATAGATTTCACTGATGTCATCCAAGAAAAGTTGTTTTTACCACATTAGTGGTAAACAGCCTGCAGCTTTCAGAATACATGCTGTTTGTGCAAAGGGTCCCATGGCCAGTTATCCTGAAATGCATGCCCTGTTGATTAATGCAGCTGGACTGCAGGGACTAATGGCCCCTGGGCCTTTTACAGTGCTCATCGACTTTCCGATTAGGGACGATGTAGCTAATCCTTTTCTCCTGCTGCATGTAGGGGAAAACTAGCCCCCTACCAGCTCTGCTGGCTTCTTACCTGACTGACCCTAATTAGCTGGTATTTTTTGAGGATGTGGCATTGTTGTTCATGAAAGAGTTTGTAGTTTTGCTTTTTGTATCTTTATCTAACTCTGGTATCACAATATTACTGACTTCATAAACTTAGCTGAGAAATTTTCCTCTTCTATTTTCTGGAACAGCTTTGTAGAACTGGTATTATTTTGTTCTTAAATGTTGGTAAATTAGCTGGTGAAACTATGATGGTAAGGTTTTTTTTTAAGGTTTTTAAACACAAATTTCACTTCTTTAATAATTTCAGGATCATTCAGCTTACTTTCTTTTTGGGTGAGTTTTGGTAGTGGTCCATTTCATCCAAGTTATTGAGCTCAGTACACGGTTGTTTGTAGCACTCCTTCAACCTTTTGAATGTCCATTAAATCAGTGATGGTACTTCCTCTGAGTATGGATACTACACAATGACTATTACAATAAGAAATTGAAGACAAAAAGATAGGGCATCTACATCCAGTCAGGTATCAAGTTCTCTTGATTTGTCCTTACCAGAATTTTACTTCATTCCCAATGCTGCTTGGCAGTCACCTACCCAAAGTATTCCACCTATCACTTAATTACCCTATTTCCACATTTTAAAAAAGATTTATTTATTTATTTGAGAGGCAGAGTTACCGACAGAGGGAGGGACAGAGACAAAGTTCTCCCATCTGCTGGTCCACTCCCAAAATGGGCAGCCGGAGCTGGGTCCATCCAAAGCCAGGAGCCAGGAGCTTCTTCTGGGTCTCCATGTGGGTATGGGGGCCCAAGCACTCTGGCCATCTTCCACTGTCTTCTCAGGCCACCAGCATGGAGCTGGATCGGAAGTGCAGCAGCCAGGACTCAACTGGTGCCACAGGTGGAGGCTTAATCTACTATGCCACAGTGCCAGCCCCACTATTTCCACTTTAACTCGTCCTTCATACTGCTGCCAGAGTTATCTTTTCTAAGATTTACTTATTTATCTGAAAGAGTTACACAGATGGAGGGAGACAGAGATCGTCCATCTGCTGGTTCACTCACCAGACCAAAGCCAGGAGCTTCAACTGTCTTCCACATGGGTAGTAGGGGCCCGAACACTTGCACCATCCCCTGTTGCTTATCCCAGGCCATTAGCAGGGAACTGGATCAGAAGTGGAGCAGCTGGGACCCATACCAGTGCTCACATGGGATGCTGGTGTTACAGGCAGTAGCTTTACTGTCTACACCACTACACCAGCCCCCAGATTTATCTTTTTAGATCTTCAATGCTTCTACACTACCTAACACAAAGATACTCCATATCTGGCTTAGTTCTGTCTTCTGAATTATAGTTCATTCCATTTCCCTCACTCAGGAGTTTTCGAAATGTAAGTTCGGGGAAGAAGAGTCATGAATCTCCTAAAATTTAGTATAAAATGTTATATGAATATGAATTTTACTTCCAGAGCAAGGTCTACAGCTTTTATCTGACGTTCAAAATAATAAAAATGTGCCCAGTGAATTCTTCACCTAATCCTTCTCTCTGTATCAAGAACATACTATGCCCACCTCCACTCGTCATTCCTACCTCAGTACTTTCTGTAAACTTAAGACATGCAGTATTTTGTGATACAGCCTAAACTTAACATTTTGTAGATGAGAAAAAAAGTCTAGCACTAAACTGATCTGCCCAAAGCCACTCTTGTAGAATTCGCTTTCTATGCAACTGAGTTGGCATATACCTGCTATTTGATGGAGTCTTAACAATGCCATGCTTCTGCTTTGATATCCAATTACCTTTATTGTGTTACACAACCCAGCTACTCAAATGCTTGTTGAAAACGATAATGAGTGTGAAACCGAAGCAGGAGATGGGGGCTGGTTAGTGGGCACTAAGTTAGGGGAGTGTTTTTAGGGAAGCATAAGCACATTTTGGAGATGCAAAATATTACTAAGCTCAGAGCTAGAGACCCGGTAAACCTGAACGCTCAAGGGTGTAAGAGTGTTCTCAGGCAAGACAAATTTCTACGAACGGTGCCAGTGTAGACGACATTCAGAAAAAATTTCTCAGGAGGAACAACTAGAAAGGTGGGAGTGGGGGGGTGCCTGAGTATTCGGGAGAGAGAAAGCAGTGAAAACAGCGTTAGTTTTAGCTACACAACAAATTCAAATTTCAACTCTACCACAGCCAAGCTGCTGAGCGCAGGCCAGTTATTTAACTTTCTTGGGTCTCCGTGTTCACGTCCGCATCTGAGTATCATGTACTGCCACGATCGAATCAAAAAGGTGTAACGCGTGCGGGTCAGTGCCCTACTCCTAGGGCACTCCTGGCTTAATTCTTATTAACAGGAGAGCTTTGAGGAAGCGGGGCGGGGGCGCCGAGAGGGGCCGTCCTCGGTCGGGGTTTTGTGGGAAGGAGTCGGGCAGGAACCGTGGTGGGGCTGCCACGTCTTCACGGTGCGCACTTGCGAGGCCGCCACAACGTGGAAGCAAAGCTGGGAGAAGGCTCCGCACAGAAGTACGTGAGCAGGAAGCCCCTCGCAGAAGACGACGGGGACATCTCCGGAGGCAGGGCGAAGGGCAGCCCTAGGAGGGCCCAGGAGGCCGGCGAGGGTGTTGGGGAAAGAAAATGCCGGCGCGTCCCCCGCGGCTTGGTCTCCAATTCTAGCCACAGCCCCTGCTGGGGCCGTCACTTACTGGAAACTCGAAGAAACCAACCTTCACGGCCGGGCTGCGCAGCCTCAGCTCGCGGGCGCCGAGAGAGCCAGGCTGCGAGAGCCGCAGGCGCGCACACGACTCTGACGTTTGCTCTGCGCGCTCGCGTCCGCCACCGACCGGAAACGCCTATTGACGGCGCAGAGGCAGACGGGAGCAAAGGGCTCTTCCGAGGGCGGGACTTCTGCCCGGACTGCGGGGCGGGGTTTCCGAGAAGGGGCCGGAGGGCGCTGGGGCGGCGGGGTCTGTGCAGGGCGGCTGCTGTTTCACATTTTACACCCGTCGCGAAGAACCGCAGACTCCAGGGTCGAGCTCTGGTAGAGTGCCGTCCCGCGGCCCAGATTCCTGCCGTTTGTTTGGGATTGTGTGTTTTGAGATTAGCTGTCCGGAGGTGATGCTCGTCCGGTCTTGAGGCTAACATTCACGTGGTTCTTTATGAACTCCGTCTCCCCTGTGTTCCTCAGGTGAAGTGTTGCAATTTTCTTGGGTTTCCCCGAGCTGTTTTTGTTGTTGTATCCTGGGATACTGTGGCTTTTGGTTGTTGATCTCATAGCTGATCATTCGCAGAACCCTCTGATAATCTGACAGGTAATCCTGGTTTTGTAGGTAAGAATCTGTACAATTTTGGCTTTTCCTAAAAATCCAGTACAACACAGGATAGCCTAAATGGTACTTTCTTTCCAGAAATTACATAGTATGTTTCATGTTTTCTGCAGATTTCTGCTAGTTTTTTTTTTAAGTTAAAGGCAATTTGTTCTTTTCCTAATTTGCCAAATTGTTTTGTTTTAAACCAGAAATGACCGCATTTTACCAAATATTTTCAGTCTTGGGTCTTTTAAATGTTCACAGTGGCTTTCCTGCGTTATACACTGCAATAATAAAACTGCGGTAACCGATTTTCTAACGGCGAGCCGTCGTCACGTTCCTGGTGCGCACGATTCTCCCGGCGGGTTGCTGGCTGCAGTTCACTGCAGACTGGTTTAGCACTTTCCTGTGTTCATCAGTTGGAGTCACCGGGAGTTGTCTTTCGTGGTTCTTGTCCAGTTTCAGTATCAGGTTGCGGTTGGTCTCCAGATGAGTCAGGCGCATTAACTTCTTTTTGTGTGACCTGGATGCGACATAACACATGAGTGACCCATTCTTGAGGTTTCGAAGAATTCCTCTCTAAAGCTGGCTGGCTGTGGTGCCTTGTTAAGGAACAGATTTTTAAAAAATAGCTTCTATGGTTTTATAAAGATACATAGATCGATATCATGCATAGATACCAAATGTTTGATACAAAATATTGCAAACCTGTATGAGAGTATCCATACTATAATGAACACCTGTGTACTAACCACTTTAACACATGTTAATATTTCCCATATATATAATTTTTTCCTTTGCTTCTGCAGAAAATTGGCTATTTTTCTAGAAATGTACCCGTTTCATATACATTCTCAAATTTATCAATATAAAGTTAACCATGGCATTCTTAGTAGTTTTAAGATGTAATATTGTTCTCAAACATTCTTTTATTTTCTATTGGATTCTTCTTTTTCCTGCTCAGTTTTATTGAACTAGCTTTTGGTTTTATTGATAAACTGTACCTTGAAAGTTATTTCCCATTCATTAATGTATGCTTTCATTGATTTCTTCTGGTTTATTTTGTTCTTTTTATAGAATCAAGAGCTTTTCTTTATAATGTTTGATATATTTCAAGCATATATAAAATTACCCAAAATACCATGATGAGCACCTATGTACTGACCACTTACTTTATCACATTTTAATATTTTCTCGTATTTGCTTCAGATTTTAGTATTACTTTGTGTGAATCCTCCTGTAATCTCGTTCCCCAGCTTTTCCTCTTGGAGGTTAACCACTTCCTTGAATTTGCTGCCTGTCATTCCCGTGAAGGCTTACACATGTTACACACATGTAACGAATATATATAGCTATACAAGTAACACCTGGTATTGTTTTGTAGCTTTGTAAACTTAATATAAATTGTATCATTCTGTTACTTGTTTCTGTCACTCATAATTGTATAAATGGAATTTTCCATGTTGACTCACATGGTTCTAGTGTCTTCATTTTAATTGCTGACTAACATTCCGTTGTGTGACTGTACTGCAATTTTTCCATTCTCCCATTGATAGTAATTTAATGATATCTGATTTTTGCTATTACAACATGAATAAATGCGCATTCTTGCACATAGCTTTTTGGGTATATAGTAAGAATTTCTGCAGAGAGTATTTCTAGAAATGGAATTGCAAGATGCAATTGTTTGCACAACTCAACTTGATTTGGTATGTTTGAGGTTGTACCAGATAATCCTCCCGCTAGCATGTGGGAGAGCTGCTGTTGCTGCATGTCCACTATAACTAGGTCCCCTCCCCCTCCTTTTTTTTTTTTTTTAACTATTACAAACAGTGCTGATACTAAACTTTCCCATGTAAGTCTCCTGGTAACACACATGCAAGAGTGCCTCTGAATATGTGAGTATAGCTAATGATGAAGTTATAGGCTCTGTTTTTAGACATGTATTTTTTTTAAAGATTTATTTTATTTATTTAAAAACAGAGTTACAGCGAGAGGTCTTCCATCTGCTAGTTCACTTCCCAGATGGCCGCAACGGCCAGAGCTGCGCCAATCCAAAGCCAGGAGCCAGGAGCTCCCTCTGGGTCTCCCACATGGGTGCAGGGTTCCAAGGACTTGGGCCATCTTCTACTGCTTTCCCAGGCCACAGCAGAGAGCTGGATCAGAAGTGGAGCAGCGGGTTTACCTGCTATGCCAGAGCACTGGCCCGGAGGTGGTCTTACTTAATGGTTAAGAGTGGCCTCTGAAACTGGCCTGCTTGGATTCAGTCCTGTTTCTACCCCTATTAACTGTGTAACCTAGAGTTTATTATGTAACCTCTCTGTGCCTCAGTTGTCTCATCTGTAAAGTGGGGATAAAATAGCACACATCTCTGAGGTTGTTGTGAGAGTAGTGCATTAATGCACATAGCATTCTTAGGGCCATGCCTAGCACATGGATCTCCCTGGCTACCAGTTTTTCATCCATGAAATGGGCATAGTACTTATTTAGCACAGTTGTTCTAAAGATTTCATGCCTTATTTTTTTTTAAAGATTTATTTTATTTATTTGAAAGAGTTACAGAGAGAGGTAGAGACAGAGAGAGAGGTCTTCCAGCCACTGGTCCACTCCCCAGATGGCCACAACAGCTGGAGCTGTGCTGATCTGAAGCCAGGAGCCAGGAGCTTCTTCCGGGTCTCCCACATGGGTGCAGGGGCCCAGGGACTTGGGCCATCCTCCACTGCTTTCCCAGGCCATAGCAGAAAGCTGGATTGGAAGAGGAGCAGCTGGGACTAGAACCGGCGCCCATATAGGATGCCAGCACTTCAGGCCAGGGCTTTAACCCGCTGCGCCACAGCGCGGGCCCCTTGTGCCTTATTTCATACATTGGTTGAATACAGTGCTTGAGCCTCTGCTGTACCCTTTAGACATGGTTTTTGGTTTCAAGGAGTTCATGATCAAAAGGAGATGAACAGGCCGGCTTCGTGGCTCACTTGGCTAATCCTCCGCTTGTGGCGCCGGCACCCCGGGTTCTAGACCCAGTTGGGGCACCGAATTCTGTCCCGGTTGCTCCTCTTCCAGTCCAGCTCTCTGCTGTGGCCCGGGAAGGCAGTGGAGGATGGCCCAAGTGCTTGGGCCCTGCACCCGCATGGGAGACCAGGAGGAAGCACCTGGCTCCTGGCTTCGGATCAGCGCAGCACACCGACCATAGCAGCCATTTGGGGGTGAACCAACGGAAGGAAGACCTTTCTCTCTGTCTTTCTCTTTCTAACTCTGCCTGTCAAAAAAAAAAAAAAAAAAAAAAGGAGATGAACAAACAGGTAAGTGTAATGTCAATATGATGTAACCAGGGCCGATGCTGTAGCATAGTGGGTAAAGCGGCTGCCTGTGATGCTGGCATCCCATATGGGCGACGGTTTGAATCCTGGCTGCTCCACTTCTGATCCAGCTCTCTGCTATCACTGGGAAAGCAGTGGAAGATGGTCCAAGCCCTTGGGCCTCTTTACCCACGTGGGAGACCCGGAAGAAGCTCCTGGCTCCTGGCTTCGGATCGGCATAGCTCTGACCGTTGCGGCCAACTGGGGAGTGAACCAACAGATGGAAGACTGATCTCTCTCTCTGCCTTTTGTTCTCTGTGTAACTCTGACTTTCAAATAAATAAATTTAAAAAATATGATATAAACTTCAGACTGTTCTCATGCTCTCTTTTCTCCCTTCTAATCTGTGCTCTACAGAGTCATTTCCTTAAAAGTCAATCAAATCAGGTATCACCCTGCCACAAACACGTTACCTTTCATTAACTTCTCACTGTGGCCTCAGCAGGAGGTTCGCAGCCCTGCCTCCCTCTGGAACCTCATCAGCTACCCCACCCCCACCCCGCGTGCCCCTCTTCTGCTGGGCTCAGCTCTCCAGTGCTCCCCGGCCAGATTTCTCGTCTGTCCCCTGTGCTCTTCCTGTGGCTCGCTCATCTTTCAGCTCTCAGCTTTTCCATCAGGTCCTTAGTGACAAACCACAGAATCCACTCCGGCTGGGGAAGAAAGATTCTTTACTGGCCGGTGCTGTGGCTCAATAGGCTAATCCTCCACCTTGCGGCGCCGGCACACCGGGTTCTAGTCCTGGTTGGGGCGCCGGATTCTGTCCCGGTTGCCCCTCTTCCGGGCCAGTTCTCTGCTGTGGCCTGGGAGTGCAGTGGAGGATGGCCCAAGTACTTGGGCCCTGCACCCACATGGGAGACCAGGATAAGTACCTGGCTCCTGGATCAGCGCCAGCCGCAGCACACCGGCCGCGGTGGCCATTGGGGGGTGAACCAACGGCAAAGGAAGACCTTTCTCTCTGTCTCTCTCTCTCTCTTCACTGTCCACTCTGCCTGTCAAAAAAGAAAAAAAAAAAAGATTCTTTACTAACACTGCTAGGTAACTCACAGAAAGGCAAAGCCAAATCCAGGTGTATCGTGCCCAGACCACCCTGAGACCACAGCTGCAACTTCCACAAATGCTGGCCATCACCAGTGTGGGGAGTCAGAGTTAGGCTCGCATCTCTGCAGCTTTGCTCACTTTCAGCGTGAAGTTTTGCATGGCTGTGTGTGCTTGCTGGGGCCTGGGTCACGGAGGCAAGTTTTCTCACGAGAAATCCCTCAGACATTCTACGGGTGGTCCGAAGTGCTGGACATTCCAGAAACATCACGTGAACACTGAATATCCTGTCAGCCCGGCATGAAAGGACTTCCCTGACAATCCTAAGGACATTCTCCCCGGCCCAGCCCCATTGTTCTTTCATTGTATGGTCATTTATTTTATGCACTTATCACAACATACATTGTTACAGGAAGAGTCTTTAAAAAAAATCATGAAAATGCATATTATGGAAAAACTGCATGGATTTCAAATGTCTTTTAAAGATTGATTGATTGATTTGAAAGGCAGGGTGATGGGGAGCTTCCCATCTGCTAGTTTCCTGGTTCACTCCCCAAATGGCTACAACAGCTAGAGGTGGTCCATGCCAAAGCCAGTGGCCCCGGAATTCCATCCTGGTCTCCCACATCCGGGACAGGGGTCCAGTTAGTTGGGCCGTCATCCACTGCCTGCCCAGACACATTAGCAGAGAACTGGATGGAGGCAGAGTAACCAGGACTTGAACTCGCACTCTGATAAGGATGCTGGCACTGCAAGCAGTCGCACCACAAGTTTTTTAATACCACCATAAGTTTATCTTTTAATTCCATTTTTCCACAAAATTTTTTATATATAAAGAGTTTTCGCAAATTTTTTTTCCATTTTATTTGAAAGGCAGAGAGACACAGAGTGATCTTCCATTTGCTGGTTCACTCTCCTAATTTCCACAACAGACAGAGCTGGGCCAGGCCAAAGTTAAGGGCCCAAAACTCAATCCGGGTCTCCCACCTGGTGGCAGTGACCCAAGTACTTGAGCCAACACCTGCTACTTCCCAGGTTGTGCATTAGCAGGAAACTCGATTGGAAATAGAGGGACTCTAACCATGCACTCCAATGTGGAGTACAGGCATCCCAAGTAGCTACTTAAGAGCTGCGTTGGGACCAGTATTGTGGTACAGTAGGTTAAGCTACCAATGGCAACACAAGCACCCCATATGAGCACCAGTGCAAGTCCCAGTACATCACTTTTGATCCAACTCCCTGCTAATATGTCTGGGAAAGCAATGGAAGATGGCCCAATATTTGGGCCCTGGCCACCCACATGGGAAACCAGGATAAAGTTTTGGGCTCCTGGCTTTAGCCTACTCCAGCCTGGGCCATTGGGGCCATTTGGGGAATGAACCAAATGATGGAAGGTGGATCTCCTCTCTTTTGCCTTTCAAATAAGTCTTTTTAAAAAAGAGTTATAAAGGCCCACCCCAAAACTTGTTGAAGATCCCTCCTATAAAACCCAGAGCAAGGGCTTTTGGCCTGGTGAAAGGTAGGAATGGAGAGTGCAGAGTAAAGGCTGGTTTGGAGAGGCATTGCAGAGGAGGTGAGACCACAGTAGAATCTTGAAGGGCAAGAATTAACCGGGCAGAGGAGGAGATGAGGGTGGAGAAGAGTATCGCAGGCAGATGTGCAGCACAAGTTCAGACAAGCGTCAGCATGGTGTGGGATGGCTAAAGGCAAAGCAGGAGAAGTGTCAGAACCTGAGGCTGGAGATACACAGGGTCCCATCTGCCGTTGTCACAAAGGCTAGGTTTCATCTTGTGGGAGACAGAACCAGTGTGGATAGAGTAGGGAGTCCTCCTCAGCTTTTCATTTTATAATTTTTATAAAGATTTTATTCACTTGAGATGTAAAGTTACAGAGAAAGGGAGAGACAGAGAGAAAGGACTTCCATTCGCTGGTTCACTCCCCAGATGGCCACAATGGCTGGAACTAGGCCCATCCAAAGCCAGGAGCTAGGAGCTTCTTCCAGGTCTCCCACGTGGGTGCAGGGGCCCAAGCACTTGGGCCATCTTCCACTGCTTTTCCAGGCCATCAGCAGGGAGCTGGATTGGAAGAGGAACAGCTAGTACAAGAACTGGCGCCCATGTGGGATGTGGCACCACAGACGGAGGCTTAGCCTACTATGCCACAGCGCTGGCCCCCATATTTTCATTTTAGAGACATCACCAGGTGACAGTGTGGAAGTTGGGTCTGAGAGGCAGAACTAAAAACCGACAGCTGTGAGTTTAAAAATAAGGTAGGCCTGAAACAGGACAGTAATACTCAGTAGGCATAAGTAGTAGGAATCATTTACAGAAGTGACTTCGCATCAGAACTGGTGATTGGATGAGGAAGGTGGGGAGGAATCTGGGAATTATGTATAAACTCTGGCTTAGATGACCTCTGGACTGGGGTAGAACAGGAGCAGTGGCCAGCGCCGCTGCTCAATAGGCTAATCCTCCACCTGTGGTGCCGGTACCCTGGGTTCTAGTCCCGGTTGGGGCACCGGATTCTGTCCTGGTTGCTCCTCTTCCAGTCCGGCTGTCTGTTATGGCCCGGGAGTGCAGTGGAGGATGGCCCAAGTGCTTGGGCCCTGCACCCACATGGGAGACCAGGAGAAGCACCTGGCTCCTGGCTTCGGATCAGCACGGTGCGCCAGCCGCAGCGCGCCAGCCATAGCAGCCATTGGGGGGTGAACCAACGGAAAAGGAAGACCTTTCTCTCTGTCTCTCTCACTGTCCACTCTGCCTGTCCAAAACAAAACAAAACAAAACAGAAAAACCCGGAGCAGTAAACAGAGTGGGGAGATGAGCAGTTCAGTTGTGTTCAAGTCAGAGTTTAGCACTTCAGCAGGTACTTGGCTTTATGACTCTGCAGCTTAATGCAAAGGCTGGGGTCAGAGATAGAGGCTGAGGAGGGAGCAGCATGGGGTGACGATGAGGTCCAGAGTGAGCTGGGAGGTGCACAGGGGGCCACAGCTGTTCCCGGAGTTGACACTCTCTACCCCTCCCACCTTCCCTGGGACTTCTCTTACCTCTACCCACTCCTTCTCCAAACACTGGGCAGGCTTTTCTTCCTCCAGGTAATGTGTTACTCCCCTGGAGTCTCCTGCTGGGCATCCATCAAGCCTTTATCTCCAGCTCGGTGTTCTCATGTAAGACTGAAACCCACATCAACAGCCACTTTTTTCCCAAGAGTTTTGTCAAGTTCTTTATTTTTAAAAAAGATGTATTTATTTGAAAGGCAGAGTCACACACACACACACCAGTTTTCCACATGCAGATTCAATCAACTCTCCAAATGCCCACAACAGCTGGACTGAAGCCAGGAGCCCAAAACTCCATCCAGATCTCCCACACCAGTGGCAGGGCCCAAGTGCTTTGGGCATCATCTGCTGCCTTTCCAAGTACATTAGCAGGAAGCTGGATCAGAAGCATAATGGCCAGGGCTCCCATGGGCACTCTGATATGGGATGCAGGTGTCCCAAGCTAGAGCTTAACTCACTGCACCACAACACCCACCTCTCCAGCCACTTTTTAAGAGGAAAGAGGAAGCCTGGGTGCGATGATTGTCCAGGGACAATGTGAAGGGTTTGTGCCCTGCTTTTCTGTTTACATTTAGGACTTGGCATTGTGAATTCATCTTGGCTATGACTTGTTTTTCTCAGAATGTCAAATTTGGAGATCAGAGATCAGAATCCAGACCTATAAATATTCACTACTGTGTGTGTGTGTGTGTGTGTGTGTAAAGACATACTGTATCCACATAACCCTTACATACCTTTCTCATGGATATTAACTCCCCCTGTACCTAATGTATTTTATTTTCCCACTTAAACCAAAATAGAAATTAAATCTTACTGATGCAGAATAAAAATAACTTCAGATCATGAAAGAGAAAAAACAGTTTACATGGATTCACTTTTTTAAAAAAACAAAAATCAGAACTCTTATTTTGTGAAAAAGGAATGAGTCTACTCTAGAAAGCCTGTGCTCACTTAATCACTATTTCAGTGATGAAGAGACTCAGCACTCCTAAGCCAACCACGCCATGACACACTGTGTATGTGCCAAGTTGGTTAAAACACAAAGCCAGCATTTTGACAAACTCATTTCAAAATTTTTTCACATCAACAACTTAAAACTCATTACAACAACACAACCTTCTGTTCCTGGAGAACCCAAAGAGTGATCCTGGACGTGGCTAGAAACAAAACACACAGAACCCCCTGGACATGGCCATGGGGGGTCGGAGCAATGCTTCGTGAGTTTGTGTGCAGTGACATGTTGACCACCAGAGTATACCAGGGTCCCCCAGCAGCTACAGTGCAGTTTTTAGTGTGTTTCTATTGTGCACTATTTCTTTGAACTTAATCCTTGGGATGATTCTTGAAGTTGGAGTCTTTAACATCCTGCAAAGTCTGCAGAGGAGATTAGGAAGCCTGCTGCCATTCCCAGCATGTTCACACATCTCATGCTTTTTCTGATAGGGTTAGAAATTATAAAATGCAAGGTCATGACCCCAGGGAGCTGCTCTGCCATGGCCCTTGGACCACCTGTGGCTTGTCTTTGCACGTTCAAGGGAGCCAGGCCACATATGAACAGCAGTAGATGGCATTACCGTGCACAGGGTCTCAAGGGAAGTTGCTGTTTTTTTCACTCAGCTCAGGCTCCTCAGAGTCTTAAGGACTCCTCTTGATTTGTATACACGCCCTCAGACCCACCCAGACAGATGAATAGAACGTGAACATTTCTGTCCTGGACTCTGGCAACAAACTTCACAAGTGCACATTTTCATATCAATTTGCCAATTCAAAACATCTCTCAAAAAAATTAGAAGAGTGGGGGCCGGTGCCATGGCACACTAGGATAATCCTCCACCTGCGGCGCCGGCATCCCATGTGGGTGCCGGGTTCTACTCCCAGCTGCTCCTCTTCCAGTCCAGCTCTCTGCTGTGGCCTGGGAAGGCAGTGGAGGATGGCCCAAATGCTTGGGCCCTGTACCCGCATGGGAGACCAGGAGAAGCACCTGGCTCCTGGCTTTGGATCAGCCCAGCTCCAGCTGTTGCAGCTATTTGGGGAGTGAACCAGCAGAAGGAAGACCTTTCTCTCTGTCTCTCTCACTGTCCGTAACTCTACCTGTCAAATAAATAAATAAAATCTTTAAATAAAGCGTAAAAAAAAAAAATAAGAGTTACTGCTTATAGCAGTCAGTTTTGGAATGGGAGTACTTGAGACACCTCTAGGAAACTGTACTGGTTCTCTCCCTAGGTTTTAACTTCCCTTTATCTGTGTATAACATCTGTATCATAGGCTAACTTCTTCTCATACTCCTCTTAATTTACTGTTATTACTAAAATACCTTCAAACCGCTTGTGTACAGGTACATACGTGTATTTGTTTGGTTAAGTCTTACGGAACTGCTAATACCTGACCACTGCCGACCTAAGAAAGTTTTTTTATAGGCTGTTTTTTCACATGCCTGAACCTAGTAAAATCTGAACTGCCATTTGCTGGCGCGCTCTCTCTATAGAAATAGATCTCTCTCTCTCTCTCTCTCGATCTCTCTCTCTCTCTCTCTCTCTCCTCCGTAGTACTTCCTGCTTTCCTTCAGCAGGGAAAATGAAAATGCTTACCCTATTCACCAGTTCTTAAGCAACCTTGCAAAATTGTGCTTGCAGACTGCTGTCGAAGTTCATGAAAATATTTAGAGGCATAGTAATCTCCACACATTTAGCATCTGACTGAAAAATCTGGCCCAAACTGGGCAAACTGTCTTTGTGACTATATCACTCACTACTTAACTGGAACAGCCTACCTTCCAAACGATGACTTAGGGCAGCTGCAATCAACAGGCCAAACAACACAATACCGGAGCGTTTTTCAGTCGGGAAGTCTAACACCTGTGTCCTCAAGAACATTCAGTCTTACACAGCACCTGAGACACCGCACCAAGCACCAAAGAGAGAGGTTCTACTTGCTTTCCAAAAACTTACCATTTTTCATGAGATATAAAAATATAAATAACAAGATACCAAGAGTTAAATTCCAAACCGGAGCAGAGGAAAATGTTAGTAGAAAACAGCACTTCCGGAGTTTTAAATCGATTTCCAACACTAAGGGCAAAAAGCCAAATCCAAATGTGCACTGAGCCTAAAGCCAGACTGACATGACAATCCAGTAAGTCCTCCTCCATGGTTCTGGATGCAAGAGGCCCCCTTACCGCCCCACGGACAGGGACTAGAGGTCCTCCAGGTCAGTGAGGTCCACGGCCACTTTCAAGAACAAGGTGTCCTCTTTGATGTAGGTGTTCTTGGCATTCTCCAAAGTGGAATGAGCCACAAAGCGGGGACACCCAGAGGCAATGTTCATCTCCCCGTCGGGTCTTTTAAAGCTGCTGCTGTTGGGGTCAGCCTTGAAGGTCTCCATAATGTGGTTTCTTTTGCCACTCTGGTCCAGCAGCATCAAGGTCACCCTCTGCCTGAATGGCCACTGCAGCAGCGAGTCAAACTCCCCTCGCATCACCACAAAGTACAGGGACAGGTGCGTCCCCTTCCCGGACCCGTCCCCATTCAGGTATGCTCTGGCACAGAGCCGGTAGCCGCAGCGGCTGGTGTAGAAGGGCTGGCTGAAGATGGACACAGTGTGCCCGTCCACCGCCTCCTTCTTCTTCATCTTGTAATCGGTCACCTTCCAGATGAGCTTTCCATTGTAGCAGGCACCCTCTAGCAGCTTAAATCGCTCTTCATTTTTATTCAGCTGTGCTTTGTGGATATTGATGTGGGCATCGTGTTTGCTAGTCTCCCCTTCTAAAACAACTACAAGAAAAAGCAAGATTCCGTAAGCCTGGAAATCGTCTTTTGGAATTTGCCCACGGTAGAATTGTATTACGTGAAGAGAACCAAGGACGCTCTGACGTCCTGAAGTTGAACTGAATTCAGTGTCCACTAACAGACCGTTTGTTAGCGCTACTGACTCAGGGGATATCATGACTTGGCAAACTGGTGTTGAGGAAGTCTCCCTGAGTACTGTCAAGCCGTAGCTCGCTCAAGTATAAAGACACACAGGGCTCACCTGGCGTGAACTGGCATGGTGAGGCCTACACCTTTTTTTTTCCTTAAGATTTATTCATTTATTTGAGAGGCAGAGTTACAGAAAGAGAGGGAGAAACAGAAAGAGAGGTCTTCCATCCACTGGTTCACTTCCCAAATGGCCACAATGGCCAAAACTGGGCTGACCCGAAGCCAGGAACCAGGAACTTCTTCTAGGTATCTCATGTGGGTACAGGGGCCAAGCACTTGGGCCATCTTCCACTGCTTTCCCAGGCCATAGCAGAGAGCTGGATTGGAAGAGGAGCAGCCGGGACACGAACCAGCGCCCATATGGGATGCCAGCGCCAGCCCTTGTTACTAGAATGCTTTTAAATAGCCAAACATGTATTTTTTCATATCTAAAATAAATTATCCCACCCCATCTCTCCCTTAGCTGTCTCATTGTTTTCTCACCCTCCTCATCCTTGGAATTTCCAGCCAGATTCCACCCCTTGGCTGTTTCTAGCCCTGGGTCAAGACCTCCAGTACTTTTGCCTGAGCAGCTAGAATCCCATGTTGCTCTTTCACAAACAGCAGATTCAACCATTATTTACCCTGGAGAGATGACTCTCTATTTGGCCAGGTGTTTGCTTCATCAACAAGTGCAGACAGCTGAGTCACTAGGAGAGCAGCAAAATGTCAGACTTACCTAATCTCTGATCGTTGGTTTCCAGCAGGGTTATTTTCTGTTTCACTGTATCAATGGCTTCCACCAAAGGTCTCAGGTCAAATTTATTTTGTTGCTGGTTAACCATCTGTAATAGCTGCCGCACCTGAGCTTCTAGCCAAGCGGACTTATCCATGTGACTAGCAAGGACCTTTCAGTACAAAATGGGTCAGCATGTTAAAAAACCAGGATTTTAGTAATGCGTTGAGATCAAATTTTTTCAACTCAAACATTTCAACATGTAATCATTGAATGGAATGAAAGCTACGTATCCAGGAGGGAGAGCACAGTGAGGATCATAGAGACCCTTTTCCTCCTCGACTCCTATCCCAGCTCCTGTTTCAAATCTTTGAACACGTCTTTACGTCGTGTTAACCTCTTGCTCAGTTTTCCCCCACTTGCATCTCTAACTTATCTTGATGGATCTGCTCTCTGGTTGGCTCTCCCCTTGCTTGATCATTTCCTTCTCTTCTTTGAAGCTGCTCTTCTTCTCCATTCCTGCCCTGCTGCAGGCACAGGCCCACCTGTTCTGGCCTGAGCAGGTGTGACAGGTGGTACAAAAGGCCCGAGGAAGGCCCAAACTTTCCACTGCTCTCTTAGGTGGAAGAGATTAAATACAAAGACTCCACCATGCCAAGTGCCTTCCCTGGTTTGTCTTTGTGTTAGAAAAATGTCGGAGTTGAGATATGACTTGCAAGATCAAGAAGTTCACAGGAAAGTGGATTAAAAGATACATTTATTTCAGTGCTAAAATTTTTGAAATCCACACTTAGCTTTTTCATAGTACACATTCCTATGAACTTTTTTGAAGATTCCTTATATGCATGGGTTTTCAAAATGTTCTGCACCAAAATAAACATATTTAATTTCATTTTTCATAAGCTTTTTGAAGTACTCTCATATGATGTTTTTCCTGTACATACACATGCAGCCATATATATATATATACATATACAATATATATACATACACACACACATACACACAGCTACAAGTTATATAATGTGCTGACCAACTATGGAAATTATATATGGCCTAAGTTATCTGGGCTAATCTAAATTTCAAATATGTTGTCTATACCACACATCTTGAAATCTTTGTCACTATAAATGTTATAATCATGTTACATTATTCATTAGACATGTATTTATGGTTACTTAACGTTCATGATTTACAAAGTAAGTTCTTGCTACATTTTAGTGTTTAAAGCATTTTCTTCCTAAAGCAATGAATAGTTTCACTTTTTTACTACAAAATGCAGCACTATAGATGCACTCAATGAATCTGAAATAAAGGGAGTAAAACTGAACCCTATATTAATTAAAACCCTGACTGCCATAAATTATACAAAAGTTTTAGATCATTGTTAAATTTACTGGCATTGCTAAGTGTACTAAGATTATTCTAGGAAATACATACCTAACTGTGTCAAGGTAAAGGACTGTAATCCATGCAGTGTACTCTCAAATGGTTCAGAAAGAACACATACTTACACACACACATACGTACACACACATGGAAAGGAGGTGTGGAGGGATGCAAATGATGAAGCAAATGGTACAAAAACACCGACAATGCGTGAATCTGGGCGAGATACACTGGTATTCTTTGCACCACCTTACTCTTGTAGCTTTTATATATATTTGAAGTTCTTTCCATTTTAAAAGTTCAAAGAAAAACTCCCACTGCCAAGTGCAAGCAGATCCTAGCTTCGACAAGAAAGGCCACTTCTCACCTGGATGTTGGAGAGGAAGCTTCCGTTTTTACCAAACAACTGTGCAAACTGCTTAAACTCCTTTTCAAATTTCTTCACAGTCTCTGCTAGCTGCTGGATTTTACTTTCTTTCTGCTCTAGGCTCTTACATAAGTCAGAAATCTAATAACAGAAATGTGAATGAAGAATGAGGTCATTGAAATGCATGCATGCAAATGAAACGATATTTGCAGGTAAGAAAATGTTTCTAGGGATATATTTCCAGGAAAATATTTGCAAGTAGATTCCTATAGAATTCTAGGAAAATATTTGCAGGTACACCCAAACACGTAAGTTCCCATCAGCCTTTTCTAAGATGTATTTATTTATTTGAAAGGCAGAGTTACAGAAATAGAGAGAGAGAATCTTCCATTTGCTGACTCATTCCCCAAATGGCCACAGTGGCCAGAGCTGGGCCGATCCAAAGCCAGGAGCCAGGAGTTTCTTCTGTGTCTCCTGCATCTGTGCAGGGGCCCAAGTACTTAGACCATGTGTTGTTGCTTTCCTGGGTGCATTAGCAGGGAGCTGGATCGGAACTGGAGCAGCCAGGACTTGAACCAGCACCCATATGGGAAGCCGGTGCCCCAAGTGGCAGCCTTATCTGCTGTACCACAATGCCAGCCCCATCATCAGCCTTTTCTATACCTAACCCACTATGAATGTTCCTCTAATCACAGTGACACCACTTGACTGAATTATTGCACTGGTTCTCATTCATTCATATGCACTTGTTAAACAAGCACCAAGCACTGACCAGCACACCACATCAGATGACATGTGAAAATTTGCTGAAATAGCTAATGTACCCTTACACCTATTAGCTCTTTTGTTCCTCAAAGAACCCCCTGAGTTGGGTGTGAATAGGAATCCACTTCTCAAATGAGGCATCAGTTTAAGTACTGTGCCCAGCACACAAGCTAGCAGGTGATAGGCACAACACGTGGGTGGTGTGTTTACTCAGAGTTTGTAACCCATTTGAGGGGAACAGCCAGAAAACTAGGAGTGAGGCTACACTACTATTCCCACATCCGTTCAGTCTGTAATACCCAGTGCTCCTAACTCCCAACATGCAAACAAAAACCTTTCACGTCCCTTTCTCATTCCATCTCGTCTCGTTTTAGTGCGAGTCCCAGTCTCCCTTATTTCCCACCTGGGCAGCAACGACAGCTCCCTACTCTGCCCTGTTAGATCCAGTCCTGCGCTACCCTTTCTAGCCCTGACACACAGCAGCACAGGGGCTCCACAGGGGCTGGAGCTGGCATGGACCCCACAGTCCACTCTAATCCCAGCAACTGGATGCTTTATTAGTATTTGTTAAATGAATGAATACAAGAATGCTCTCCCTGGGGCCAGTGCTGTGGTGCAGTGGGTTAAAGCCCCAGCCTGCAGCTGAGCTGGCATTTCATATGGGCGCTGGTTTGAATCCTGGCTGCTCCACTTCCGATCCAGCTCTCAGCTGTGACCTGGGAAAACAGTAGAAGATGGCCCAAGTCCTTGGCCCCTGCACCTGGGTGGAAGACTTGAAAGAAGCTCCTGGCTCCTGGCTTCAGATCAGCTCAGCTCTGGCTGTTACAGTCACTTGGGGAATGAACCAGCTGATGGAAGACTTCTCTTTCTGGCTCTACCTCTCTAACTCTGTCCTTCAAATAAGATAAATCTTAAAAAAAAAAAAAAAAATGCTCTCCCTGCCTTGAGTCTTGTTCTCCTCTGTTCACCCTCCATACCGTGAGCACAATAATAACACAAGACCAGTGTGGCCTCGGGCTGCCTCCCCTGCTTAGCCGTCTCGAGTGGCTTTTCTTCACGGTGAGGCCCTGGCTGCCCTTTCAGCCTCATGCCCACTCACAGCTCCCGTGTGCCCTGCCAGCCAGACCCTGCTCCCTCTTCCACTTCCCTCTTCATCTCGCAGCCACCACCTTGCGAGCCTCCACTCCACATCACGTCCCCTTACTGGCACCCACCACTCAGGTCCACGACCCTCTGTCCAGACTCCAGTGTGTAACGCAGCCTCAGCCCCCTTCTAACCCACTCTGCCTATTGTTTTTCTTCACTTCTTGTTTTAGTCTTTTTCCTCTATCGAAGTGTTTTCTGAGGCTGCCTCTCCCTTTATTCTTTATTCCCAGAGCCTGTCATGGTGCCTGGCATAGACCGGGGCATTTGGTATTTTTTCCATGAATGCAAAAATGACTGCAATAACCACTTGCTCTCTGGCTCCAGGATTCTCTAAGTAGACCTCTAGCACCAACTTCCACCTAACCACCCAACCAAAGGCTAACTCCCTCTCTCCCCATTCTGCCCTCATCTCCACCCTGCTCCTCCCTCCTCTCTCTGCCCTCACCTCTACCCTGCTCATGATCTTATAGTGCCCATATCAGTAGCAGTCCCATGCTCTCTGCCTTCCAAACTTACTGCATGTCATCACTTTTTAAAAATGTATTTATTTAAAAGCAGAATGAGAGAGAGATCTCTCCGCTGATTCACTCCTCAAAAGGCCACAATGCCCAGGGCTGGGCCAGGTGGAAGTCAGGGGCCGGAAACCCCATCTGAGGGCCCCACTCGAGCAGCAGGCTCTCAGGCACTTGAGCCATCATCTGCTGCTTCCCAGGCGCATCAGCAGAGCTCTGGATGGAAGCCAGGTAGCCTGGACTCATTGGCGCTCTGATGTGGGATGCAGGTGTCACAAGCAGCGGCTTAACCCACTCTGCCACAGCTGCGTGTCATTTCAACTTCAGAATGTCCCACGAAGACCCTCTCCCTGACCTGGCAAGGGTGGCGCCTTAGCCCCCAGCACCACCACCTCCAGCATCTCGCTTCCTGAAAGGCTCATTACGTGCCTGGCCCTGGGCTGGGCTACGTTATTTCTGACTCTCTCTGCAGCCCCATTTACAAATGAGGGAACTGGGGAAGTGAGCAGGAAGGAGCCTGCCGGCACTTAGAGCAGAGCGTCCCTCTCGCCAGGGCCGTGCTACCACCAGCTCTCTTCCTTCCCGCCAAGCGGCTAGCTGGGTAGGGAGCTTCCTCCTTACAGGCCTCCGGGGCTCCCTCTTACTCAAAACACTGGCTCAACTTCTGGCCTTTAAATCCTCCCCGAAACAAGCCATAGTGTAAATAAATAAAATAACTGAACGTACAGTGTTCAAAATTCTTTGTTTTAAAGATTTACTTATTTATTTGGAAGTCAGAGTTATAGAAAGGAAGAGACAGGGGCCAGTGCTGTGGCGCAGCAGGTTAACGCCCTGACCTGAAGTGCCAGCATTCCATACGGGCGCCAGTTCGAGACCCGGCTGCTCCACTTCCAATCCAGCTCTCTGCTTGCTATGGCCTGGGAAAGCAGTAGAAGATAGTCCAAGTCCTTGGGCCCCTGTACCTGTGTGGGAGACCCAGAAGAAGCTCCTGGCTCCTGGCTTCGGATCAGCACAGCTCCAGCTGTTGCAGTCAATTGGGGAGTGAGCCATCGGATGGAAGACCTCTCTCTCTGCCTCTCCTCTCTCTGTGTAACTCTGACTTTCAAATAAATAAATAAATCTTAAAAAAAAAAAAAAAAAAAAAAAGTAAGTGCCGGCGCCGCAGCTCACTAGGCTAATCCTCTGCCTGCGGCGCCGGCACACTGGGTTCTAGTCCCGGTTGGGGCACCGAATTCTGTCCTGGTTGCCCCTCTTCCAGTCCAGCTCTCTGCTGTGGCCCGGGAGTGCAGTGGAGGATGGCCCGAGTGCTTGGGCCCTGCACCTACATGGGAGGCCAGGAGAAGCACCTGGCTCCTGGTTTCGGATCGGTGCGGTGCGCCGGCCACAGCGCACCAGCTGTAGTGGCCACTGGGGAGTGAACCAACAGAAAAGGGAGACCTTTCTCTCTGTCTCTCTCACAGTCCACTCTGCCTGTCAAAAAAAAAAAAAAAAGGAAGAGACAAGAGATAGGCAGAGAGAGAGAGAGAGAGATATCAATCTTCCAACCACTGGTTCACTTCCCAGATGGCTGCAGTGGCCGGGGCTGGAGCCAGGAGCTTCTTCCAGGTCTCCCACGCGGGTGCAGGGGCTCAAGCACTTGGGCCGTCTTCTACTGTTTTTCCCAGGCCAGTAGCAGGGAGCTGGATCAGAGGTAGAGCAGCAAGGACACGGACCGGCACCCATATGGAGTGCCAGGGCCTTATCCACTATACCACAGCGCCGGCCCTAATGTTCAAAACTTCTTGACTCATACGCAAGACCACTGCACCCTGGCCCCTCCACCCCAGGCTCCTGCTGTGGCTGGTGCTCCATTCATGCTAAAATCCCACTTCCTTGAATGCTCAGTGTCTCGTGCCTCCCTGTCGTGGCACAAGCTCCCCCTCCTGGTGCTCCCCTTGCCCGACACTTTCACTGACAAGTCTTCTTCCTTTAAGACACAGCTTGGATGTAGTCCCTTGTGTGGCGGCCCTTCCACGCCCGGAGCACCCTGCTGTAGGCGCGGTGCCCCAGGCTGCGCTACACATGTCCTGGGAGGCACAGCAACGCATCCATGCACATTTCTGTGGGTTCTTCAAGGGTAGAAACTGTGTCTCCTTGACTCAGCGTCCCTAGCAACAAACAGTACCTGACATAGGGTAGGCTTTTACTAAACGAACAGATGCTCAAACAGGCCAACTGGTAGACAGAGAGCCTGGGCCCAGCTCCTCGGCAGCATGCCTTCAAACAGCCACGCAGGGCAGGCAAGCAAATCCCAGCCAGCCACTGTCCAAACCCCCGAGGACTCACCTGCTCTTCCAGCCGGAAGTTCTTTTCCAACACCAGAAGCATGTGCTCCCGTAAGGCCGAGTGCTCATGCTCCTGCAAGCTGCCCCGCTTCTCCTGCAGAACCGACAGAGAAAAGCTGCGGCCATGGCCCCAGAATGCCGGAAGTCCTGGGACAGCCGCTGACGCACACCCTCAACACCATCGCTGCTTCTGTAGTTTCAATGTGCACCCGTCTCTGGGTGGGTTCCGGGAAGAACGACTCCAGCCAGGTCCCCAGGTCCCTTTGCCAGCCTGAGGGTTCTTTTTTTTTTTTTTTCAGGATTTATTTATTTATTTGAAAGAGTAACACAGAGAGAGGAGAGGCAGAGAGAGAGAGGTCTTCCATCCGATGGTTCATTCCCCAATTGGCCACAACGGCTGGAGCTGCGCTGATCTGAAGCCAGGAGCCAGGAACTTCTTCTGGGTCTCCCACATGGGTGCAGGCGCCCAAGGACTTGGGTCATTTTCTACTGCTTTCCCAGGCCATAGCAGAGAGCTGGATTGGAAGTGGAGCAGCCGGGACTAGAACTGGCGCCCATATGGGCCGGCGCTTCAGGCCAGGGCGTTAATCCACTGTGTCACAGCGCCGCCCCCAAGCCTGAGGGTTCTACGGCAGCTGTGAGACCATGTCAGACGCACAGGAGTCTCAGGGCTGATCCCGCCTTTGTCCCGAGAGTGCATGTACAGGGCTGCACATGGTGTTCTCATCATCTCAGCTCCGCCCACGTAAACGCCATCTCCCTGCCAGCTTGCCTCTGGGCCACTTTGAAGTCTAAGCTTGTGCTGCCCCCTAGGAAGCATGCGTCTATGCTGCCCTTATTGCTAGCCACCCTGCTGTCATGAGCGGAAGGTGGGTAACCTGATTTTGACTTCAGCCTATGCAAATCTGTTGCTTTCAAAATCATAGGATTGTGGTGGCACACCGGCTGAAGCCGCCTCCTGGGGTGCCCGCAGCCCATGTCGGAGTCCCTGGGATCAGGTCCTGCCTCTGCTTCTGATCCAGCTCCCGGCTGATGTACGCCCTGGCAGGCTCGAGTACTCGCGACCGTGCTATCTACCTGGGAGACTTGGACAGAGTTCCGGGCTCCTGGCTTCAGCCTGGCCCAGCCCTGGCTGTTGTGGGCATTTGGGGAATGAACAAGAAATGGAAGATCTTTGTCTCTGTCTCTATCTCGCCCCCATTTCCCGTCACTCTGTTTTTAACACCAATTTTAAAGAAAAAATCATTGAATATATTTGCAAGAAGAAGTGGTTACTTTTTTCCTAGTCATTAAGCTATTGTATGATAGTAAATAGGATTAAATATGGTGAGCACAACTGGTTGACCTTGGGTAAAGCAGATCAGCCTCCACATCTGGTTGGGCCTCATCTAATTAGCGGAAGGCCCTAAGAGCAAAGACTAAAGTTTTTTGAAGACGCACTCTTCCTCAAGACCGCAGCACAGAGAAGCTGCCGTCGTGGGGAGCAGGCTAAGCTGTGGCCTGTGACACATCCCAGCATCCCATGCTGGAGCACCGGTTCAAGTCCCAGTCACTCCGTTTGTAATCCAGTCTCCTGCTAAAGCACCTGGGAAGGCAGCAGATGACGGCCCAAGTACCTGAACCCTTGCCACCCATGTAGACCAGGATGAAGTTCCTGGTTCCTGGCTTCAGGTTGGCCCAGCTCCAGCCATTTGGGCAGTGAACGAGCAGATGGAAGATTTCTTTCTTTCTTTCTCTCTCTCTCATTCGCATTCCAATAAATGAATCCATTTTTAAAAGAAATTCTGCAACATAAAGTCTTCAGCATGAATTCCCAGATTGCTGGTTTGCCTTGCAGGTTTTGGAGTTGCCAGCACCCACAACTGCATGACCCAGCTCCTTACGATAAATATTTCTCTTACTCTCTGTCTCTCTCTTTCAATAGATAGATAAATAAACATATACTTATCTTATAGATACACACTATTGGCTTTGTTCCCCTGGGGGGTTCTGACAGTGACAGCTACACACTAGGGTTACACAATCCCAGCCTTCAAAGTGCTCAGAACCACAGGGCCTCCTTCATCCTGAATGAGGTGAACTCACGCAGTGGGATGCAGAGCAGAACCAAAGGGCTTTCCTACCTTCACAGTGCAGCCATACTGCTTAAAAGGACAGTCTTGCTCGGCCTCGGGGCACACAGCCAGGTGGCGGTTCACCTACAGAACGGACAACCTTGAGCTACAGAAATTCATCACCAAGCCTCCAACCGCCTGGTCTACAGCAGCAAGCGGGAGGAAAGGAGAGACCGGGAGGGGAGAAGCTGGCGAGAAAGAGCTGGGCTGGGACCGGGCAGTGCTGGCAGGGGAAGGGAAGGAAGGGGAAGACAGACACAGTTATCCCGGGGCTTTTGCCTGCGGGAATCCATCGAACACACCACGCTGCTTACGCAAACTTTCTGTCTGACATACAATCTATAGGCAGCATTATTTACAGTCACCTCGGTTCTTGGAATAATCTGCAAACACTTGTTGGGACACGACACCGGGTACTCAGGACACAAGTTTTCCTCGTGATTCTGAAACAGAAAGCGTGGTAAAACAAAGCCCTAGGCGCCCTGCCCCGGCGGCCCCTCAACAGGAAGTCACCGTCCCATTCCACGAGCGGTGAAAGACGCTGCTTGCTGGGTGTAGATGAATTCAACAGAAAGACTGAATTTTCCGATTACTCCCGAAGAGGTCAGAGGGCAAAGGGCACTGGTCTCAGAAGGTGGCAGGCTGCGAGTGCCCCGCGCGGCTCCCCTGGTACGTGGGGAAGGCACACATGCTCTCTTCCTAGGCTGACATTCGCCCATCTCTCTGGTGGGATCCAGGAGCCCAGGGCGCCCGGCATCGCTCCCTCCACACCCGCAGCAGGTGTGCAAACAATATTTCTGCCAATGACAACTGAACACAACTCCTCTCAAAAGAAGGCCTTCTAACTGCTATTTTAGACTTGATTCTGCATAAAAACAGGAGTGGATGTGTGTTTCTGGTGTCCCTCCTGCCTGACCGGGACCCCTCAGGCAGGATTCGGCCCCCTCCAGATGAGGGCCCTTTTTACCTGAAGATCCATGACCACCACATCCTTTTTGCAATACAGGCATTTTTCCTCTCGAAACTGGCAGTAGGCACTCAGATGCTCGTTCAGATCTCTCCGCAGCACTGGCTCCTGACAGCTGTCATGGGAACACTGCACAACCTGGAACAGGCACTGCTGGAGGTGCTCCTGCAACAGAAGCGCAGGCCGGTGGCACTGAGCAGGGCAGGGCGCACCTGCTGGTGAGAGAAGCCGCGCAGGCCTGCTCAGACCGGAGGCCGTCATGGCCAGCCCTGCCTGGGCTGGAAGGAGGAACCAGGGGCAGGCCGATCGGGGAGCAGGGACACATGTCAAGTTTGTTTTAGCAATGCTCAGTAACGATCCAGGAATGCGCTCAGGTCAGTTCTTGGATACTCGCCTTGGGCTTTGCCATGAACCTCGCAGTTCCAGCACTCTCCATCCCCACCCCCAGCACCAAGCACAGCAGTGAGGGTCAAAGACAGGGCAGAGGGGAGAAGCACAAGGAAGAAGGGCACTTCCAAACTCGAGGAGAGGGAGGAGGCCGGCTGTAGAGAGGGAAGGAGGGGCAGTACAGGCTCACAGGGGACCGCTCAGCAGAACGCTAGCGAACCTAGCTCCCGGCGGTCGCTTTCACCGAGAGGTGCAGAGCCGCAGCCCAGGGGCCAGATCGCGGCTGCTGCTGGCTTTTTGTAACAAGAGCTTTACTGGAGATCAGTCCCGCCTGAGCGCTCGCAGCGCTTTCCCTCCGACGTGTAGGGGACCGCACGGCTTGCAAAGCCTACCGTGTTCACCGGCTGGCTCTTAACAGAAACGCTTTGCGGACCTCATCTCTGCAGGAAGAGAGAGCAGGCAGTTTCCCTACAGAGAGATGAATCCGAAAGCCATCCTCCCGCGCTCTGGCCTGCGAAGCACAGGAGCGCACACCTTCTCTCAATTTGCTGATGTCACTCCTGTACTCTCGCCCACTCAACCTTCCTTGCAGCTCTGCTCCTATAACATCCTACACGCCACCCTGCAAGGGGTGGAGGTGGGGGCCAGGCATGAAGGGAAACAGAAGGGGAAAAAAAAGGGTGGTGGAAGGGGACCAGCCCTGCTCCCCAGAAGCCCCGCCCCGTCTCCACAGTGACCCAGGGTCCATGTGAGACCTCACTTCCTTTCCAGGCCCTAGAGCAACAAGGTTGGAAATGAGACCCTGCTCTCAGCGGGAGAATCCAAAACCATGTCATGTGAGACCACAAGAAGTTGCCAGACCTCCCAAGAAATCCCTGGGTTAGCAGGGAAATCATGTCCATGGTTACTCCCTGGGTGCCTGGGGGATGTGGAGGCAGAAGAGAGAGGAAAGTCTGACTCATCTGAAAACCGCGTGGGCAGCCGGGAAAATCTCAGCAGCCTCCCAGCCATTCCCTGGAAGCCAGCACCGCCTGAGTCTTATTCACTCCCTGTGCGACCAGACCTGAGAGGGGCCTGCTTCCCACTCACCCCCGCTTAGCCACCTCCCCCCGGGCTGCAGGCGGCCTCTGAAGCTTCGACTGAAAAGAACCCAACACCCCCTTCGCCAACACTTCCCCTGCACCTGTTTGCAGACCTTCACCTTGAAACCACATCCTCTGCCCTCAGGAGCTGTGTGAGATCAGAAACCCCGCAGGCCAGGGCCCGCCCCAGAGGCTGCTGGAAACACCTAGCACAGCGCCAGCCGCGGGGAGCAGCGAGCGCTTTCAGGGAGGCAGCCTTGCCACTGCGCCTTTCTGCAGCCAGCCCCCCGCCCCACCCCAATCCACCAGCTTCCGGAAAATGCCGTGTCCTTCTGCCCAGTGTGCCCGACCCTCCAATCCTCGCTTTTGGCTCAAGGTCCCTGACTCACAGCTGAAGGTCTAGGGTGCACGGCATGGCCTCCAGGTGCTCCGTCCAGAAGCCCCTCTCCACCCACACCCCGGCTCCTGTGTACTGCGCTGTACCACCAGGCTGGGCACCCCCTCCTCAAGCCGCGGGCACGCAGGGGAAAATGGCACAGGCAAAAACAGGTCATGAGCAACACCAACCTGGTATCGTCCCAGAATAACCTTGGCGTTGCATCCGGGAGCATTTTTGCAATATACGTGTAAGTTGAGGACTTCCCTTTTGCAGCAATTGTCCTTAAACACCTGAAAGATAAAACGTGCCAGCTCTCACACACTCGAAGGCTTGACAGCAGTGCCACTGCTATTATTAGTTTGGTCCTCAAGTACATCTCAAAAGTCAGTGGAAAATTCCACAGTGGCTGGAAATATCACATTCACCACTGCCCTGAAAGAAAAGGCTGCCTCGGGCAAGCCAGCAAACACGCGAGCGCGGGAGCTCAACACCAGCACGGCCGGCCGGCAGTTGGGAACTCTCGTGGTGACCTTGACCTCACACACTCAAAGGTCAAGCCAAGGATGCTGCGAAATCATCAGAAAGTGTCACTGAAGCTGTCACGGTGCATATTTATGGGGTACGGTGGGACTTTTCAATAAGCGGGTATAAGGTAAATTGATCGAATCAGGTTTTTAAAGTCAAGTTTTTGTATTTTGAAGTAGCTTAAGAGACATAAGAAATTGCAAAAATAGAAGAGTTCCTGTGTACTCTTCTTTTGACTTTTTCCAACCATTTAACAATGGTAAAAACTATTTTCTTGGCACACAGGCCATACAAAGGCAGCTGGTAGGCTGGATTTGTCCCAAGATTGTAGTGTGCCACCCCTGGTCTCGCGGGTGGGACCGATGCTGAGTCAGCACAGCCCTTTGGCCGGTATTTGCCAAACGCATCGTAAGGAGTACAGAGAAGGAGCCGAGACATCAGACTGGGTGCTCAGGGAAGGCTTCCTGGAAGAGGGGACGCTTGAACTTTCTGAAACAGAATTTTAGAGCAGAAAAGGGAACTGAAAGGAAAGTTTCAAGGGCTTAGAAAATGGTTTCTTAGATACAACATCGAAAAAACAAGCAACCAAGAAAAGAAAAAAAATAGACACACTGGACTTATCACCAAAATGAAAAACTTTCATGTTTCAAAGGGCATCATCCAGAAAGTGAAGAAAACCCACAGAAGGGGGGAAATACATGCAAATCACATCACTGATGAAAGACTTGTTGACGGAACACACACAGAATTCTGACAATTGAGGACAAATAATCCAATTTTAAACATAGGTGAAGGGAGGTGGCATTTGGCCTAGCAGTTCAGGCTCCCAGGCCCACGTCACAGTGCCTGGGTTACAAACGGGCTCTAGCTCCTGAGCTTCCTGCCAATGCTGACCCTGGTGGGCAGTGGTGATGGCTCACATAGCTGGGTTCCTGTTGAAACAACACCTTGACAGTAGGGACTCCTTTCTAGAGCACCCGAGATTCCATCTTGACAAAGCACCCCCCACCGTGAGACTCAGGTCTGAAACTAACTATGGGGGCTGGTGCTATGGCGTTGCGGGTAAAGCTGCCGCCTACAGCACTGGCATCCCATATGGGCGCTGGGACTCGAACCAGCTGCTCCACTTCCGATCCAGCTCTCTGCTATGGCCTGGGAAAGCAGTGGAAGATGGCCCAAGTGCTTGGGTCCCTGCACCCTGGTGGGAGACCCTGAGGAAGCTCCTGGCTTCGGATTGGCACAGCTCCAGCTGTTGCAACCAACTGGGGAGTGAACCAGCGGATGGAAGACCTCTCTCTGTCTCTACCTATCCTCTCTGTGTAACTCTAACTTTCAAAGTAAATAAATCAATTTTTTTTAAAAAAAGAAACTAACTATGGTCGAAAACTCAGACAATAACAGGACACTGCATCCACCTGGCAGGACACACACTCCCTAGCAGGAACACTCAAGCTTCAAACAGACAGGCTGCACCTGGATGAAGGTTAAGGTTGCCAACTGTCTGTGTCCCACATGTGATTTAGGTTGATACCTGGACTAATGTCAAGACTGTAATGCCTGTTGTCAAGGTTGTAATTGACATTGGTTTCGCATAGTCCTTAGGTTAGCCTGACCCCAGTAACTGTGTACCCCCCCCATCCTAGCAACCAGCTACTCCCCCTCCCCTGTGGTTTTTCCTTTATAAACCCTGTTGCTTTGAGCTTTGGAGCCAAGAGTCCTCTAGGGCACGAGCCTGCTCTCCACGGCTGGCAATAAAGCACCGTCAAATTTCATCAATGTGTGGTGCTCCTCTGTTCGCACTCGCTCGGGCACAACATTGTCACCTATGCAGGAGACTTGGGCTGGGTTCCTGGGTCCCCGCCTTTGTCTTCAGCCTGGCCTAGCCCCAGCCATTGCTGGTGTTTAGGGGATGAACCAGCAGATAGGGGCTCGCTCTAGCTCTCAGATAAATGAAAAATTAAAAAGAAATCTGAAAAAGACAAAGGAATTAAAATAGGCATTTCCAAAAGCGGGATCTATAATTAGCCAATAGCACATGAAAAGATACTCCATATCCTCAGGGAACTCCAAGTCCAAACCACAGAGACATAGCACCTCACACCCACTAGGAAGGTTTGATTGAAAAGGCTCAGGGTAACCATTTCTGACAAGGATCTGGAGAGACGAGAACCTTCCGACGCTGCAGGTCAGGAGGTGAGACGGTGCAGCTGTTTGGAACACAGCCTGGTAGTGCTCAGAATGTGAAACACAGAGCTGCTGTATGTCCCCGGAGTGCCACTCCTAGGACTCTACCCAAGAAGAATAAAAATGTGGGTCCACACGGAAACTCACGCGTGAATATTCACAATGGCCCCAAAGTGGACACAAGTGTGCCCAGATGTGTGCTCATGAGTGGATAAACCAAATGTCATCTATCTGTGCAAGGCATAGGGCTGGGCCATGACAAGGAATGACACGCCGGTACATCCTAGGGCACAGATGAACTCCGAAAACACGCTAAGTCCAAGGACGCAGGCACACGAGGCCACGTGCTGTACGGCTCCATTATATGGAACGTTCAGAACAGGCGAGTCCACAGACGCAGAATCTGGCTGAGTGGTCGCCAGGGCCGGGGAGGGGGCAGATACAGGAAGCGACACAGGAAGCGACAATACAGGTGTGGGGTTCCTTCCTGGGGTGGGGACGATATTCTGAAATCAGATGGCGTGACAGCTGGACCCCTCCGTGGATCTGTCCTGTGGGACTGTACACTTTAAAAGGTGAGTTGTATATATGTGAATCATATCTCAGTATTATTATGAGACATAATAATAACAAAGGGGACCGTTCAGGAGGAACCTGATAAGACGTGAGCTCCGGGGAGCAGGGTGCTGAGTCTCTCCCTAGAGCTCAGGGTGGCTGCAGCGAGTGTGAGAAGGGGTTGGCGGGCAGGATGGCAGAACTGGGGTGGGGTGGGGGGCGGTGGTCAGCAGACCCCCGCAAGCCTCTCTCACACAGGGGAGGGAGCAGGGTCTGCGCTGACCCCACAGCACAGGAACACAGACTCCAGGGAAGGTCCCCTCAACCACTCTCCTGCTCCAACCCCGACGCTGGATGCTGGCTTCTCCCCCATCACCCAGAGGTGCTAACCCAGAGGTTCTTACCTCCTGAGATCGGATCACCTCCTTATCCACAGGGCAGATCGGCACTGTGTTCAGTTCTCTGGAGAGAAAAAAACAGAGTCGAGCCAGAGTTGGGTGTTGAACTTCAACAGCCGAGCTGTCTGGGGCTTTCCTGACCCCGTCCTTGCCCGTGCTGCTCACGCCACCCATGCGGCACCCCCAGCCCCTCCCCCTGCCCCTCCCCAGGCTTCCAGTGTGTCTGCAGCACCCCATTCATTCTCCAGGCCACAAACACTGGGCACACAGACAGTGTTCAATGCCCCAGGCTTTGCCCTAACCAGTCTCCCTCACTGGCCAGGGTCATTCTAGAGAGCAGGCCCCGGGTGCTGCTGCACGCTGTCCCTCTAGGTCTTCACCTCCGTACAGGGAAGCTCGGCTGAGTGAGGAGCCGGGTACCCCAGGAGCCCGGTACAGGGGCACACACTTAAACGGAGAAGCCCGGCAGGCGACAACAGCTGCCCTACTGCCTCCGTACAGAAAGCCCACTTCCACAGATCTCCTGGCTTCCTCCTCCCTCAACCTGGCATGACCCGGGTTTTGCAGCTGCCCGGGATTGGAGAGCATAGGTGCACCAAGTCCCTTCTAGGTGCAATGGCACTTCTGCCTCATGGCAAGGCAAGGTCAGCACAGCCACAACACAGACACCGTGCGCTCCAGGCCCTTCCCAACAGCCAGTTCCCAGGTGTCCAGCTGTGTTCTCCCATGCAAAACAGCTTAGTGTGAATTTTAAGAAAAAAAAAAAAGTGTATATCTACAGATGGGTGGCACTTTTGAGGCTCTCGTAGAGGGGCCCTGGGAGAGCCCTTCCTCCTATCTGTGGTTCTGTGGCCAACCACAGCCATTCCCAAGACCAGGATGACAGTTAAGTGGCCACGGCTGCCATGTTCAGTGCCAGGCACACCTCCATCTGGCTCCGGCCTGTGGTGGCTGGAGCCGCAGGCCCTGCCCACTCACCTCAGGGACAGGATGCAGTGCTGGCAGAAGCGGTGGCCACAACCCGTCTGGTGGGGGTTGTGCAACACCGAGTGGCAGAAGGCACATTTGTAGCGCTCCTCCAGCTGCTCCACAAACCGGTACTCGGCGTTGGGCTCAAAGTCCAAGGAAATGGAGCTGCCTGAATTCTGCCGGATGAAACCCAAGTGGATGCCCCCTGGCTCCTCCGAGTAAGCCATCCTGGGGGAGGAGAAGGGCAGTTAAGTGCACAAGCAACCACAGCCAGCAGGGGTCATGATTTCTTGCCCAAGCAGCGAACATCACCCACATGGTTGTTCTGTTGACTCTGCAGCAGCAACAACCTCCTGCCATTAGAGGGCGCCCTCAGAGGCCAGATGGCTTTGGGGTGCTAGGAGAGGAGCCAGACTCTGCTTCTACAGCTCTGAGGCCATCAGCCTTTCACCGGATGCTAAACTCTCCTGTTGGCTTGGGCATTGTATGACTGTACAAGGTGTAGCCAGATGTTAACCATATTACAGGCAAACAGGGTTTTCTTCCACTCAACTGGCAGAACTGAAACAAGTGTTTACTTAGCATTCTTCAGAAGCAAGAAACTTACACACTTCACTGCCCCCCCAACACACAGGCTTACACATATGTATGGGTACTTCAAAAAGTTCATGGAAAACACTGACTTGAAAGATGTTCATTTTGGTGCAAAACTGTTTTGAAATCCATGCATGGTTTTTTCATGCTACACATTTTCCATGGACATCACTCCGACACAGGCTGAGCTCTGTGTCCCTCACGTGTTTCATGTGGACGTTGTAGCCCTGATGTCGTGCAATGGAAAGGAGACTTGGGGAGGTGACTTGGTCATACCGCGGGAGCCCTCATGCGTGGGATTCGTGCCCTGCTAAGGGGATTCTAGAGCACTTTCTCTCTTCAGCCCTTGTAACAATCCAGAACCCGGCCACGATCTGGAACTTCCAGCTTCCATTACTGTGGAAAATCAGTTTCTCTTGTTTATAAGCTCCCCGCTCTATGGTGCTCGCCGTAGCAGTGTGAATTGACTAAGACGAGCACCAAGCCACATCATTTCTCACCTGAGCTAAGCGACAGCCTGCTACTACTTCCTCCCCCAACTCATTCTCCACACTATACAGACAGGCAGGGTGATACAGGGGCTCCTCAAAAACTTTGTAGGAAAATGTGACTAAAGGTTAGGTGTGTTTTTTTTTTTTAAGTTTTATTTAATTTATTTATTTGAAAGGCAAAGTGACAGAGAGAGAGAGGAAGAGAGAGCGAGCCAGGGATCTCCAACCCACTGGTTCATTTCCCAAATGGCTACAAAAGCTGCGGCTGGACCAGGCCAAAGCCAGCAGCCAGGAGCATCTGGGTGTCCCCCATGGGCAGCAGAGGCCCAAGGACCTGAGGCGCCTTCTGCTGCTTTCTCGGGCACAGTCGGTAGGGGGTGGAGGGGAAGCAGGCAGCAAGGACTTGAAACCAGGCTCGGAGGTGGGGTGTGGGCGTCAAGGGCGGCGGTCTAACCTGCTGCCCTGCTGCGCCACAACACTGGGCCCAACAGGTATGATTCATGATCCCCTCCCTCCCCCTCCCCTCTGAGCGGCTGGGCGGTGAGGGAAAAGTACACCCCCACCCCACCCCTGTGCAGCACGAGAGCTCTCCTGCCTCGAGGCTTCAGCCCGGGCCCGGAGCCACTGCCTCCCACAGAGACTGTCCCCCACCCTCTTCCAGACCATGAACTCACATGGCATTTCCGGTGTCCTATCCCCAGGGAAGCCTGCTCCTCTCCTCAGGTCTAGAGAGAGTCCCGCCCACCCACCAGGGCTGCAAAGCTTGTAGGTGGTCGGCCCCCCAGAGGGGCTTGGGGACACAGGGGGGGCAATCTTTTTATTAGATGATGCTGAATTTCTGCACATGAATGCATTACCCATTCAACACTAAGTATATTAAAACGAAAACAAAACATCCATAGAACGAGCTTCCTTTCCTAAGGAGCCACACTTGCTGGAAACATGCATTCGCGCTGTGATCTGGTTCATCTCTGTGTCCCCTGGTGACACCTGGCTAGCAGCTGCCCTTGCCCGTCACTGATGCCCAGCCCCTAGCGCTGCTCCTGGCATGCAGAACAACTCGGTCGTTCGTGGCGTTCATGTGAGCTAACAGGCTGCTGGGAAAACTCAGCAGTGCAGCTGTGACTCGTTCTTAACCTTTCTTCAACAAGGACTTCTGCCTCCCTTGGCAAAGGGAAGACGACTCTGGACCTTCATACCGCCCGATTTCCAGGCATCCCAGCACCCTCTGAGCCCACGGCTGGTCCTCAGGCACTGCACAGCCGCACCGCCGCTGCAGGATGCCGCTCCGTCGGGGCACAGTGCAGGGAGTAGTGCTTTCAGAGCGTCTGGCCAGTGGTCAAGAGACAGGAGGCCTCCGGGTGGTCCCTGGGGGTGGCGTCTACTGCAGGCTGGGGTGCAGGAAGTGTGGCCCTCCACTCACTCTCCTTGGCTTCCTTTTAAGAACCCTCATGAGCCTCCTGCAGCTGACCAGGTGAAGCCCTGCAGGAGATGCACAAGGCGCCTGCCGGCCTCCCCCTGCCCCCGCCATGAGCTCGGGCTGGCATCTCTCCCTGGCGGAGTGGGCTGAGTCTGCAGTGTGGCCTGGGGGCAGGGCACAGGGCAAACTGGCTCCTGTCAGCAAACAAGCTTTTGCCTGGCAGACGAGGGGAATTTTTTTTTTTAATTCTGGGGTTTGAGACCAAAGCCCCACTTTTTCCCCTTCTGCGTGTGCTTCCTGTCGAACCTCAAGGGTGGCAGGTGAGTGGTGGCAGTTCCCCTCTAGCACGGTCGGGCCTCGGGATTTAACAGAACATTAAAATCTGAAGATGAAGAGGCACAGCACAACCCTGACAAGCAAGGCTCAGCTTCCTCTCCGAGAACGAAGGGATCCATTTCCAACCGTCCCAGCCTGCCCTGGCTCCCTCCTCACCTCTCTGTGCTCCTCTGCGAGTCCCTCCTGAGACCAGGCTCCCATCTGCGTCCCATAGCGTGGAAGTCTGGGCTCAGAGAAGCATGCACACGACACGCGCGAGCAGGATGCACAGAACCAAACCCAGGCTGCCCCCCCACCCCCATTCTATCCTCTTCTACCGCACACAGCTGCTGGGCTCTTCTCTCCTCTCTCCCCCCTCCACTCCCCATCTCTCTCTCCCCCCTCCCCATCTCTTTCCTTCTCTCTCCCCCCTCCCATCTCTTTCCCCCTCTCTCTCCCTATCTCTCAACCCCACCCCCACCCCCCCACCCCTGGTCTCCCTGTCTTTTCCCAGCAACAGCAGATCTGGGGTCTCAGGACTCAAGATGCTGGCTGTGGTTTGAACCCATGTCTTCCCCCACCTCCCCTAGTCCTTTGCTGGAACCTAAGAGGTGGGGCTTTAAGGAGAGGACGACATCGTGAGGGTGGAACCTTCACGGGTGGGGCTGTGGGAATCCTGTGCCGTCCCAGGACACCCAGACACGGCGGCAAGGTGCCACCCTGGGAGCAGAGAGCAGCCCTCACCAGACACCCAGCCCCTGCTTCCCAGACCCTAGAGCGCTCAGCAGCGAGTTTCACAGACCCAGTGTGGTGTTTTGTTACAGCAACACAAATAAACGGAGACAACATCCTTAAACACTGACGACTCAGACACCCAGGACTGAAGAGCAAGGCTGGGGCGCGGACACTTTCCAACTTCCAAAGTTATCGCAGGGGCTGGCATTGCGCCGCAGCAGGCGAACCTGCCGCCTGCGACCCCCACATCCCTCATGAGCGCCAGTTTGAGTCCTGGCTGCTCCCTGCTGATGCACCTGGGAAAGCAGTGGAAGGTGGCTCCAGTCCTTGGGCCCCTGCCTCCCAAGTGAGAGACCTGGATGGAGATCAAGTCTCCTGGCTTCAGCCTGCCCAGCCCCAGCTGTTGCAGCCATTTGGGGAGTGAACCACCAGATGGAAGGTCTCCCTCTCCCTCCCCTTCCCTCTTTCTGTAATGCTGCCTTTCAAAGAAACACATCTTTAAACAAAAAGTTATTATAAAGCCACCGTGATCGGGGGTGGGTGTTGCAGCACAGCAGGTTAAGCTGTGCTTGAAAAGCCAGCATCCTACACTGGAGAGCCTGTTTTAGTCCTGGCAGCTCCACTTCCAATCCAGCTTCCTGTTAACATGCCTGGGGAAGCAGAAGATGGCCCCAAAATGCTTAGGCCCCTGCCACCCAAGTCGGAGGTCTGGATGGAGTTCCAGGTTCCTGGTTTCTACTTGGCCCAGCTGGGGCCGTTGCAGCCATTTGAGGAGAGCAGTAGATGGAAGATCTCAATCTGTAATACGGCCTTTCAAATAAATACATCTTTAAAAAACACAAACAAGGAACTCCAAGAGCTTTTGTTCATGTGGGTTCTATCTATCAGCATGCGTCACATTTGAGAGCAAAACAGAAGAGTGTAAACATTTATTCATTTGAAGATCAAAAGCCAATATGGTGACATAAATATTTTTATGGAAAACAACCATTTTCCAAAAGAACAACAGATCGGAGGAGAGGCCGTTTCACACGTCTGCCCCCTCTTCCGTGCCTGACCTGACGGAAGGGCGCTCCTGCACGTGGTGTGCGCAGTCACAGGGCAGGCAGCTTCTGTGTCACCGTGAGGGGAGAGTACAGCGGGAAACCGCACCTTCGAACTGAGCCCAACACAGCTGTCACCAAGCACCAGCCCTGAAGGGGTGCTGAAGCCCCAGGCAGCAGAGGAGGAGCTACAGCTAGTAAACCCTGAACCACCTGCTGTGCCGGGGGAAGCTGCAGTTTCTGTGGTTAAATGGCCCCAGCCTGGCTGGTTTAACGCAGGCGGTCCCTGCGCGCCAGCTGGGAAGAGACGCACACAGCTAGCTCTAGACGGAACCTGCCTGGCGTAGGTAGCGCTGTGTACGTGCTTTCCCAATCAGAGCTGCCCCGGGCTCCCGGAGGCTCACTCTGGGGACCTCTGTGCTGCTGACAGCCCGTGGAGGCCTCGGGACTGACGACCTGTGCGTCCTGGCCCACCCTGGGTGTGTCTTGTCACCACCGCGATGCTGGCCTCGCTCGAATCTGTTGCAGCCTCCTCCAGTACTTCATTTCTGTCTCATTATACATCTTAGGGGACAGGCACTTAGCCTGGTGGTCAAGACACTCGCATCAGAGAGCCTGGGTTCAAGTCCCAGCTCCACTCCCGATCCAGCTCCCTGCAGACGCCCACTGTGGGGGCAGAGGCGGTGGCTGTTGAGTTCCCAGCTCTCAGCTGTGGCCTGGCCCAAGCCTGGCCAGCGCGGGCATTCGGGGAGGGAATTAGCAGATGGGGGCTCTCCCTGTCTCTCCAGGAAATAAATAAAAACAAGTAATCCGCACTTCTGTTATGCCATAAAACAGGGACTTGGGGTGTCATGTAAGCGCAGGGAGCTGTGACCCTTGCTCTGAAGCTTCCTCAGGGCTGAGCCCCGCGGCTCACTGAGGGGCGAGGGCGCAGTCCCAGGACTGTGCAGGCTGACACCACTCTGCTTAACAAACACGTTTCGCTAATTAATTGGACACTTCCAGCTGGTGCTGCCCGTGTCATTCCCAGGCAGCTCTTTAGTGGAAGTGAGTCATTAAAATCTTCCCCCTCTGGACTGGCAAAGGAGGCAAAGGAATTCAGTTCTTGCAAATAAGAAAGGGGTCGGGGGAGCCGTGAAAGCTACAAACAACAGAGCTTGAGTGTGGCCTTTCTCTTACTGCGGCCACAGCCGCGCCGGACGTCACTGCGCGTTCTTCCTGCACAGGAGTTAACACAAACCGAAACGGCCAGGCGAAATCACGTCCCCTCTGTCCCCTAGGAACTCTGCGTCTCTTTCAAACCTCATTTTATCATTTCATGAATCGCTGTGCCCTTTCGAGGAGGATTTGCTGAAGTCCAAGCGGAAGCAGGATTCAGAGTCTTCACTCTCACAGTTCTTTCGACCCATTTCTAGAGAACCCCCACTCTGGTCCTAGCAGCCCGAGGGGTGTGCAGTTAGCCTGCAGTTACAGCAGAAGGGACAATGAAGTCTTTGTCCGCACCTTCCTGGCGCCTGTTTGCAGAATGGGAGGGTGGTTCTTATATAGTACATTGTCCTTCCTAAAATAGAAGCCCAGGAAATGTGTCTCCGGGATTCAGATTCTTGGGTGCTCCTGGTCACTGCAGAGCCAACGCCACAGGGAGAAGGGCTCCATCTCTGCTCTGCGCTCCCACCCCCCAGCCATAAAATCCCGGGCAAGACACGCCCACAGGGCACTGCATCCCGCCTTAGTCTTCGGAACCCAGAGGCCTGTGACATTGCGCCTGCCCTTGACGCCTTCCAAAGGCAGAAATGATAAATTGCATGATCCCGGTGCAAGTGTCACGAAGAGATTCAGACAGAGAACCGTCAGAGCCCAGACAGGGGTGGCCACACTTTCTGATGCGTCTGCGCTGACGTCATCAGCTGGTCTTGGAGGAGGCATTTTCTAGATGAAGGAAATCAAGGAATGTCCCTGGAGGGATCATGAAAGTTCTAGAATGGTTAATAATGAACCAGAGCTGAGTGGAATGAAGGGGCCAGGCCAGTCATTCGCCTGCTGCTTAGATCCACTGCCCACTCTTGCTCACTGTGGTCTGTACCACGAGGTGGGACGAGGATTGACCCCCCCCCCCCCCACAGTCACCCAGGCCCCTGGGCTGCTGGTGAGGTTCAGCCAATGAGAGGCACAGGCAGGAAACAAGTGTGGGAGGATGGGAGAAGCTGAGGTGTTCTCCCCACCCTTGGGAGCTGAGCAGCATCTACAGTGGCCAGGTCTCCTTCACGGCCCTCACCCCTGCACCTGGCCCTTGCCATAGCCCAGTTCCCACCAGTGTGGTTCCCTTGGCTTGGGAGAGGGGAGGCAAGGCGGCGTCCCACTCGGGTTGTTGGCAGTGTCTCCCCGACAGTGCTCCGTTTAGCTTCCCAGTCCTTCCTGGGAAACTGAACTCCTTGTTGGAAACACTGTGTGGGGCTTGGGATGTTGGGGAGAAGCACCTTGCAGAGTCCCCCGAGGGGATTCGGCCTCAGCAGGGCTCTAATCTTTCTAGGGCTGATGAACAAAGAGGCAGGGTCCATGCTGGGCATTTGGGGGAAGAGGCTACCACAACAGACCACGGGGAGTACATGGCCCAGCAAAGCCAAATCAGAGGCACACTCAGAGTTAAAAGGCACAGGCTGGGACCCAGACCTGATGGAGGGCTGAGGACAGCAGGTGGGGGATGACTCACAGGGCCCAGGAAAGCCGGTGACATGTGCCAACAGAGGCAAAGCAAGTGGGTTTGAGGTTGGGGTGCCTTACGGACAGTCTTAGAAGAATGGGGTGAGTCAACCCAGCCGACATCTCACGTCTCTTGTGTCAGAATGAATGACACGATTTATCAGAATTACATACTTCCTAGGAATGTCCACATCTCCCTGTAGTGTCAAAGGTCAATTTAAAAACAGCCCAGGGTTTGTACAACACGTGAATGTACTAAATACCACTGAACTGCATGCTTCTACATGGTTAGATGTATGCTGTATGAATTTCACCTCAATTTACAAAACTGAAACAGCACATTATACCCATGAGATCAAGGAAGTTCTGTGAAAGACACAGAATCTGCCAACTGAGAAAACAAAGGCGCCGAGCTGAGCTGCCGCCCGCAGTGCCCGCACCCCATATGGGCACCAGTTTGTGTCCTGGCTGCTCCACTTCCCTTCCAGTGCTCTGCTATGGCCTGGGAAGGCAGCAGAAGACGGCCCCTGCACTGTCGTGGGAGACCTAGAAGAAGCTCCTGCTTCCTGGCTTTGGACAGGCCCAGCTCCAGCCGTTGCAGCCATCTGGGGAGTGAACCAGCAGATGGAAGCTCTTTTTCTCTGTCTCTCCCTCTCTCTGTCTATAACTCTGCCTCTCAAATAAATAAATAAATAAATAATCTAAAAAAAAAAAAAAACCCATAAACAAATTGCCCAGGGCATTATGATTTTTTTTTCAATACAAATAATTTTCCTGTTGTTTTTGGAAACAGAGTTTGATACGATATGCCAGGAATTTAAGATCTGGAGAGAGGAGATGCCCAAAGAGAAGGCACACAAAGATGGATGGATAGATGATAGGTACAAATAGCGATGATAGATACATAGATGATAGATAGATGGCTACATAAAGACAACAGAAGTATTTAAACCCCTCTATGGGATTTTTCTGGGAAGCAGAAGTTGGTGGGGGCAACTCACGTTAGAGTTTTGAAGTACTTGGGACTACTCTGGCTGATCCCTCGCACTCACACCCGCAGCCGGAACACAGACTGTGGCATACCCGGGGGGACTATATGGGTGCTGCTTCCCCTGCAGGTGGCCCACCTCGGCCTTCCCGACCCTCTGCTCCATGCCAGGCCAGAGATGCCCATGAGGACTGACTGATTAAACACTCCCAGGGCCCAGGGCTGCTGTCTGAGGACCGTGGGAGGGGCACGAAGGGCTGGGGAGCCAGAGACCTGTTCTCTTCAGGAGGCAAAGCTCATAGAGCCCAGGTGATGAGATGGGAGCGGAAGCGCGGGCCAGGTGACCTTGGGTGGTCCTGGAGCCCTGGACCACTGAGAGGCCACTCCAGACTGGCCAGTGGCAGCTGCCCACGCACAGGATGGGCTGCTAGAAGGCAACTGCCCATCTCTCAGCTCTGCTCAGGCCTCATGGGGAGAGGAAGGAGCCAACTCAGCAGCCGGAGGAAGGGGCAGAGAAGTCACTGCCCAAACCCAGGCAAGGCCCAACAAAGTCCTGGGCTTAGAAGAGGAGGGAGTGCAGCCGGAGACAGGAAACATGAAAGCCCCCGCCCCGAGGTACACTGACGCGGGAGGCCCGGCAGCCGTGCCCTGGGCAGTACCCAGAGCAGGATTCAGGCTGCCCACCGCTGGAGGGGCAGGCCGCTCCCTGCTCCAGCCGGCGTCTGGCTTTGAACTCTGTGCCTGCGCTCATTGAGGAGTTCTCACTAGGAAAGTAAAACAGGCGCAAAGTTGTTGCAAAGCTTGTGTCCTCCCCAGCCCACAGAGAGAGACTGGGGGGACCACGACCAGGACAGGAACGGGGTGGGGGGGTGGCCTCTACAACCACCCGGCTCCGCCCAGCCCTCCGCCTCCTCTTCCTCACCTCTGTTGGGCCCAGAGTCTTCACAGCTTGAAACAGCAACAAACCTCTCTGGGGCCTCTCAGAGAAACTGGTTTTGTTTTCCTTTAGCCGGGCAGGTTAGACAAAGTGAGAAATACAGAAGTATTGAGGCCTCGGCCTCACGCTGGGGACGCCGTGCACGCCGAGTCCAGGTGGCAGCAGCACAGCTGCAGACGTGACCACAGGGCACTGGTCCCAGCTGGCTGGCTTTGGCGTCTCTGCGGTGCACACAGGGTGCGTCTGCTTTTCTTTATCCGGCAGAAGAGGGTTTTCTTGGAAACAGGACCAAGAATGACATGGGTGTGATCTTCATTCCTTTGAAGAGAAGCGATTTCTCTCCCAGTGGTCAGGAAACCTCGGCTTCCTCATTTCTGGCTGGCAGAGCAGCAAACGTGGGTGCAGAGAGAGGGTGCAGGCTCTGCCAGGAGCCCTGGTGAAATCCCTCTGCCCCCACCATCCAAAGTCTACCTGGCTCTTTCAGGTTTGCTCTCACAACTCAGTCCGAGATGAAGGAAGAGAAAAAACCTAGAGCAAAAAAAGCCAGCCTCCCTGATCTTTCTGGGCCCCTCGGCCCCTCCTCCACTCCAACTCTGTCCCTGTCCCTACTGCGACCTAGGGACAGATCAGCTCTCCAAGGTGGGGGAGAGGGGGCTGCCGTCATCCGCCTCCAGGTCCTCAGAGGTGGCTGTGCCTGGCCCGGAGTGCTCGGTCAACGTCTGGCAAACAGGAAAGGGGACCGCAGACCAGTGGGACAGGCTGCTGGGTACCGGGCATGGAGACCGAGGGAAGGGGGTGCCGTGAGAAGGGGTGATTGGAGGGTGGGGATGGAATGGGACTGGGGTCAGGTTCTACTTCCAGAGGTTCTGTGGATCCAGGCTCAGAGACGGCCAAGGTAGACACTGCTTCACTGTTGCCCAGAGAACAACCCCAGGACACATCCGTCACCAGGAGGAAAGTGAGACTTGGGCAGCAGGTGGTGGAGGCCCTCAGGGGACGGCAGGAGTGGGGGTTCCTCCCTGCTGCTCCAGGGTCCACTGTGTGGGCTTTGCAGGGGTCCGCCTGAGCCTTTACAGCATGTGGCCTCAGCATGGTGTCCATGCCTCTCAGCTTCTCCATCCGCAAAATGGCGACAGTGAGAGCAGTAGTCCCTCATAGACGTTTTGAAGGTGAAGTAAATTAAAACCCCAGCAGGGCTGGCCGGCCCGGGACTTGGCTTTGGAAATAAAGTTGTATTGGGACGCAGCCACATTCATCGGATTATGCACCATCTACTGGTGTTTAGGTGCTGCCACAAAGCCTGAGCTAGTTAGCCTCTGGTGCTGCACAGAAAGTTTGCAGGCTGCCTCCCCACTCCCCCGCCAGTGCAGAGATCTGATAATAACGGTGCACAGTAAGGGTGACAGCGGCTCTTACTAAGCATTTTCCCCAAACCCTCCATGGACGTCACCCGCTCTGACGTGTCGGGCTCTGGGGATCAGGGTGAAGAGGACAGATGGGCCCCACTGCCCCCGTGGGACTCACCCCCGAGAGGCCACAATTCCAGACTGCCACAAGCTTTGGGGGAAAATGAGCAGGTGCTGTGCTGGAGACAGGGGCAGCCACTTGGAGGAGCAGCGGCGGCGGCAGGTGGGGGACAAAGGGAGCCGGGCTGAGCAGGGAGAGCACGGGACGCAGAGGGGCAGCCAGGGCACCCAGCGGCTGCCGCTGCCCGAGCACCATGGACAACAGGAAAGGCAGGAGAAAAGGCAGGAGCCAAAGCATACGGCCAAGAGGGCCATGGGAAGGTGTCTGGACTGAGAGCAAAGCAGTGTGAAGCCACGTGGGCATTTTAAGCAGCCATGGACAGTGTCTGCTTTGGAATCTTAAAAAGACCAGTACAGGGGCTGGTGTTGTGGTATAAAGGGTTAAGCCACAGCCTGCGATGATGGCATCCCATCTGGGCGCCAATCCAAGTCCCAGCTATTCTACTTCCAACCCAGCTCTCCACTATGGCTTGGAAAAGCAGCAGAAGTTGGCCCAGATCCTTGGGCCCTTGCACCTACATGGGAGGCCCAGACAAAACTCCTGGCTCCTGGCTTCAGGCCGGCCTAGCCCTGGCTACTGTAGCCATTTGCAGAGTGAACCAATGGATAGAAAGTCTTTCCCCAACCCCCGTAACTCTTTCAAACAAATAAAATAAGTTAAAAAAAAAAAAAAAAAAAAAAAAAGACCAGTCCAGGTGGATGTTTGGCCTAGTGGTTGAGACCCCTGCGTTCCACACAGGAGCGCCTGGGTGTAACAGCCAGCCCTAGCTCCTGACGCCAGCTTCCTGCCAATGCGCATCCCGGCAGGCAGCAGCTATGGTCAGGTACTTGGGTTTCTGCCACTACCAGAGAGACCTGGCTGAGCTCCTGACGCCCAGCCAGGCAGTGCTGGCCACTGAGGGCACTGAGCCAGTAGAGAGGTGCCCTTTCTCTGTTCCTGTCTTCCTGCCTCTTGAATGGAAACAATAAAAACCACTTTCTGGACACGGCATGGAGATGGCCCGTGGCAGTCCAGGGCAGCAGGGAGCAGCTAGGAGGCTGAGGCACACCCAGATGCGGATGTGTCCACCTCAGGCCTGGGCTGCAGTGGGGGGCGGGGGCTGGACGGCATGGGAGGAATGGAGGCTGACCCTCAGGCTCGGGCTCCATACCTGGGCACCGGTGATGCTGTGTGACAAGTCGGGGAGAGGCAAGGGTGAAGGGAGGGGAGCCAGGAGCTGTTTGGGACTATTCCTGAAGGCCCCCTCCAGTGACGAGATGACCACCTGACCCCCGAGACCTGCCGGTGGCCAAAAGACTTCCACTGGCTTCCCATGCGCTTTCTGTGCCCTGCTGCCTCGCCCGCTGTGCTGTGTCTGGATCTCTAGCCCCTGTCTGGGTCACAGAGTGGGATCCAGGGGTGTGGTCCGAGCGTAGTGACGTCCTGTGCACGTCCTGCCCACCCACGCTCCCCTCCCCAGTCATTGCTTCAGAAACGCTCACAGTCACAACCACAACCTTTCAGGGGGCACAGCGCTGCTGGCCTGACTCCTCGTGCTCACCGAGCTGGGTGCGGCCCCACGGGTTCCCCAGGTGTGTACACATGTGAGCTCTTCCATCAGCGCCACACGCACCCGGACCCTGACCGGAGCCGCTGCTCTCCTGCAGCCAGAGCCGCCCGTCCGCTCCCATCCTCTCCTCTCTCTCTCGTCTCCTCCACACACATTTTCCTCCTGGTTTCACCCAGTGCATTGTTCTGAATTCATGGTTACTCTGGACTAGTTTGCTCCAAACATCATTCATTCTGTTCATCACTTTGCGTAAGTCATTTCTTCAGTGAGAAGCCACCACAGGCAGACAGGGATGGGGAAGCAGCAGAGCATTGCGGTGGGCCCAGTGCCCCAGTCCCAGAGCCTGGCCCAGCCCACCTCAGCTCAGCAGCATCCCTCTCCCCCTCAGCCTCCTGAGTGCACCTGGACCCTGCGGTCCCGACACATCCGGGTGGGGTGGGAAGGTGCAGGTGAGGCCCCTGTCCCCTGGAAATGCCAGCTGTGTCAGTCCCAACACCTCGCAGGGGTGGGGAACAATCACCTGGCCTGGCCCTGCCCAGGCAACCACCCGGAAGGACTGGAAATTGAGCCCATCTACAGCAGGCCCATTTCAAGTTGATATATATTCTGGTACGGTCCAGGAAGCACATTGTAAATATCCAAACGGCCCCTACCAGAAAAGTTCGCTGCCCCGGAACGCAGCGTGAGCACACACTTGGATTTGCCGATGATCTCTCCCACACTTCCTTCTTGAAACTCCCTGATCCCTCTGTGGATGCCGCCCGCCAGACTTTCTGCTTCTCCTTCTGGCCCGACTGCACCTGCTGGCGACCCGGCTCCCTGCAGGGGCTCCCCACTGGGTCAGCCCTCTGCCCTTTCTCTCACCACAGCTCCCACTTCTCCTCATGGAGGGGGAGGTAGGGAGGAGCACCCTCTCCCTGCCCCTGGCCACCAGACTGCACGTGTGAGGGAGGCATGGGCGGGGGAGCCCCCACCTCAGCAAGTTTCGGGGCTGGCATCTCACCACAGTGCTCTCCCGAGCGGGTCCCTGCCTGGCCATCCTCCCTATGCGCGCGTGCTCCTTCTCTCTCTCTCTCTCTCACACACACACACACACACACACACACATACACACACAGGCACATGGGCACACGGAGCACACACGCTGAGGAGCCAGACCAGCGCCCAGCGGCCCTGGGAGCATCGCACCCACACCTGGCAGAGAGCAGTCCACAGCAGGACCAGTCCAGCCTCGGCCCCGCCCATCCTGGGAAGGCCCAGAGGAGAGGGGAGCGACTGAGACTCCCCTGCCAGCGAGCACAGCATTTCCCCCCACCCCACAGATCCCTGCCCTCAACCACTACCCAAGGAGATTAAATGGAAATTCTCACAAGTAAAGGATTCCTGAGTTTTAAGCTGTGCCCTATTCAAAGCAGTAGAAGATGGCCCAAGTCCTTGGGCCCCTTCACCCACCTGGGAGACCTGGAAGAAGCTCCTGGCTCCTGGCTTCGGATCAGCACAGCTCTGGCTATTGCAGCCATTTAGGGAGTGAACCAGTGGATGGAAGACCCCCACCCCCACTTCTACCTCTGTAACTCTGCCTTTCAAATACATAAATAAATCTTAAAATAAATAAATCAATAAAGCCCCATGGTGGGCAGTGTGATGCCTTCACCCCAGTCCCCAGCGGGTCCACACTGGATACTGCGCCCACTAGTGACTTCCTGACCATTTTGATTATCAGCTCGACTGCTCCAGTATCTCAGTGCTAGGGTTCAAGTAGCCTTAATTTTACTCCACGATGTCCCAAAGGGCAAAAGCAGTACCACGGGCAGCTTTATAAGAGCACACTGTTGTAAGTGCTTTATTATTGGCATGAGTCTCTTACTGTGCCTAATTCATACTGTCAACACTGTCTCACAAGATGTATGTGTGGGGAACGACACTGGGCACGGGGCTCAGTCCTACCACGGTTTCAGCACCCGCTGGGAGTCTGGGAGCACATCCCTCAGATGGGGGCAGGGAGATGCTGTATTCAGAAGCCTTGGTTTGACCTTTTGGGGACTTTTAGCTTCCAAAGGTCAATATCACGCTAGCCTGCTCCTCTGCCCACAAAGGCTCGTCCACAGCCGCCTCTGTGTTAGGTTTCTATTTCCAAGGCTGACCACAGATGTGTGACATTCTGACAGCTGCCTGCAGTCGGGGGAGTCTGTGGCGGGGGGTAGAGTGGCAGGGAGGCTGGCTCTGGTGCAGGCCCATGGAGGGAGCAGATGAGACAGAGGAGGTCTCTCTGCCCAGCCTCGGGGGACAGCTTCCTGAGGTCCCAGGCACACACACCCCAGATGCCCGGGCCACACACAGGCAGGCGTCCTAGAGCCCAGGTCAAAGAATGCAGCCCCTTGGGGCCACAGCTGATGCCAGCTGTTGAGACTGATGGCTGGGCTGGGTCAAGGTGACACAGGTCGGGAGTCCAGAGAGGAGGTAAGAGAAGCAGGCAAGATCTGGGGAGTGGCTTTGCCTCTGCAACGGAGCCAGTCAGCTCGGGAAGGACTTACAAGATCAGCTAGCCAAGGGTTTCACGGTAAAAACCAATCCAAAACACAGCAACGAAACTCCTCAAACCAAATCTCTTGCATAAGCAGCTACAAATCCAAGGGAGCCAGGAATGGCTCTGCCGAAGCAGGGCCTGGTGGCTTGCTGCCATCGCCACCCTGCTGGCAGTTCTCTTGGGTAACTAGGGTTATAACGGCTTAGGGTTAGGGTCTGATTCCTCAACAGCATGATGAGGACTTCCTAGCTCTTCCCAGCTTGAGTGTTCACAGCATCACAGCCATCTCTACACCGACCCAGTGGCATCATCATCAGCGTCGTATTTTCAACGAAGTGTTTCAGCCCTGAGTTGCTAAGCAACTTGCCCCAAATCATAGGGCCAGACCTAGTGGAGCCGGGATTTGAATACAACAGCAGCCCCTCCTCCGTTGCCATCTTACTGGGGGGAGAAGGGGTTATTCCAAGACTCCCAGTAGATGCCTGAACCATCAGTAACACCAAGCCCTATATATAATGTATTTTTTTTCCTTATACACACACACCTACCTATGATAAAGTTTAATTTATAAATTAGGCACAATAAGATATTAACAACAATAACTATTAAGAACACAGGATAATAATAACAATGTATGCACAAAAGCTATGTGAATGTGATCTCTCTTTCTCTCTCTCAAAATATTTTATTGCCCTGTGTTCCCCTCCTCTTCTTGTGACAACATGTGTCATTCCCAGCAAGCGATCGTGGCTCCTCTTTGGCGGACCTGAGCAGCCGGCATCACTGCTCTTTCAGTGCACGGTCAGTCCAGAGCAAAGGAACAGGCACCTGCACACAGGCATCAGCACCCGACGTCACTCTAACTGGGGCGGCTGCTAGGTGACAGATGGCGGGTAGTGTCTACAGGGTGGATACAGTGCACAGAGATGACACACAGCCAGCGCAGGGCCGAGAGGGACTGGACACACTTTTTGGAACGGTGCACAATTTAAAACTTATGAGTTGTTTATTTCTGGAGTTTCTATTTATTATTTTCAGACTGTGGTTGACCACAAGTAGCTGAAACTGTGGAAAGTGAAACCACAGACAAGGGGAGGCTCCTGTGCGGCTTTGACTCCAAATCCCGTGCTCGCGCCTCTGTCACGGCTAATAGAGAATGAAACGTGTTCTCACCAACATCGACGGGGAGGTGTTGGCTAGCGACCTGCTGCAGGGCTGGACTGCCGGGGGTCCACTCCCTTCTGCCATTCCTTTACCTGTGCCCCTTTTTACCGTCTGGAAAATGGGACAATATCAGCACCTGCCTCCCAGCCTCCAAGCCAAGATGAAATGTGTCCATAAACAAGCGCTTCGCAGCCACGTGTGTCCACCCTTCCCCCAGCCACACTGATGCGGCGCCTGCTCCGCGTGCAGAGGCCTGGACGTTACTCTATAAGGGAAGGGGTGTGGAGTGAGCCGTCAGACAGCTGGGCAAGGCGGACACCATGCCTACACACAAACCAGCACTGGTGCTCAGGGCAGTCAGGTCCCTGGACGCTCTGCCTGAGAATGCCCCAGCACAGAATGAATGCTTGAGAAGCACCACCTGGATTCCCGTGATGACTCCAGGCGCTTCCGGCTGCTGATGGATGCCCTGCCTCTGCTCCTGGCCGTGCCTCCGTCCACGGCTGCCAGGGCCCTGATCTCCTGGGCCTCTCTCCTGAACCCCAGACTCATCCCGCCTGCCTAGGCCACTGCTTCATGCTTAAGGCATCACAGATCAGCCAACCCCTGCCCCATCCCGCTCTTCCCATAGCCTTCCTCCACTGCAGAGAAATAGCACCACCCATCGCCGAGTCACCCTTGGCTCTTTCTTCCTCTCCATCTCACGGACCCTGCTGGCACTTTCTTCCCAACACATGCCCGGTCAGCTACTTCTCACCATCCTCAGCACCACCACCGAGGCTCCGCCTCACCGCGGCCCTAGCAGGTGCAGTGCTGGCCTCCTAGCTGTCTCCTGCTCTGCCCTGCTCCCTTAGGGCCCACTCCTAACCACAGCCAGAGGGACCCACAAAAGTGTCAAGTCAGATCTGTCACTCTGAGCCCATGGCCCGGTAACACTCAGAGTAGAAGCCAGGGTCCTCAGAGGTCAGGGCCCAGCACAGTGCAGCCCTCTGCTCCGTGCTCACATGCTGGGGGCTTCCCTCATCCACTGCCTACAGCCAGGCTGGCCTTGCTTTCCTTGAAGAGTAGAACTGCCTTCTGCTTGCTGCTCCCCTGCCTGGAGCGCTCTTCACCCTGAAACAGGGCCGGCCTCCTCCTGTACTTCCAGGATCGGCTCAAACACTACCTCGCTCGCAAATGAGGCCTTCACCGACCATCCTACATGGAAATCCAACATCACTCCCCTCCAACCCATGCCCCAGCCCCTGCTGCAGCTCCCCCCACTCCCAGCCCTGCACCCAGAGCAGTGCATGTGACAAGTGCTCAGTAATCACAGACAGATGAATGGCTGCCTTCTTGCTATTCTGCGGACAGTCTCTTGGCCACTAGCTTCTCGTGTCACCTGTGTGTCCAAGTCCTGAGACTCAACAGTTCCAGCCAGAGAGGACAAGGCCGACCTGGGACAGGGGGAGCAGGGGCAGGGTAAGGAAGGCAGGGTCCAGGAGACTGTCACGGTGAAGCCCGACAGCCCCCCACTCAGCAGGTGCACAGTAGGGGACTCTGGTCTAAGGGTATCGGGTACCTGGGAGAATGGGGCAGTGCCAAGAATGCTCCAAAGGCAGACAATCCCACACCTCGATTCAAGCAGCAGTGATGGGTCGTCTCCTGGGTGCCAGGCCTCGCACAGGGTGGCCTGAGACCTAAAATCCTATTGGCCTGGGAACATCATCAGGAGGAACAGTGCTGGGCGGGCTTTCCTCTCTCTGCTCCTGTCTTCAAGGTTCATCTCAGACCTCTCTCTTCTGGGTAGACCTTGCTCACTCCCCCTTCTCGCCAGGAAACCTCACTTCCTACTGTAGTCATCACACCAGAACAAACTCCACTTCCTGCCGTCTCCCTCCCAGCCTGAGTGGGGCCACTCTCCCCGCCTGTCTGCCTCCCCTCTCCTGACCTGGTCCCTGCCTCCCTCCCCCATGGGGTTTTGTGATGCTGATTCTCACCCACACCCCCAACTCTTCAGCTGGCTCCATCCCATCAGCTTCCAAACACTCACAGTCTCTCCTTAGGCTGGAGAAAAACAAGATGCTCACCCTCAGATTTCCCTAAAGTTCGTGCTCTTTCTCCACCCACTCTTCTCTTCTACCCAACGCTCGGCTCCCCCACCCTCACCACCTGCCCACACTGCTCTCACACGGTCACCGGGGGCCTCTGGGTCTCCAATGACACCAGTCCATCTCCACTCTTCACCCTGTCTGAGCAACACCCTGCGCCAGCCCTATTCTTCTCTGGAACCACGCCGTGCTAGCACTGAAGCCCGTGCCGAAACGGGCAACTTCCGCCCACCTGTCTCCCCAGCCTCAGCCCATGCGCTCCTGCCTCCTAGAATCTCTTTTTAAAGCGTCACAGGCACTTCAGAGCCAGCACAACCAAAACGGGAGCAACTCTCCCCAGCTGCTCTCTCCAGCCTGCCCTCATGGTCACGACTCACTCCCCACGTGGCTGCTGCCATCAGAAACCTGGCAGCCCTGATGCTGCCCACCCCCTGCCCCCTGCCCCGTCCCAGCTCAGCCGCCCCAGCTCCTGGGCAGCCCAGAGGCAGCAGGAGCTTAGCTTGCAGGACGGTCTGCTCTGGCACAAGGAGTTCTCTTGCCTGTCTCATTTTAATTTAAAATTCAAATGCCTTGAAGCGAGGCACACATGTTCCAGCTCCCCAGGGTCCCCTGCAACTCTCTACTGCCACTAAACACTTGGAAGGAAAAAACCCAGCTTCACTGAAAACCCCAGAGACACTGGGCTCTGTGTACGTATGGGCTCATGTAGTCCTTCCAGCAACCCCAGAGGGGAGACATTCCCATCTCTGTTTACCTGTGGAAATAGGGACACCCATGGAGGTTGGGCAACTTGCCCAAATCATACAGCTCCACCCAGCAAGTCACAAATCCAGTATCCACCCTAGGCTGCCAGATTCAGAAGACCACAGGACTTCCGCTCTACTACAAGCGGAAGAAGTGCTGTGCCTAGGCTATGAATCGAGGAGCTCCTTCTGCAGCGTGGGAAAGGAGAAAGAATTCAGGTGGACCTGGGCAGCAAACGGAGAGAATGGGTGATCAGGTCCCCCAGGAAAAGGCCATGTGGCTCAGGGCTGGGAATGGAGTCAATCGGGATGACGGGCTCAGAGAGGTGGGACAACAAGGATCCCTAATAGGCAGGGAGAGGAAGAGAAAGCTCTGGGGGCTGGCATTGTGGTGCCGCAGGCTAAGCCACTGCCTGCAATGCCACCGTGCCATATAAGCACCAGTTCAAGTCCTGCCTGTTCCACTTCTTCTTGTGAGCAGCCCCCTGTTAATGCACCTGGAAAAGCAGTAGAAGATGGCCCAAGTCCTTGGGCCCCTGTCACCCCCAAGGGAGAAACAGAGTTGTAGGCTTCCGGCTTCAGCCTGGTCCAGCCCTGCCCGTTGCAGCCCTTTGGGGAGTGAACCAGCAGATGGCAGATCTCTCTCCCTCCCTCTCCCTCTCTCTCTGTAACTCTACCTTTCAAATAAATAAATCTTTCGCAAAAAAGATTCTGAATATCACAAACCAAAGTGGCCAAGGAGAGAGCTGGGTGAGAGCAGAGCTGTGAACGGACTTCCATGGGAGTGAAACAGAGCTCTGTGGAGAGGGGCAGCGGCCTGAGCACGCTGCCTGGCCCCACCCCGGCCTTGGCAGGGCAGGGAATGCCCATGGGGACAGGCTGGCAGCCGCCGGGGAGCCGGGCAACAGCTGCAGCAGGGCTGGCGACAGAGGATGACCAGGACCCGAGAGCCCTCGGCGTAATCTGAGCAGCGTGGCAGGTGCCCAGCACACTGAGTGACGGAGAGGCCACGAGCCGGCTACTTCCAGAAGTTTGTCCATGAAAGACAAAGAAGAGGAGTTGGGGCCTTTGTGAGGGAGGAAAAAGGGCCCAGAACAAGGGAGTAACGGTGTGTGTGTGTGTGTGTGTGTGTGTACCTGCTCTCCCCTCGGTCGGGAGAAGGGCACGGCCTCCTTGAGAGCAAAGGCTGCGGGGAAGTTCAGGGATGGTCTGGATTGCTGGGAGGTGGTGGGGCTGTGGCAGAGCCCACAGCGTCATGAAAGAGGCTTGGGGATCTGCAGACATTGGCGGGAGGGGAGCCCCTGCCCCCCACTCCTGCAGAGGGACTCTCGCTGTGCTGGGTCCACAGGACCTGCCCGTCAGATGTGCATTGCACGGCACAGCGCCACGTGTTTGCACGCTGCTTCTGTCATGGCACGATCTGAGCACGCCCCACCGCCTGCCTCCAGACACCAGCATGCAAACCGTGCATACCTCTGTCACCGTAAATAGACTCGGAATCTGTCAGGCCAGTGCATATTTTCACTTTTGTTTCCTCCTAGGCCCTCCACCCCACTTCCTCACAAGAAGAAAGCCGTGGGGGTCAAGGCTGCTCTCTGGCCCCTCCAGTACAGCTTTCCTCTGGGCAAAACAACAAACTCCCACTGGTCTCACCCTGGCCGTGGCAGCAGCAGGCACCTGCCAGCCCTAGGGATTGCTTCTGCCCTATGGCATGGGCTCCTCTTCCCCCAGCACACACACAGACACCCCCTGCTGCAGCTCCATGGCGACAGAGCTCCTGCCCACAGCAACCCCAGAAAGAGCGGCCACCTGGGCAGAAAAAGCTTTTCAGAGACCCAGTCTGCCGCCGCCACCCTCCTGTGATCCGTGCACTCTTCAAGACACTCATCAGCGACAAAGGCATCGGGCAGCTTTTGGTGAACCCCAGCTGCCTTGAGCAGAGACACTACAGGAAGAGCGCAGGATTTGGAATCAGAAGGTGTGGGCCTGGCCCTGCCCTGTGTGCCATGAGTTCTAGCCTGCAGCCAGGGGGAGCTGGAAGGAGCAACACCTGTTCTCTGTGGATGTGACAAGAGAATGAGCTACTGTAAACTCTGTGGTGTTATTCTGACTACAGGGCGCGAGGCATGTCCTACTGGGTGCCCAACCTCTCTTCTCATGAGCCCTGTCCCACTCATGTTCCCCCTGTTCCTCAGAGGTCAGGAGAGGAGCACCCCAAATGAATCTAGACCTCCTGAATGCTAGGTTCCAGGATACACACAAAATCAGACGCAGGTTGTCCTGAGTTGGCTTGGCTGGACACAGGGGTCAGGCAGGGAGCCTGTCCGTGTGTGCCTTGCACAGCCTCCAGCAGAACTGGTTCCACTTGCTGGGAACAGACTCTTACCAGAACTGGGGGCCTCTGAGATTGATAAGGAGATGGGCAGCTCTGGCTCTGAGAAAGCAGCTGGGGCAGGGGTAACCAGCGACCACAGGAGCCCCGTGCCTGGCCCAGGGGAGGAGCTCGGGGGGTCACTGACACACTGGGTGCTTGCCCCACGCAATCCAGGACAGGTGGACAGTAGTCCTGCTTTGGCCTCATTCAGGAGGGCATCAAGGGGAACGAAATAAAAACAAAACGACAAGAGCGATGAGAAAATGCTTTGCAAAGGAAAGAGCAGTGCAAACAGGGAAATAGGATGTTTTTCTTCCAGGTTGTCCCCAGTGAAGCAGAAATAGTCACAGGCGGCCAGTGCCCAGGCACCTTCCCACCCCTAGCCCAACAGAGCTGATCTGCAGGCAGTGGGCAGCCCACGCTGCTGATCGTCACTACATGCCCCAGGCACTAAGCTCCAGCTTCCGGGGACCGGCTCTTTCCCATGTTCCCTCACGGCCCCGCAATCCCGAGCCAGCGGATCCTTCGAAAAGCTTGCCGACTCAGGGAAACCCTGCCCACCCTGCCACTGCCACAGACCTCAGCCGCGCCAGTGGGGACAGCCACCCTCTCTGACACCAGATGCTGGCTCAGACGGGAGCCTCTTCTGGGCCCGGAGAGGAGAACTGATCCACTCCTCAAGCCACAACAAAAACATGAAGATAACCCCAAACCCTCTGCAGAGGCTGCCGGCTCGCCACCTGTGTGTCACACACACCTTTCCCGCAGCTGTCTCTGCCTCTCCTGCTTCATGGGGTGGCCTGGTCAGGCTCTCACCCACACCTGCTTTGCTGGGGCTAAAGCATTTCCGCAGCCCCATGGAGTCGGAAAAGCCCACCCTCGGCCTTCTGCTGCCTAAAAGGGTCTTGCACAGCGCCAGCACCGCTGTTCTATTCCCAGAAGTTCCTGAACCAGCGCCCGGTGCTGCACGCCTGCCTTCCAGCACCCTGCGAGAGAGCAGGTCTCTCCGGATAAAGGAACTCTGTTCCGTGGGCCCCAGCCCAGCGCGCGCTCGGCCCCCGAACCTCTGAGGATCTGCAGAGCTAAGCTGGTCACCGGACGCCTCCCGCTGGAAGGGGCAGCCTCGGCTCACCCACACTCGCCACGGCGAGATCGCCAAGTTCTCACCGACGTAAACTGGAAACAGCCAAGCATGGAACCTCTGTAGGAGGCGGCAGAACCGGCGAGGGAAGGGGCCCGCGGCGGGACGGGCCGCCGCAGGAACCCGCAACAAGCTCGGCCTTGACCGGAGCCCGGCAGAGCGGGGACAGGGCGCCCGGACCCACGAGGACAACTCGGTTTCCGCGGGTGCTCGGCCCCCCGGCAGCTCGGATGTCTCCTCAGAGCCTTGGTTTGGTTCAAGACCCCTCCGGGTCGCGCTCCTAAACGAGCACGCACCAGCGGAGCGTGCTTAAGACACCCAGCCCTGGAGTCACGCAGGCCGGAGGCTCCCAGGCACCGCGACGAGGGTCAGCGGGGCAGACCTGCAGGGCGAGCACCCTACCCTGACCCGGCCCCTCCGGTCTACCGGCGCCTCTGGACCAGCTGCCCAGCTCCGGCCCCCGCCGCACCTCGGCCCTGCTGCGAACACCCTCTCGCCCCACACGCCCCTGCCCCGCGCGTCTCCCGGACCCGAGCAGCGCTGACGGGCGGCCGGGACGGGGCTCTGCAGCCCGGCGCTTCCGGTTTCAAAGTCTCGGGGCGAGCCGGCGGCACTCTCGGGTCCCCCTCCCGCCGCCCCTCCCGCGACTCACGTGTAGCTCGGCCGGGGTTTCGCCCGCAGCTGTTGGCAGGCGCGCGGCTGCGCGGGCTGTGGCCTGGGAGGCGAGGCGCCGGCCAGGCACTGGGCCCTAACGGTCGCTGCCCAAGCGCTCCAGGGTGGAGTCGGTAGGGAGGGCGGGACCGGGGCGGGACCTTGGGCGGGTCGGGGGGCGGAACTGGATGGGATAGGTGGAGCCGGAGAGCTCAGGGGCGGGCCCTGGTCGGGTGGGCGGGGCCGGAGAGCTCAGAGGCGGGGCGGGCGCGGGAGGGTGGTCAGCACCTGCGGACAAAGAGGAGTGCCTGGAGTGGTAGCCTTGCCCTTGCCCCTCTTGACCCATTAGCTCAAGGCCTGTCCGGCTGTTGGCCTACCACTAGCCATGTCTTAGAGTTACAGAGTTTGCCCTGACAGCAAGGGCTTGCCAAACATCTCAGGTGCTCCTGCCCAGCCATCTGTGGTCCGGGAAAGCAGGGCCAAGCCCGGTGCCCAGGCTGCACACACTCAGAAAGTGCCACAACTAGAGTTTGAATCTGCATCTTCCCACTCCTGAATCCTGCACTCTTACGGTATTTTTACTCCAAGCGCCTATGTTCTGGATGATACTTATAGTCGATATCAATGGACCAGAATTCCCTGTAGCTCTTTTACTTTGAGTTAGGCAGCCCAGCCGTGGGAAAGGTACTTACCTTTCAGCTACTCAGCAGTAAAAGCGGAGGATGACACCTGCCTGGGGGGGCACCACTGAGATGCGCCTCAAAGCTGGGCAGGGACAGGCAGCAGGGGGCTGGAGGTGGTGGTCATGGGGAGGGGGCCAACCTGTCAGGCCCTAAAATGCAAATACGGGTTCTGGAAGAGCAGGGGGGGTGGGCTTCCTGCCAACAGCCAAAGATCCAGATAAAAGTAAAGGTTGTTTACCTAATCCACTTGTGGGGATTGCTTTGGGAGGCTGGATCCAGCTCACATTCTACCGGGAGCATTCCGGGAGCACTGCTCTATGGTGGCCACCAGGTCGGTGCTCAATGAACCTTAGCTCCTTCCTGTTCCTGTCCCCCAAGACGGTGCACCTTGTCTATGGCTGGCGCCCTCGCACTGTACTTCTCCCCTGGCCCACACGATGTCTGTTTTGTAGAAATTCTGCCTCCTTTCCCGCTGGAGACATCAGGCCTAGGATGCAGACTTGTGGGTGTGCCCGGGCCCTGGGACTGTCCTTGACTGCGCTTCACTTGTCTTCTTCCCATCAACTGGGAAAAGCAGTCAATTTGTTCCAGACATGATATCCAAGGTTTAAACATGTTGAAAGCAAGTTTTGGGGGGGGTGAAAGTGAAACTGCATTATGGTAGGAGGCGGGGCCTGCGTGACTCCAGGGTTGGGTGTCTTAAATGGGGAGACAGAGGGATTTTAGAGCTTTAGTCAGAATTCAAGGACATGTTCCCAATTCTTTGGATCACGGAGTCCTAGGCAGGATGTCTGGGCGAATAGAGAAGACAGACCCTTGGGGTATCCCAGCTGTGGCTTAACCTACTGGAACAAAATGCCCACTCCTGTGTTCAGTGTTCGATCCACGATAACCCATTGATTCATCAGTCCTGCTGTGTAGATGGGAAAACTCACTCATTAGACAATTTGGCCCAAATTGCAAAACTCTCAGTGTGAGAGAGGTGGAATTTGAACCCGGGAAGTCTGGTTTTCTTGTGCTCACTCTACCACCCTACCCCTCAAAAAAATGGTTGGTGTGGATTACAAGAAAACACTATTAAAACAAATTATAGCAATTTTAATGTTTTGGAAATATTTGTTGTTTTGTTCAACATTACCTCTGTTAGGAAAAGGGTCGCAGAATAGAGAGGAGGCAGTGCACGAATTTACAGCCAGACACATTTATTCAGAGAAAATCAATCCGCAGAGGTGGGTGACCAACTGCCTGCGTGTACACGATGGAGCGTGTGGCAGAAGGCCCCAACCCCCAGGGGCTGGGCCTTTTTAAGGAGGGCTAGGGCTGGGGGCGGCATTAGGGGGCAGCAGGGAGGGGAATTCCAGGAACTGGGCGGGGTGGGGAACGGGGCCTTGGGAACCTGGAAAATAATGCAGGGTGGGGTATGAAGACAATAGGGTGTGAGACCCAAGTGAGTTTCAAGGGCAAGGAGTACATTCCAAAGTTTATCTCCTTTGGGCAATGAGGGAGAATGGCTGAGGCTTATGTCCTTGTTCCATCACTAACATTCAACACACTCCAGTCTTCAAACTCAATTCATCTACAAAATAACAACTAAATTTCTACAAAAAGGGGCTTATCCTTTCATCTGTTTGCCCAGACTTCAGAAGACATGGATTTCAAGTGTTCAGTTTGCCAGGTAGATTGAAGGGATGAGAGAGAACGCAGGAGGGCCACTGTGGAGACTGATGGAGAGGAGACCGCGCCACCTACTGGAATAGTAGAGGCATGCATTTCCTTCCTCGGACTGCTCTTGTGTGACAAGACCCACCCGTGTCGTTGGGTGAGTTGAGCAGGACCCGGGGTCATACTTTCCATCACCCAGAGATCAGTGAGATCAGACAAGGAGGGGAAATCCTCCCCTCGGGCCCGAGGTTGCGCTGCTAGCTTCCATTGCAAGTTACAGTGGAAAGTCTTTGCCCACAGCAGCGCCCCGCATGGAAAATGTGATTTAGCAGCAAACCACCCCCAGGCAGAAAGCAAACCTCAGGGTCTTGCACACACAGAAGGCTCATCCGCTCACCAGGTGGGTGTTGCATGGAGACAGTAAGTGCTCTCTGTCTCCCTTCCTGACGCAGTGCCATGGGGTTCCTTTGCGTGCATCAGATAACCTTTGCCCTCGCTCTGCTTGTCGCTGGGCAGAGTGCCACAGGAGGAAAAGCAGTGAGTTCTGGAGGGAGAGCTTTGCCTCGGACTGACAACAACAGCCTCTGTGTGCATCCAGCTTCAGAGAGACCCGTGTCTCTGTCCTTCTACCTCATTTCACTGTTGTGCTATCTGATTAGGTTTGGTACCAATTCGAAAAAAAGCAGACCTGTACTGCACCTGTGGCCATATTTTTTATATTTGTTCCAGGGAGTCCCCCACCATACACACACACTCCTTCATGGTGGTCATGGTTTGAGTGTCTGATGTAGTCAGCCTTTCTGTTGGAGAAATGAGATTTTATGATTATGATTATTATTATTTTAAAACCAGGCCTGCAGTCTTCATTCTATGCCTGGCTAAATGGGAGTCTGTCCATTCCAACAACAGCTTTGATAAGATTCACAGATGCATTCCTGTGACTGCTCATAAAACATCTTACCATGCTAATTCCTAAGGCAGTAAAATACGAAGTTATCACTTAGGTTCAGGTATCACGAAGTAGGATCGTGTGTTGGGTTGGCGTGAACTGGTTTTGTTGTTTTAGAATAGGCTGGCAGCTGGGCAGACTGTTTCTCCGCTGTTTCTTTTTGAGAAGGGTGCTTCTGCTGTCTGGAGAGACTTCCAGCAACTCTCTTGTAGAGCTGCTTAGTCACGCCGTAGGCTTCGCAGAAGACAAGATGGAAGGAAGGGTACTCACTAAGGAAGAACCCGTTCTGGAAAAACCGGACAAATACAGCCCAAATGTCCTGGACTCAGCCACCCCTCAGTCTTCCACGACCTTGGCCCCGCTGTCCCTTGAAAGCCCCTGCTCCCTCCTGTTGGCACAGCGAGGGGTCGCACTGTGGGGCTGTGCCCGCCCGAGGTTGCTGCATCCTTAGTCCCACGCCTTCTTGCTGTGCCTTTTCCTTTTTTTTAAAGTTTATTTCTTTATTTTCATTTATCTTCAAGACTAAGTGGCAGAGAAAGAGGACAGAGAGAGGGGAGGGTGGTTTTTCCATCCATTGGTTCACTCCCCAAATGACCACGACAGCCAGAGCCGAGCCAGGTGGAAATTGAGAGCAGTGCAGGTCTCCCCCAGGGGGGCTGGCACCCATCACTTGAGCTATCATTTGCTGCCTCCCAGGGTGCGCGTTAGCAGGAAACTGGATTGGAAGTGGAGTAGCAGGGACTCAGGCCAGGTATGGGAAGTGGGCGTCCCGCGCAGTGACTTAAATGCTGGAGTAAGCCAAATGCCCACCCGGACACTCGAGATTTGTGTTCTCGTGATGTCTTCCTCTGGCTTTGACTCAGACAAATGGTCCTAACCAACACAAGGACTAGGGAAGTGTTTTGTCTTTTTTTCTCCCTTGTGTGTTTTCTGAAAGTCTGTGAGGCTTAGTTTTCTTTCTTTCTTAAGGGTTTGAGAGAACTTATTGGTAAATTTAACTGGGCCAGGACTTTCCTGGGAGCGAAGATTCCAGTCACAAATTCAATTTCTTTGATTCAGGTGTTCTATTTCCGTTTGAGGCAGTTTCGGTAAGAATTTGTCTATTTCATAAAGATTCTCAGATCTGCTAGCATAAAGTGTCGATAATCTAACCTCAGTAGGTTATGTGGTGGAGGACTCTTTCAGTCTAGATTTTGCTCATTTTTGCATTTGCTTTTATTCTCTTGTCATTCTCTCTCACCTTGTGTTGATTTTCTTCCTGATGTCAGTGGTCTTCTGGATTCTTTGTTACTTGTTTATTCTGTTATTTCCTTTCTCCTGTTTGAGTTGGACTCACTCTTTGAAAGTAGCTTTTCAGGAAAGCTTAGATGATTTAGATGATTGATTTTAGAACTTTCCTATCTAATATAAATTTGGGATTTTATTTATTTATTTTTTTAAATTCTTATTTATTTATTTATTTATTTATTTATTTATTTATTTTTGGACAGGCAGAGTGGATAGTGAGAGAGAGAGACAGACAGAGAGAAAGGTCTTCCTTTGCCATTGGTTCACCCTCCAATGGCCGCTGCGGCCTGCGCACCGCACTGATCCGATGGCAGGAGCCAGGTGCTTTTCCTGGTCTCCCATGGGGTGCAGGGCCCAAGTACTTGGGCCATCCTCCACTGCACTCCCTGGCCACAGCAGAGAGCTGGCCTGGAAGAGGGGCAACCGGAACAGAATCCGGTGCCCCGACCGGGACTAGAACCCGGTGTGCCGGCGCCACAAGGCGGAGGATTAGCCTAGTGAGCCACGGCGCCAGCTAAATTTGGGATTTTATTTTAAAGATACAAAATTCCTTCTGAGCACTGCCTCGCTGCATCCATAGGCTTTTGGCATATTGTTCTCACATTCAAGATATGTTCTAATTTCCCTTTTATTTTTTGACTCCTAGGCTATTTACAAGTGTGTTAAATTCCAAACAGGGATTTTTCAGACTTTTTCCTGCTGTTGATTTACAATTGCGTTGTACTCAGCGAACACACTTAGGATGACTTGAGTCCTTTCTCACTTACTGAAATTGGTTTATGACACAGATAGAGTTTATCCTGGAAACAGCTCAGGGACACATGAAAAGATGGTTTTTCTGCAGGTTTTGCAAAGAATGCTTTGTAAATTCCAATTAAGTAAAAGCAACTTTATCTCTGGTAGTATTTTCATTTTGCAGTTTTTGATCTTAATATTGCATATAACAAATGCCCCAAGCATGAGCAGCGCAAAATGCCACATCTTAAGCCAGAGTTTCTGTAAGGAGCGTGGCCACAGCTTAGCTGTGTTCTCTACTTCCCGGTCTCACATAGGCTGCAGTCGCATGTGAGGCGGGCTCTAGTCATTTCAAGGTCTCGCTGGGGAAGGACCAATTTCCACATGCACTTGGCAGGACTCGGTTCCTGGCAGTTGTTGAACTGAGGGCCTGAGCTCACTGCCAGCTGTTAGAAGGCTGGCTGAGCGCCTTGCCACTGGGGCCTTGGAAGCCGGCTTTGCGCGTGCGATGCGGATGAGTCTGCGCGCAGTGCAGAGGTTAGGATCTCATCCCAGCTGGTCACAGAAGGGCCATCCCCATGCTCCTGCTGTGCTCTATGGGGTAGAAGTGGGGGCCACTCACAAGGGCATGGAGCAGGAGGTAGGAGTCACTGGGGGCTCTAAGTCCCCCCTCAAATTTGAGGTTATTATGGGATCCTTCTGAGAACATCACCGTTTTCCTACTCTGCCTTTTGCCTTTATGGAGTTGGGGGTTCCTTAATTCTGTAAGATTTTGTCATAGATCTGTCCTCATCTGCTGGTAGCACCCTTTGGGCTTTCCAGTACTAAGGATTATTTCTGTTTTTATACTTCCAGGATTTCAGTAGTTTGGAGCAGGAAGTATCTTGAACTGGAATTCAATTTCTTTTTGCCCTGCACTTTAATTTTTGAAATACAAAATACACTCTTTCCTTATTAAGACGGCTGTAGTGTTAAATAGGAGATAAAAACTTCCAGCAAGCACTGTGAAGGTTTAGTTCCCAATTTACAAATTAGGAAACTGAGGCCCAGAGAGGGTAAATAACTTGCTCAGTCGAGCTGAAACAGACTCATCAAGTTGCAGTTTGAGAACAATTTGCCTGCAGTGCCGGTATCCCATATAGGTACTGGTTCAAGTCCCGGCTGCTCCACTTCCAATCCAGTTCCCTGCTAATAAGCATGGGAAAGCAGCAGAGGACGGCCCATGTGCTTAGATCCCAGCACCTGCGTGGGAGATCCGGATGAAGCCCCTGGCTTCTGTCTGGCCTAGCCCTGGCCGTTGTGGCCATCTGGAGAATCAATCAGTGGGTAGTGGACCTCTCTGTCATTCTTTCAAATCAATCGCACAGAGTAAGTTTAGCTTTTCTGAAAGTAACTCAAAGGCATTATATAACAAAGCCACTGGGACGCTAACTGGTGAAGATGCACCTTAGTCTCTCTACTTTGGCTTTTCCTTCAGAGACCTGGCTCACCAAGACACCTGCTTCAGAATTCTCAAGTTTAAGAAGTTATTGTGGGGCTGGTGCTGGGGCGTAGCGGGTAAAGCTGCTGCCTGAAGTGCGGGATCCCATATGGGCGTCAGTTCGAGTGCCGGCTGCTTCACTTCCAATCCAGCTTTCTGCTATGGCCTGGAAAAGCAAGTAGAAGATGGCCCAAGTCCTTGGGCCCCTACCCTGGTATGGGAGACCCGGAAGAAGCTCCTGGATCCTGGCTTCTGATCGGCACAGCTCTGGCCATTGCAGCCAACTGAGGAGTGAACCAGAGGATGGAAGACCTCTTCCTCTCTCCCTCTCTCTGTTCCTCTCCTCTGTGTAACTCTTTCAAATAAATAAATAACCTTTCAAAAAAAAAAAAGTTGTGACATCGTAAAGATCTACTCCCCTATCAACAGGTTAACAGTCTACTTTAAGTCTGGTTAATTCAACGTTAATATCTGGTTTTCAGTTTCTCTAATTGCAAAGAACTTAAGAGCACAGTCCAGGCAGATAATGTCCAACAGCCTTCACATACTCACATATCTGGGAGGGTTCCATTTAATTTATGACTCCCAAACGCTACTGCTACCAAGACATGTTGCTGCCCTACATTCTTTCACTAAGGCAGTTGGTTACCAAGAGAAAAATGGAGGGACGGGCACAGCACTGCTGCGCTGTGGGTTAAACCACCGCCTGTGAAACACCAGGGTCCCACGCGGGAGAGTCAGGTTCCAGTCCCAGGTGCCCAGGGCTGTCACAGCCCCGCCCATACTCCGCTCTCCCAGATGGCCCTGCCCTGCTGAGGCTCTGGCTTGGCCGAGGGCCGGGTGCCTGCCGGGTGCCTGCCGGGTGCCTGCCAGGTGCCCCTGGGCTGCTCTGGCTTCTCCTGAACTCAATGTCCCTGCTCCTGCAGAGAGATCCTCTTATTACACAGGGGAGGGGCAGCGTGCCTCCTCCTCTTGGAAGCTCCCAGCTCTGCAGGGTCAGCGTCAGGTCCTCTCCACGGCCTGTGTGCCCTGCCTGCTCTTCGGTGTCCTCGCAGCTCACTAGGTTCCAACCCCCATTCGGCACTGTTCCTCCAACAACCAGACAGGGTCCAGAGACCCGCGCGTGTGTTCTCCTCGAGCCTCCACTCTCACCTCCTTCAGGTCTCTGTGGAGACGTCACCTTTTCCCAGAAGCCCCCCTTGGCTCTCTCAGCATCCTCTCGTTTCCCCACAACATCCCTGCTTGACACAAGGTTTATCCCGGCTGTACCACTTCCAATCCTGCCCCTGCTAATGCACCTGGAAAGGCACCAAATGACGGGCCCTGCCACCCACCTGGGAGACCCAGGTGGAGCTCCAGGCTCCTGGCTTTGGCCTGGCCTAGCCCTGCCTGTTGTGGCCATTTGGGGAGTGAACCAACAGATGGAAGCTCTCTGCCTTTCATAAATAAAATCTTAAGAAACAAGTAAGTTGGAGGGAGGGAGATTTATGTGACCTATTACTTCCTGAGAGTAGGCAGTATATGTTTTCCCATAAATCACCCTTCAGAAAATGAGATAAAATTTCTTATAATTTCCAATATGGTGTGGTTTCTCAAACTTGATTCTCAGATTCTTTCTGTATTCACTTATTCTATTACCTTCTTATAAATAATGTAATTCACAGTGAATGCCTAAGTTAAAAAAATGCACATTTTAAGTTTCCTGTAATCAGAATGTACCCATCATTTGGTTTTGCAAGCACAAAGAATTCCAAGATACTCTTTCTGAGGAGACTGACACCTATGTTAACTAGTTAGCAGTTAGTATGGGTAATAGTTTTTTGATAACGGGAGTGAACATTAATATATTTAATAACAAAAATTGGTATTTTAACCAAAGTACTTGCAACATTCTTAATATTTTAAAAAATCACTTAGTTTTGCTTTGTTCCATATCCATTCCTAAAAAGAATGTAATCCTATATTAAGATAGAATTTTATATTCTATTTTATATTGTACCTTTTATGTGATATTTTACCCCCTTAATGTAAGCTTATTAAGAGGAAGTTTTGATCAATAACTTACCTTTACTTCATCCCTAATACACTGGAATTAAAACACAGAAAGTATTTTTCATTAATTTTACCAGATAGATCAACAGTGATTTGTTATGTAATTAAAAAGTTAGCATAGATTTCTCAAAAATGATAACCTTGAAATTAATGAAAACAGTCATTAAAAGATTTTTAGGTTTTGCTTTTTGATAAAAGTTAATATTTAGGATTTCATGGTGAAGAGGTCCTAAATTACTCATGTAACATGAAATTATATAAAATAGAAGACATAGACATCTTTAAATCTTTAATCCTTTGATTAAGCAGCAAGCATATCAATCTTCCAGACCAAACACTGCTTAAACAAAAAAGTAAAATAATGACGTGCAAAATATTTACAAAATATGCAAAGCACACAATAAAGACATCTCACTCTATACATGTGTCATATTACCAATGAAGCTAAGGTTTTCCTACTGTGTGCTCTAATGTAGGTAACTCAAATTACAGCACATCCCTCAGACACAGCACCTTGGTCCATGTCTTTGTAAATGAATCACAATATACTTAGTGGCTGGGCCGATGCTGGCGCTGACCACCTCAACTGACATATCCCACACACTGTGTACGGAAGGTCTACCGACAAGAGACAAGACATTAAAAGCTGTAAAGATATAGTGTGCACAATGCAAGACAATCTAAGTGCTTTAAAAATGCTTTAGATACTTTCTCTTAAGATATGTAACTGTCCCCCGTGACTTTTAAAGGAAAAATAAGTATAACTTCTTGAATATTACGGATTTTAAATCAGTGACATTTGATCTGGTTATAATCCAGGACAGGAACTAGTTAAGATGATGAGAAAGAACAGGACCCAGCCAGGAAAGTTTCAGATTATGCCAGAAATTAGGGTTCACGTGGGAGGTAAATCTTAAAACCAAACCTGATCAATGAATTTAAGCCTACAGCTCTTTAAAGCTATTGAGCCAATGGTAGAGACTATTTTCCCAACATTTGGGAATATATGACCTCTTAAAACATAAATTAGGGTTTTATAACTACTTCACAAAGTAGTTCTAACTGCAATGAGAATGTGAATGTGCAAACATTCAGCCTTATGTCCACTAGTATAGCAATCTGAGTGATCTGTCTCTGCACAAGTCATGATTCCAATATGAAATCACTGTATCAAAAATACTAGGAACACATTGTTGAAATACTATCACTTGTAAAATACTTTTTGTAGGTGCTTAATGGTTGACTGTGTTGAATTAAGAAGACTTGTAATGTCTTTGTTTATAAAAAGGGGTCTCAGCATTTTGAGTTAACAGGACAAGTGTGACAATATACTGATACACATTAGATAACAGACTCTTAACTTTATGGAATAATGTGGATGACTTAACCCTAAACCAAACAAGGAATACACAAATGTGTCCAAACAGTACAACAGATTTATCAAGAAAACACCATCATAGTAAATGCAGATCATTTTAATAAGCATGAGGGCAATTTTAAGTTCAGAATCTAAACATAAAAAGGTACTGTAAATAAATGCTTCCATAACCACCATCTCTACATAACTGATAAAATAGAATAATTCTCTTCTAATGTCCCCAAATGTAGGCAACTACTACTTAAAAGCAGGTATCATTTAGAAACATTAAAAAAAATTTCCATAGTAACCCTATTTTCAAGGAACTTAAAGACATTATATTTCAACACATTAAGTCCTCATTGTGTGTAAAAGTATTATTCCAGTCCTCTTGTTACTGACAGATGACGGGCCAACGACCTTTAAACAAGGACTTTTCACTCGGACCCTACACTGTATATTAAAAGGGTTAGTAGATTCAGTACATTCTCTGTGGTTTCATATAATTGCTTTGCAATTGATTAAATTGCTTTCTTTCAAAGGAATGTATTTAAATTCCTTTAAGAAAAAAAAGCAACGTTTTTTTTTTTTTGAAAAAAGGGGTATGCAGCTATAGTGAAATATGCAGAAAATGAACATATGTCAAAATATGAAATGCAGGCTACTTATTCTTGCTCTCCTAACATAGGAAAATGGTTTTTTTTTTTTAAATTAAATTAAAGAAAAAAAAAAGCCAAATGTCCTTAAGAAACTTTCACAATTCCTAAGTCAATGTTCCTGTACTAAGAGGTTGACTATGAAGAGGCAGGAATATAAAGAACCTCAGTAAAATAAATACAGTAAAGATGAATCTGAACCCCGTGGTGTATAAAGACTTAACTCCTCTTGCTTTTCCTTTTCTGAGACCACGTTGGTGAACACACACCCTAGCTGGAGGCTAACTGAAGGCTTTCTGCTGAGTAACGCCTTCGTCTAGTGAACCGAGACAGCTCATCCACTTCTGCTAGTCCACTGCCACACAACTAGTTTGCAGCCTCATTATCTAAGAAGAATTATTCTTTCCTCTTTCCAGTCAGTCAGATGAGCACTGGTAAAATGATGGGGTGCAAAGTTACTGCAGCTCTGTCCAATTAATTTTTAGTGCAGTGAGGACTGTGACTCTGTCTGAATTCCAATAAGTGACGGTGGCTGCTGACCACCCACTGTGGACAACACTGGTCTTGGGTTTAGACGGGGTGGCATAGAATTAGCAGGGCGAATGAGAGGTGGTGGAGGCTGATTTAAAGTTGGCCGGGGCTGGATGAACCGGGCCTGCTGCTGGAGTGGAGGAGGCTGCCGGTGAAGAGCGGGGGCAGCAGGCAGTGTTGGACGAAGAAGTGGTGGAGGCTGGTTCAGAGTGGCAATGGGGGCTGTTGGTGTTGGAGTGGATGATGGGGCAGGAGGTGATGGACCCAGAGTCCGAGGAGCCTGTGGGGTCTGTGCCTAGAGGTGAGGAAACAAAAACACAGGTGTAAGATGTAAATCCTGATGAACTTAGTACAATACAGTTTGGGCTGTCACAGGAAAACCAAACAAAAACATAACACCAGTGTTTATTGGAAGCACAAGCTTCTTTTATTTTAAACAAAACAAAACAAAAAAACAAACAAACAAAAAACTGAGAAAGCAATGAGGCTACCAAACAGGTATCTTTATTAGTAAACAGCTTAACACTGGAAATAAAAATAAGACTATGATGAAAGATGAAAGAACAATACACTCTCCATTCGGCCAGGATCAGACATTAACATGTCATTATGACTTAGGAGTCACGAGATGCACCACTAAGTGTATTGTCAACCTTTCATGCTCATTCAGCTAGTCCTCTGACAAATACCCTTAGGGAACACCACGGAAAATGCGGAGTCCTCAGCTCATGTTAGCTCAAATCCCATGCACAAACACACCTCCTCTTCTTCATCAGTGCTCTTCCCTGATGGCACATGAGAAGCACTTTTTGTCTCCTCCCCTAAAGCAGAAGCATCACCATTAGAAGCCTGGGTTCCTTGTTCTGCTTCCCACTCCTGCAATACCTCCTCTAAGTTAAACCGACGCCTGTAGTTTACAAAGAAGTTCTTCACTTGGCCAACAGTCTTGTTGCCAATTACATCTGCAATAGCTTGAAAATCTTTACCATATTTGCGGACACCTGGAAGGCAAAGTAAATAATACACCTGTGAAGGATCAGTAAGGAGAGCTGTGTGTACTATACATCATGCACACACACAAGATACCAGCAATGAAAATCCTTTCCGATAAACTCTGCTCATCTCTCAATTCTGAGATAGAGGCTAAGACAGCAGGGTCACAGACGAACACTCTCAATTATGTCATTTTATTGAGCCAGTCACTTGTCTTCAACTGAACAATCAGAAACTTACCATTTTTTACATACTCAGTTATTCTCTCCAATCCTCTCTTGAACTCTCAAATACAGTCCATTTATTGTAAAGCATTCAATTCTTTGTTCCATCCTCAATTCCCTAGTAGCCAGTCACCTAAATTTGAGCAACACCGTTTGTAAACAAAACTGGATGGGAATAGGCCATCTCTCTTATCCCCTCAACGGACTGAGTGAGTAGCCTTGAGTTCCCCCATTAAGAAAAACATTGTCAACTGGGTCTTAATACTAACTTCAACAGAATACCTGCCTATCCCACCAGGTTACCAACAGACAGAAACAAGAATTTAAGCATAAAAAGCAGGAGAATCATCACAGTCTGATAGATTAAAAAAGGGAAGAGGTTTTTCAGAGTCAACTGTATTTTAATTCATCCAGTAGACCTAAGCTATGCTTTACAGCCTAAAGAATGAGAGTATATTCAAAGAGCACCTGTGTGCTCTGCTTTGAATCTAAGAATGGTTGTATCTTGTCTGAAACCCTAACTTTCCATGGAGGAGATGTCAATATAATGAAGGATGATAATGAATGAAGTTGAGACTATCAATTATGCTACAGAATCAAAATGAGCAATTCTCTCTAAGGAGAATTCGAGAAGAAGCTCACCAATTCATTCTAGGAAGAGATGCACTCAGTGCAAAGTGTAAAAGTTGTGAAAGATTTTTCTTCCATTATTTGTTAACTGCTTTTTAAAATACCAGAAAACAGTTAACTTATTAATGACAGAAATGAGGAAAAAGACAAAAACAGGGGAGAATTAAATAAACAACATGTATAGAATCACAGATGAGAGAATAATACAGGGATATATTAAGATCCCAGCCGAAGTTCTAGATAAATTTTTCAATTGTGTTTATTTTGATAATATTAAGATTTAATAATTTTAAATATTTTGCCACATTTATTTCATAGGCTACATATATTCTGATACCAGTTACTATGAAAACCAATTACCTAAAGAACCATTCTGATGTAATTCGACTGCCAAATTCTGCCCTTACTTTAAAATGAGAATTTGGAAACAGGTATCTCTGGCCACATTCAGCTAACTGAGCTTGCTTTATGGGGAGTTCCTACATCTTAGGGAGTTCTGGGCAGGAGGTCTGACGTTTTTTACCCTATAACTGTATCCCATTTTGCTTTTTAATGTAGTTTTAGATTTGTAAGTTATGTTCACTGCTCTGTTTCCAAAGGAAAGATATGCAAGACAACAAAAAGACATTGTTTGGCATGTCTTATTGGTATAAATGAATTTATATTTTCTTTAAATTCCTGAGCTGAATTCCAGTTTGAATGTCACACTAAGGATGAACTCTAATTGTGACAAGATTCCAATGAGGGCTTATTTGGCAATAAAATTCCAAGCTTATTTCGTAGCAGTTACTGTTAGATATTCAAGTACTTCTCTACTATTTACTCCTCTAGAAAATATTAATTTTGGGATGGGCACTGTGGCACAGCGGGTTAAACCGCTACTTGGAATACTTGCATTCCATCCCGGAGTGCTGGTTCAAGGCCTGGCTCCTGCGCTTCCAACACAGCTTGCAGATAATGTGTCTTGGAAGGCAGCAGATGATGGTTCAAGTGCTTGGGCCCTGCCACCCACGTGGGAGACTCGGATTCAGCCTGGCCCAGACCTGGTTGTTGTGGGCATTTGGGGAGTGAATCAGTGGATAGGAAATCGCTCTCTCTCTCTGTTGCTCTGCCTTTTAAGTACATACAAACCAACTTTTTAAAAAAGCGTTAAAGAAGAAAACATTAACTCTTAAAAGACTGAGTTTCTGCCCAATTTCTTAATTTGAGATTGCTGCACTGAAAAATAACCACCTATTACAAACCAGACAGTATTCTATTAGTGTACTGATTTGCATAAGGGATACTTAATTCAAATTCTAAAAATGGCCAAATCTACTGAATAAGTGAGCTTAAAAGTGAAAACGTTAGGTAACACTGGGATTGGATCTTCTGTATTCTATTAGATTCTATTAGGTCTGAAGACATAACACCTCAGGACACCTGCCTTAGAAAATACCTTCCCAAACCTTAGCTGTCCCCAAGTCCGATCCCATTATGTCACTGTTCCTTTTTTTTTTTTTTAAACCTAATTCTTAATTTTCTCTGGCTCAATGGACTTTACCCTACTACCAATATTCTAACATTTGCAAAATTATAGATTCTAACTCAAAACTACTTTCCCTAAGAGTTTTAGTTTTTCTAGGACTTTGGCTTTTCCCCAAGTCACCCAGGGATGCTTATTATTGACTTATGGATACTAGTCTAGAATCATTAAGGCTCAGACCACCACAGTGGTCTTTTGTTGTCCTGCAAACACACGTGACCCAGATATTCATTCCCTCAGCCTATAGGCTGACTCGCAGGGTCTCAAATAGCCGAGTTCCTTGGGGACAACCAGCAAGCCTCATCTGCTCACTCCCATGTGTTGGGGCAGATGTCCTAACTTTCTCTGTGTAGTAAGATGTGGACAAGGTTGGCGGGCACTGTCCCGTGGAATACCAGTCAGGACCAGCATGACTGCAGTGCTGAGCACATCCCGCATGTGCCCCGAAGCTCTGCTCCGTGGCCAGCTCAGGGCTCACTTAACAGAGCTGCTGCTTCAAGATTCTCTCCAGCCAGGTTCCTGGAGGACGACCTGTGTGTGTGTATGTGTGTGTGTGTGGAGCAGCTAACTAACAACTGACAGCACCACAGCAACCTTAGTTTTAATCTGTACCTGGAGGAAAAGGTAGTCCATTCTTTTTTAATAGTTTACAATTAAGCAATCTGATTGCCTTCTCAGCAAGGGAGTTAAATATGATGATGGAATCAATCTCTTCCTGAAGATGTCAAAGGCTCAGGTATGATAGTTGCTAAATTAAAGTCTCACCTGTAGGGCAAGAGATCAATTTTCAAGGATTAGTGGAATAAACATTCAGAGAACCCTGGAAGAGGCAAATTATAAACTTCACAGGGAAAGGAAAAAACTGTTTTTAGTCAAATACCTAAATTTCATTTGAAAGTTGCAATGACATAATTTGGCTTCCTATGCTTATAGATGATACCATCTTTAATATATATATATATGTATGTATATATATATATATGTTTAAAGTTTGCTTGGGAACACAAAAATATAACTCAGTAGGGTATTCTGTTATGCGATTAATGAAAGCCTGCACTTTCCAACCAGTGTTCTGTGACCCAATACAAATATCCATTTGTGTAACATCCATTCGTATGCTGTTCACATTTCTTATTTACATGTCTAAGCTGCTAAAGATGATATTTTTATTAAAAGTAGATACTTCAGCATAGCCACAAGGCACGAATTAGTAAAGTTTGTCTATTCAAGTATTTTGATCTTTGGATCGTAGCTAATAAGATGGTAACTTTAGGAGCACTTAATGGTGTTTTGTAACTTTACCTAGCATTTGATTTCTCTTTCTTTCTTTCTTTTTTTTTTTTTAAGCTACCAGGATAGCACAAAGCTGCTTCTGGTATATTTAAAGTTATTTTTAAATTTTGATTTTGGACTACAAAAGAAGGGGAAAATATGTATAGTGGCAAGCAGCTACCAGACAGTGAAATTTCAGGGTATTCCTTTTCCTGCTTTTTACAGCAAAATGTCTTAAAGTGAGTATGTACTAATATAATTAGGAAATACTAGTTTTTAAACTATTTTTGAGAGAATAGGAACATGGTGACATCTGGAAACCCCAGGAACGGAGTTCAATCAGTGGGACCCTGCGAGTGCAGTCAGGGCTCCAGCATCTGGGTCCGTGCTGCCCACACAGGAGACCAGGGTCGAGGTCTGGGTTCCTGGCTTCAACTGACCCAGCCCTCACGGTTACAGTCATCTGGGGAGCAAATCAGCGGAAGGGAGCTTTGCCTCTCAAATATAATCAAAATAAAAAATGCTAAAATATCAAGAAGAAGGTAGAAAGATCTTAGTAGCAGTAAACAGTAATTGGTGGACATAGGTGACGGTTACAATCAAAAACCATGTATTCTGTTTCCAGTGTCTATCCTTTCTCTTCTGGGTCTTGCATCCTCATCTTCTTAATTTTAAGATAAATTCCATTACCAAAACACTGAAAACTGTGAATGGCTAATTATTTGAAGTAAGGATCAGAGGGCTGAGGATTATACTTTTAGATCTCCATTCTTAGGGTCATCTGTTAAAACAGAAAAAAATTTTCCAAAGCAAAAAGCTGCATTTCAGATGCAAAGGTATGAATCTTCCATTTCTACTTCTTTTTGATCACCTGGTACAGGGCTACTATCCTTAAACTCTAGTCAACTGACAAATCCACCTTTTATTCCACGTCATATACCATTCTAACTTTTTCTTCTTCTTTTTTTTTTAAGTATGAGGTAAAGCTAGAAAGAAGACAATTTCTAGAGCTGCAACTTAATTTCTGTTAAAAGGAATGAACATAAAAACTACAGGAAGAGAAAGTCACTTTCACTAAAGGCAAAGCCAACGACATAGTTTTATCGTTTTCTGCTCTGCATGAGATGGAGGCAACATGAAAAAAAGAACCACCAATTAAAGCTAATGTCTGGATGACGTCAGAAAAACTCTCGTGGTTGTTTATCCTTAAAAACACAAAGATTTCAGTTGGGGGACGTAATTGGTTTTTTAGAACCAAAAGCTGGGAAACAAATACATTTAAGAGGCAACCTGAAATAAGAATGGTAAACATTATAAACTGTGCTTCTGTCCCCTACAAACTTAGAGTGCTCTATCATTTAAATATTACTGTTTTATTAAAACAGCTAATAACTTCTATTTTACCTGAAAAAGAAAGACATACCTAGAATTCATCCTTTCTTAATTCTTGCTCAATAAAGAATGCTTACTCTATGACTGTGATTTTAGGCTAACTTCTAACAGCATGATAGATTAGGAAAAAATACTTTTATATATGACAAGCTACAAACAGGAATAGTATCTTACTATCAGTTCAAATACATGAAGATAATAACTGGCTTCACTATTAACTAATTTGTTATAAAACTTTAGACATTAAAGCTGGAACAGATGACAGAAACTGTTTAAGTACCATTGTTAGCAAATATTTTAAGAGGATTAAATTAGCTGCATTGACAATGTCCCACTTGATGAATGTTACTGAAACTGTTTAATAGGCAGAACTAGAGTTAATATAAAGTAGTAAATTATAAAAATATAAACAAACATTCTTTTTTGATCTGAGCAGGATTTTCCACTTTCCAATTAAGAGAGAAAGAAAGGGGAATGGGTAATTAAATGGCCAGCATATGGTTAACAACAATATGAGTAGATGGAATACATAGACTTAAGCCCCAGGAAAGGAACAATCCTAATATGTTCATTTGGTTTTAAAAGAGTCACAAGAAAAAAAGTGAGAGCTGCAAACCTCACTACTTGCACTAGAGTCATCATTTCTTTCTCTGGGTCACTGACATATTCTACTGGGAGCAGGATAAAGCATTTAATGAACGAGTGTCAGATCAGAACGTATGTCCAAAATGTGTTAACATGATATGTTATACACATTAAAACATTTTCGTTTCAAAACATAATTTACTGTTACTTTGTGAAACCAAATGTTCCTTAGGATAGTGTCACATAAAGGTTTGCCATAAATAAAGTCTGGAAAAAGAAGAAAAAACAAAAGTACCTGCCCTTTAAGAGGCGTACTTCTGGCGTGCAAACCATGACATGTGAAAATAGATTCTGCAATTATGTGCCTTAACCATGCTGACACTTAGGTACAGGTGACGACACTACGTGATTATACTGCTTCTAAGACATGCTTCTGAGCATTATATAAACATGGGGGTACAGGATACCAAATGGCACCTTGCAATTCTAAAATAACTATTTTGGACACCAATGGCTTTACATTGTTTTATTTTATGTAAGAATACAAAACAAAAAAACTGAAATGAAAATAAAAATTCTAAATAGTCAAAATAAATGCATTAATACATTAAGGAAGTGCCTTTGAAATCCTTTAAGAACATCACGCATACTGTACTTCCATACAAACTGCTGCTGCATCAGTGTGATTTATTTAAAAGGTTACTTTTAAATGTGTAGAATACTGAATGTCTTACTCTAGAGAAAATATCTGATTATATGTATTTTTTTTAATTTCAGTATTTATAAACTATGCCCACATTTATAGCTCAAGCTCTCTATATATAAATCTTACCGCTGCCTTTCCTTTGAATGCAGCTTTACACAATACCCAAGCCGGCAGTGAGTCAATGGACTCTACCACTTGTGAGTGAAGCAGTGCCTTAGAACAGCATCAAACACTAACTGCTACATACAGAAACATTTATCCATATTTTCCAAGATCCTCTTCAGAAAATCCTTTCATTGGGAAAATCCCTTACATTGGGGTACAAACTGAACACACTAACTGTTAAGCAACTGAATACTGCAAACCAGGACTCATGTCTCAGCAGGATCACTATTACGATGGAGAGACATAAAGAAGAGCAACACCTACTCAAAATAATCACACTAGCACCGTAAGCTAAAGCTCTAAGTGAGTATGAAGCACCCATTTATAATCCTAATTTTAAAACAAAAAATTAAGCATATCATAAACAAATTTTAACATTAACTTACACTATAAATGAACTAAACCTTGCTCTGAGTCACTCAGAAACTTAATTCCACAATGGTGGATCTGCTCAATGTGCATCCAGGACCCTGCCTCTACAACATCAAGTATTCTCCCTTATAATGACTGCACTATGCTCTACAGCCCAAAGGGGAGGCTGACATCCTGCTGGTACCCTCTGCTGACATTTGTAAAGCGTGCTGACTGGCTATTCTTATTCTCTCTAGAACAAACTGCAGAACCAACTATCAGCCGGTCTTTAATGACATTATTCCGATATGTAAATAATGCGTACATGACATTTTTTGTATTAACATTTCCTAATGAGTATTTGAAAATATTTTCAAAAGTATGCTCAGCTATTTCACTGGGGCCTCACTTTCTCATAGTAGTTAACCTAGGTAAAACAACTATCAGTGGGTGGTAGTTAAGACCAGCTTGGGATGCCTACATCCCATATCAGGGTGCCCATGTTAAAAAACCTGGCTGCTCTGCCCCTGATTCTAGCTTCCTGCTAATGTGCACCCTGGGAGGCAACAGGTGATAGGTCAAGTAGTTGGGGAACTGTCACCCATGTAGGAGACCTGGATTGAGTTCCTGGCTTCAGCCTGGGCCATGCTCAGCTGCTCCAGGCATTTAGGAAGTAAACCAGCAGTTGGGAAATCTCTCTCTGCCTTTCAAATGAATAAAATATGTAAAATTTTAAAAAAGCTATTAGTATTTAACACAAAGAGGGCTCAGTTAAGAAGAAACAAAAAAATGCGGAACAAACTTTGTTACATAATCAGTCCTGCAGATAATTTACCTCTAAGAGAAAAAAAAAAAAAAAAAACAAAACCACAACCCTGAACAAAAATGTGCAGTTTACCCTTCTTTAAATAGTTCAAATGTGAAAAAAATCCCAATCTATAATACTTTCAATTCGTCCAATTATTAGTATTCAGAATACAAAGTCTTCTGCCACATAACTCAACAAAGCATTCTTGTGAACAGTGTATTTAAAATGCTTTTGTGTATCTTTTGATGTCTCAAGTTTCTTTTTAAAAAAATATAAAGTCAGATCTCTATTCACTGGTACATCTCTAAAAATTAAGTAATATAAATACTTCCAGTACCTTACATTTATCAAAGGGAAAAATACAAAGTAGAGAAACCAGAAATGTATATATTTGATTTATCTCTTAACTATGAGTTATCAAAGTGTATGGTAAGAATGAACCCAATAGCAGGAACACTGAAACAGAGGCACAGAGAGCCCATGTAATTTGGTCATGCTGTCATCACCATCAATTATTTAGAGCTGAGAAGGTGTGATGTGCTGCTCAGGACCCCAAATGCACATCAGACTCAGCAGAAGGTCACGTCCACAAATCAGCACAGAACTCCTGGCCACCAGGACTTTGTGGTGAACCCGAGAGCCCTTTCTTGATGCATATCTAAACGAAGGGTAGAACTACGGTTGTCACCTTTCACGACAAGTTCAAGCATTAACAACAATAACTGCTTATCTTTAATATACCTTGCACTGCTAGAAGTTGCTCCTCTGTGGTCCAACGGGCATTAATTTTCTGATTTGACTACAAAATTAAAGAGAAGTTTCCTAATGAGGATATGAAGACAGACATTTTTCCAAAGTGCTTATTTTTTTTTTTAACTTTTTACCACATTACAGACATGAGATTACTAAAAGTCTAATTACAAAGACTTCATTTTCGGAAGGATTAAAATACATGTTTTTTAAGCTAGCTTTCACCCCACAGAAAGATAATGAAAGGGAAATTTAATAACTTGGGAAAGTAAACATTAGTATTTATGTTCTGATCACAGATTTTAAAACCTGAGCAAATCTATTAGTTGCCCACAATGTTCTATCACACACTATAGCGTAGCCTTGGCTTAGTTTTAAATAGTTAAGACTTTATTTTCTTTTGAGGACATTTCTATCTCTAAAATTCTTTCTCAAATTTCTGAAGCAGAAAGTGATCTGCTTATAAGAGTAAATGAGTTTCCTTCTCCCAAAACCTACCAGTGTTTTTGATGAAAAAAAAATCCTGTTTAGAATTTTTACTATAGTAATATTACAGCATCAAATACCTAAACAGATGTCATTAGTGCATACCAGCTGACCCAATGAACTAAAAGAGCAGCAGTAGATGGGGGGTGGGGGGTACAGGAGGAAGTACACCAGCACGCAGGTCTAGAGAAAACTGTCAAGGCAAGCGGCTCTGTGTAACACAGGGACTGCTGGGCAAGACAGAAAAGAGGCCTCCTTTGAGAAGGGAAACACTCTGGCCTCACCTCACCCATGGTCTCAGTATAGGAAACTACAGCACACAGCAGTTCTGGGAATACCAACTTGTTCTCCATGAGTGAAGTGGTCTAAGTAATTATTCATGAAGATGAAAAAACAAAGATTCAAAGTTAAAAACTGTTTTATTAGAGGACAAAGATATAATAAAGGAAGGAAAAACCTAAAAGAGAAACTGCTGAATCTCAGATGAGATTTAAATGGGACAGAGAGGCAGGCAAGATGGTGGACAGCCTGCAGATATGCCTCAAGGTTAGCATGCTGGCGACCAGGCAAAGGAACACCAGTAACAAGGCCATGAGAAAGTGAGAGAATAGGAAAAACTATAAGGGACACCAGAATTAGAAATAAAAAGGTAAGCCAAAATTAAAATGGTTGACATCCAGCTGAAAAACATCCTCTCTGCATTCCCAGAGTGCCCGAGTTTAACTGCTGGCTCTCACTTCTCTCTCCACCTTCCTGCTAATGCACAGTCTGGAAGAAGTGGTGATGGGATGACGGCGCGAGTAATTGGGTTCCTGTCACCTAGGCATGAGACCTGGAATCAGCTGTTTGGCTCTGGCAGGCCACTGAGAAGTGAACCAACAGGAGCTCTCTCTTTCAAATAAGTAAATACAAATTTAAAGAAAAAATATACAGGCAATTGTTTCTTACTTAAAACAGGTACAAATATTTCAGAGTAAACAGTGAAAAAATAAAGGGATGACTGCAAGTTAATCTGAAATATGAAAATAAAGCTTATGAAAATTAGTTTATTCCAAAAAAACAGGGGCTGGCACTGTGGTGCACTGGGCGAAGCTGCTGCTTGTGAAGCCTGCATCCCATAGTAGAGCACCTGACTGCTGCACTTCTGATCCAGCTCCCTGCTGATGAGCCTGGGAAGGCAGTGGACAATGACTCAAGTACTAGTGCCCCTACCAGTCATGTGGGAAACCAGGATGGATTCCTGGCTCCTGGCTTCACTCTGGCCCAGACGTGGCTGTTCCAGGCATTTTGAGAGTGAACCAGAGGAAGACTTGTCTGTCTTTCCTACTCTGCTGCCTTTGAAATGAATAAACAAATCTTTTTAAAAAATAATCAGTTATTATGTTTTATTTTTTGGCATATTGTTTTTCATCATACAAAGATACAACATCCTTTGGCTTTGAAGGCTTCAGTCATTTTCTCAAGGGCCCTTAATTGTTACTCAAATTACTCCTCTTTTAAGCACTTGCCTATGAGTTGTCATCTTTTTTCTTCATTGTTAATTCTGCTGGTTATACATCTGTCAACAACTGTTTAAGTGACTGAAGTCATTCTTTTGTACTTTAACAGACTTCATGAAGTTTTTCACATTTTGTAAAGCTTACAATTTCATTTTACTTTGTTCTGTACTTGTATTGTATTAGCAAGAATGACAGAGAATGATACTGTGATGGATGGGATTAATGTTACAGCCAAAGTCAATCAGACAGAGTTGGTGAACAGAGCCTAATTTTATAATCACTAGTTTAACAGACAATTTGTTTTTATTTGGGAACTTTTACTTTTTCATGCATTCCTTAGATTGGGGTTGGGTACTGTCCGGCCTGTGGGGCTCACTGGCTCTGCCAAGGAAACCACAGATGGGATGCAAAATTCGGTAAGTCTACAGTAGGCTAATTTTTAGTTTATAATTTTGTATGGCCCATGAATGATGTGATAAATATCCAATGGCCCTTGGCAGGAAAAGGTTCCCCACCTCTGCCTTACATCAAAATTGCAATACTTAGGTTGCAAGTTGTTCTGAGGATTAAATTTTAATAACTAAGTGTGAGGATATATATGTAAAGAAAGCAGCAGCTATTACAGTACCTGAGCAAACAAACATTAAACCTGGATACAAAGGTATGGTTAATGAAATGGGAATAAAAAATGAAATAGAAATAACGTGTGCTAAAAAATTAATAAAGCTTACCAGAAAATCAGGAGATTGGATGAACACAAATAACTTTAATACAAATTTCAAAGTATAGAGTACATTTGGAAATTTAAGAGAGATATTTCAGAAAGGTGAGAAGACATTCCATGTGCAGGAAACAACAGCATTTGTGCCTGGAAGCAATGATAAATAAGCTTGAAAAATTGGGGATATTTAAACTAAAAGACTAGCAGAACCTCTTTTGTAAGGGCAGTAAAAATCAACATTGATAAGTGCACACCCAATTCAATGAGGCAACAGTTGTTTTTTGTTTCGTGGAGGCCAGGGAGTAAGAGATATGAATAGAAGCAGAGTAAGACTTTTAAGCCTGGAAGCTGAGAGAAGGGAGCTCTTGAGGGCCTGGGAAGCCAAGAGATGCTGATTTGGTAGATGTGGGAAGACAGAGCGAAGATGAATTTAATTTGGGAGACACTGAGAACATGGAACGATCAGGACATGAAGAGGGATCTCGGGTTCCACTAGAGCCCAAAATATATTCATTAATTAAAACTCCCTCCCTTCCTTCCTTCCTTCCTTCCTTCCTTCCTTCCTTCCTTCCTTCCTTCCTTCCTTCCTTCCTTCCTTCCTCCCTCCCTCCCTCCCTCCCTCCCCTCTCTCTCTCTCTCTCTCTCTCTCTCTCTTTCTTTCTTTCTTTCTTTCTTTCTTTCTTTCTTTCTTTCTTAGGTAGAGTTAGTGAGTGAGTGAGAGAGAGAGAGAGGTCTTCCTTCTGTTGGTTCACCCCCCAAATGGCTGCCATGGCCGGCGCGCTGCGCTGATCTAAAGCCAGGAGCCAGGTGCTTCCTCCTGGTCTCCCATGCAGGTGCAGGGCCCAAGCACTTGGGCCATCTTCCACTGCCTTCCCGGGCCACAGCGGAGAGCTGGACTGGAAGAGGGGCAACTGGGACAGAATCCGGCATCCCAAACGGGACTAAAACCCGGGTTGCTGGCGCCAGAGGATTAGCCAACTGAGCCGCGGCGCCCGCCTCAAACACATTCTTGAAGGTCTGGGAAATGTTTATAAGGGACAACAATAGAGCTGTATCTTACTTAGATGTAAGGTCACAGAATCAGGGGCCGGCGTTGTGGCATAGCAAGTAAAGCCATCAACTTCAGTGCCAGCATCCCATGTGGGAGCCGGTTTAAGTCCTAGCTGCTCCACTTCCCATCTTGCTTTCTGCTATGGCCTGGGAAAGCAGTAGAAGATGGTCCAAAAGTCCTTGGACCCTTGCACCCATGTGGGAGACCTGGAAGAAGCTCCTGGCTTCAGATTGGTGCAGTTCCAGCTGTTGCAGCCAACTGGGGAGTAAACCAGCAGATGGAAGACCTCTCTCCCTCTCTCTCTCTCTCTCTCCCTCTCTCTGCCTTTCCTTCTCTGTGTAACTCTTTCAAATAAATAAATAAAACTTTAAATCAACCAATAATCAGCCTATTTTAAAAAAGCTGGTTATTTTCTAAAATTCTTTTTGAAATGTCTTTACAAAGATAGCTGCAGGGATAGGCACAGAGTGTCTGAATACATCCACACAGCCGAATATTCATCCAGCACTAGAACAGACCACAAGGTTTTCATTGGGACACCAAATGAAAACTACTGGCTTAAATTTAAGGCAGGAGCCAGCATTAGTGGTTGAAGCCGCCTTGGCGCTGGCTGCTCCACTTCCGATCCAGCTCCCTGCTAATGTGGGAAAGCATTGGAGAATGACCCAAGTACTTAGGGCCCTGTACCCACACGGGAGACCCTGAAAAAGCTCCTGGCTCCTGGCCTGGCCCAGCTCTGGCCACTGCAACCATTTGGGGAGTGAACCAGCAGATGGAAGATACCCCCCACCCCGCCCCTAACTAATTAAGCCTTTTAAGTAAATAACATAAATCTTTATAAATAAATTTAAGTTAGTGTTATTAAAAATATATATTTAGATACTAGACTCTCCTTCAGCTCAAAGAGATGCTCCTCCAGGAGGCCACGTGAAAGCTATGGCTGATGAAAGGACAGTGGATGCAGAGTTCCCAGTGCATGAATGCTCACCTCAGGGCACGCAGATGGAGCTCAGGGAGAACTGTCAGCACTACTACCTCCCCTCCCCCCAACTTAGCTGAGTGTCGAGGTCCAGCATCTGTCATTTAAATGTATAGGTGATGTGACTTTTTTTTTTTTTTTTTTGACAGGCAGAGTGGACAGTGAGAGACAGAGAGAGACAGAGAGAGGTCTTCCTTTTGCCATTGGTTCACCCTCCAATGGCCGCCGTGGCTGGCACGCTGCGGCCTGCGCACCGCGCTGATCTGATGGCAGGAGCCAGGTGCTTCTCCTGGTCTCCCATGGGGTGCAGGGCCCAAGTACTTGGGCCATCCTCCACTGCACTCCCTGGCCACAGCAGAGAGCTGGCCTGGAAGAGGGGCAACCGGGACAGATCCGGCGCCCCGACCAGGACTAGAACCTGTGTGCCGGCGCCGCAAGGCGGAGGATTAGCCTAGTGAGCCGCGGCGCCGGCCGGTGATGTGACTTTAATAAAGTGAAGTGGCAAGATGGCGTATTTCCAAGAGAATGGAGAGAGAAATGAAATCTGAGGATAAAAATTTGGAGAACACCTGTATTTATGAATAGGAAGGAAAACTACAGTTGAGATGGGGATGTAACAGCTATAAAAGAGAGCATAACCTCTTAAAGAAGGAGGAGGAGGTAATCCCTTGGCTCAAGAGCTCAGAAGAGCACAAAGGAATCAGAGGTTGAAAGTTGTGGAACTGTGGTCATGAGAACTGGGTCACCAACGCTAACCTCAGGAAGCTGCTTCAGTGGAAAATGACAGGGAGCAGAGCTGACGCTGTCTGGGATTATGCAGTCTGTGTAACAGAACAGGAGCAACAGAAGAGGGGGAAGACTGGAGGAGAGACAGGGTAAAAAGTTTTTAGAAAGGAATCCTCTAAGTTGACTTTTATAATATCTATTTTTTACAGGATTTATTCAATTTAAAGAAAAGACAACGGGAATATATATATATATATATATATATATATATAGACAGGCAGAGTGGACAGTGAGAGAGAGAGACAGAAAGGTCTTCCTTTGCCGTGGTTCACCCTCCAATGGCCACCGCGGCCGGCGCACTGCGCTGATCCAATGGCAGGAGCCAGGTACTTCTGGTCTCCCATGGGGTGCAGGGCCCAAGTACTTCGGCCATCCTCCACTGCACTCCCTGGCCACAGCAGAGAGCTGGCCTGGAAGAGGGGCAACCGGGACAGAATCCGGCGCCCTGATTGGGACTAGAACCCGGTGTGCCGGCGCCACAAGGCGGAGGATTAGCCTAGTGAGCTGCGGCGCCGGCTCTATACCTATATATCTAAAACTGAACAGTAACTGAGGTTCACTAGGTGGTACCATATAGTATATTCTTCTATGGCAAACCCCGATCTGAAATGACACTGTCTTAATAATATAAAACAAGACAATTTATAACAGTAATATATAAGGTCCCAAAGAGACTTCTAGAAGAAACAAAAGTTTGCTTGTTTGACATTCCTAGTGAATTCAGCATTTTTAACTGTACTCTTTCCCTGCTAAATTAATCTGTCTTCACATCCCTCTCATGTTTTTTGGTAGATTCACACTACCTCTGCATTGGAAGAATGAGAAAAGGTTACCAAGCAAAACCTCTACCCAGTAATGCAAACCCCTTTTAACCTCCTTGCTGAAAAAGGACGCCACTCCACCTGTGCATGAAGTCACCCACAGATGGGACATTCTCAGCTTCACAAGCACCCTTTCTCACTTACAGTTCTTCCTTCCTCATTAATCATCTTGTCCCTCCCTATCTACATGCATCCAAAACAAATCAGATCATAATAAAACATGCCACCAGCATCCCCAACACTCTCATCTATTTTCAAGGAAACCTGTTCCTTCCTATTTTGCAACATGCTTTGGATTTATCACTTGCTTCCATTCCCACAACTAATGCCCAACCCTACTCATATCCCTTTTACCATTCATCACTCACACACTTAGCATCTTAGCAGCTATAAAGCTTCCATTCTAATTTATCCTGCTTGAGACTGCCAGCATACTTTTCCTACGATCCAGTTTCCACTGCATCCTCCTATACCGAAGAAACTCCAGGGTCGCCTTATGACTTTTTTTAAAAGGCTAACTTCTCCTTCTAGCTTCCACAGGACTTTCATACTCTGGCGCCTACCCACTTACCCTGTCACAAAGAAGCCCGCTCCATCTCCTGAGCATCTCCTACACTATGCTCCCCCTCCTCTGTCTTTCTAAGTAGAAGACATGCCCTTGAGAAAAGGTGATTTTTTTACTCCCACTGAATTCTTGCTCAGGGACCACCTGCTGACTAAGTTGTAAAAATGCTTTTAACTGTCCCCAAGGATCTCTATTGTGAATATGCTGTTCAACAATGATTCCCTCTGCCTGGAATGCCCTGCCCCACCACTCTGTGTGTGTGCAAAAATCCCACCGATCCTTCAAACCTCACTTGCAACATCCTCCCCTCCAGGAAGTCTACTCTGATCATCCCGGCCAGATGAACAAAGCCCAGCTCTGCTCTTGCAGCACCTCGTTTATAAACCTATCAGAAACCTGTATCTGTCTCAGAACATCTAAGTTGTTTGTTTTTTTAAGCAGGGGGAAAATATACCTCATCTTTATGTTTCCCCTCTCCCTGCACATACTCCCCAGTGCCTAACACAGAGCCTTACATGAAATGGGTGATAAATACTTGGGAGTGAATGGACTTTTTTCACCAAATTATTCCTTAAATGAAAATAACAAATACAACCAAGTTAATAAAGCATTTTAGTAATTATTTCTTTTCAGTGGAGTTACCTCATTTAGGTCTATGGTAATTATTCCAAAGATTATTATCTTTCTTTGTTTAGGAATAGTCTAACTTAAAGGGAAGAAGGTAGTTTTTTAAGGGCTCTCCTGTGACGGTCAATTTTGAAGTCTATCTATAGATATTGCTCTCCTCCTGAAAGCAACAGGAATAATAAGATAAATATATCCCAGGGACTTTCTAGATGATAAAACATTCAGGCATTTTTCAGATCACATGAGTTCAATTAATCACCTTAAAATAACACCAAAACTTTAACATATGGATGGTACAATGATAAAATTTGGGGTGTTTTGGGGCTGGCATTATGGCATAGTGGGTTAAGCTGACACCTGTGATGCCAGCATTCCGTATGGATGCCAGTTTGTGTCATGGCTGCTCCACTTTTAATCCAGCTCCTTGCTAATGCACCTGGGAAAGCAGAAGAAGATGGCCCCTGCACCCATGTGGGAGACCAGGATAAAGTTACTGCTTCCTGTCTCCAGCCTGGCCTAGCCCTGGGTGCTGCAGCCATCTGGGGAGTGAACCAGATGGGAAGATCTCTCTCACTCTCTGTAACTCTGCCTTTCAAATAAATAAATTAAAAAAAAAAAAAAAAATGGGGGAGTGGTATTGTAGCACAGATTAAGCCACAGCTTGCGACTTTGACATCCCATAATGGCTATCAGTTTGAGACCTGGCTGCCCCACTTTCAATCCAGCTCCCTACTAACGGCCTGGGGAAGAACTGGAGAATGGTCCAAGTGCTTGGGTCCCTGCACCCACATGGGAGATGCAGAAGAAGCTCCTGGGTCCTTCTTGGTCCAGCTCCAGCTTGGTCTAGCCCAGGCTGTTGCAGCCATTTGGGGAATGACCCAGCAGATGGAAGATCTTTCTCTCTAACTCCGCTTTTCAAATAAATAAATAAATATTAAAAAACCATTAGGGTGTTTAACAGCCAGAGTTCCATTATTTCCTGTGTGTGACCTTGCAGAAGTCAGTTAAACTCTCTGAAGCCTAGTGTCCCCATGTAAAATAATAATATCTGCCTCATCCACTTGTGTGGACTTACGTAAAGATCAAATGAGGCAGTGTTCGGGAAAGGTAAAAACTACTACTGTACTTGCTCATCTTTTTTGTTTTGTTCTGTTTCTCTTTTAAAATTTATTTATTTATTTGAAAAACAGCGTCAGAGAGAGAGATCGTCCATCTACTGGTTCACTCTCCAAATGGCTGCAATGGTCAGAGCTGGTCTGGTCTGAAACCAGGAACTAGGAGCTTCTTCAAGGTCTCACACATGGGTGCAGGGGCCCAAGCACTTGGACCACCCTCTGTTGCTTTCCCAAGCACATTAGCAGGGAGCTGGATTAGAAGTGGAGCAACTGGGACTCAAATAGTGCCCATATGGGATGCCGGCACTGCAAGTGGTGGCTTTACTTGCCATGCCACAACACTGGCACTGTCATTTTTTAAAAATTTTTTTTAATTTTTCCCACAGGCAGAGTGGACAGTAAGAGAGAGAGACAAAGAGAAAGGTCTTCCTTTACCGTCGGTTCACCCTCTAATGGCCACCGTGGCTGGTGCGCTGCGGCTGCGCACTGTGCTGATCCGAAGGCAGGAGCCAAGTGCTTCTCCTGGTCTCCCATGCAGGTGCAGGGCCCAAGCACCTGGGCCATCCTCCACTGCACTCCCGGGCCACAGCAGAGAGCTGGCCTGGAAGAGGGGCAACCGGGACAGAATCCGGCGCCCTGATTGGGACTAGAACCCGGTGTGCCGGCGCCACAAGGCGGAGGATTAGCCTAGTGAGCTGCGGCGCCGGCTCTATACCTATATATCTAAAACTGAACAGTAACTGAGGTTCACTAGGTGGTACCATATAGTATATTCTTCTATGGCAAACCCCGATCTGAAATGACACTGTCTTAATAATATAAAACAAGACAATTTATAACAGTAATATATAAGGTCCCAAAGAGACTTCTAGAAGAAACAAAAGTTTGCTTGTTTGACATTCCTAGTGAATTCAGCATTTTTAACTGTACTCTTTCCCTGCTAAATTAATCTGTCTTCACATCCCTCTCATGTTTTTTGGTAGATTCACACTACCTCTGCATTGGAAGAATGAGAAAAGGTTACCAAGCAAAACCTCTACCCAGTAATGCAAACCCCTTTTAACCTCCTTGCTGAAAAAGGACGCCACTCCACCTGTGCATGAAGTCACCCACAGATGGGACATTCTCAGCTTCACAAGCACCCTTTCTCACTTACAGTTCTTCCTTCCTCATTAATCATCTTGTCCCTCCCTATCTACATGCATCCAAAACAAATCAGATCATAATAAAACATGCCACCAGCATCCCCAACACTCTCATCTATTTTCAAGGAAACCTGTTCCTTCCTATTTTGCAACATGCTTTGGATTTATCACTTGCTTCCATTCCCACAACTAATGCCCAACCCTACTCATATCCCTTTTACCATTCATCACTCACACACTTAGCATCTTAGCAGCTATAAAGCTTCCATTCTAATTTATCCTGCTTGAGACTGCCAGCATACTTTTCCTACGATCCAGTTTCCACTGCATCCTCCTATACCGAAGAAACTCCAGGGTCGCCTTATGACTTTTTTTAAAAGGCTAACTTCTCCTTCTAGCTTCCACAGGACTTTCATACTCTGGCGCCTACCCACTTACCCTGTCACAAAGAAGCCCGCTCCATCTCCTGAGCATCTCCTACACTATGCTCCCCCTCCTCTGTCTTTCTAAGTAGAAGACATGCCCTTGAGAAAAGGTGATTTTTTTACTCCCACTGAATTCTTGCTCAGGGACCACCTGCTGACTAAGTTGTAAAAATGCTTTTAACTGTCCCCAAGGATCTCTATTGTGAATATGCTGTTCAACAATGATTCCCTCTGCCTGGAATGCCCTGCCCCACCACTCTGTGTGTGTGCAAAAATCCCACCGATCCTTCAAACCTCACTTGCAACATCCTCCCCTCCAGGAAGTCTACTCTGATCATCCCGGCCAGATGAACAAAGCCCAGCTCTGCTCTTGCAGCACCTCGTTTATAAACCTATCAGAAACCTGTATCTGTCTCAGAACATCTAAGTTGTTTGTTTTTTTAAGCAGGGGGAAAATATACCTCATCTTTATGTTTCCCCTCTCCCTGCACATACTCCCCAGTGCCTAACACAGAGCCTTACATGAAATGGGTGATAAATACTTGGGAGTGAATGGACTTTTTTCACCAAATTATTCCTTAAATGAAAATAACAAATACAACCAAGTTAATAAAGCATTTTAGTAATTATTTCTTTTCAGTGGAGTTACCTCATTTAGGTCTATGGTAATTATTCCAAAGATTATTATCTTTCTTTGTTTAGGAATAGTCTAACTTAAAGGGAAGAAGGTAGTTTTTTAAGGGCTCTCCTGTGACGGTCAATTTTGAAGTCTATCTATAGATATTGCTCTCCTCCTGAAAGCAACAGGAATAATAAGATAAATATATCCCAGGGACTTTCTAGATGATAAAACATTCAGGCATTTTTCAGATCACATGAGTTCAATTAATCACCTTAAAATAACACCAAAACTTTAACATATGGATGGTACAATGATAAAATTTGGGGTGTTTTGGGGCTGGCATTATGGCATAGTGGGTTAAGCTGACACCTGTGATGCCAGCATTCCGTATGGATGCCAGTTTGTGTCATGGCTGCTCCACTTTTAATCCAGCTCCTTGCTAATGCACCTGGGAAAGCAGAAGAAGATGGCCCCTGCACCCATGTGGGAGACCAGGATAAAGTTACTGCTTCCTGTCTCCAGCCTGGCCTAGCCCTGGGTGCTGCAGCCATCTGGGGAGTGAACCAGATGGGAAGATCTCTCTCACTCTCTGTAACTCTGCCTTTCAAATAAATAAATTAAAAAAAAAAAAAAAAATGGGGGAGTGGTATTGTAGCACAGATTAAGCCACAGCTTGCGACTTTGACATCCCATAATGGCTATCAGTTTGAGACCTGGCTGCCCCACTTTCAATCCAGCTCCCTACTAACGGCCTGGGGAAGAACTGGAGAATGGTCCAAGTGCTTGGGTCCCTGCACCCACATGGGAGATGCAGAAGAAGCTCCTGGGTCCTTCTTGGTCCAGCTCCAGCTTGGTCTAGCCCAGGCTGTTGCAGCCATTTGGGGAATGACCCAGCAGATGGAAGATCTTTCTCTCTAACTCCGCTTTTCAAATAAATAAATAAATATTAAAAAACCATTAGGGTGTTTAACAGCCAGAGTTCCATTATTTCCTGTGTGTGACCTTGCAGAAGTCAGTTAAACTCTCTGAAGCCTAGTGTCCCCATGTAAAATAATAATATCTGCCTCATCCACTTGTGTGGACTTACGTAAAGATCAAATGAGGCAGTGTTCGGGAAAGGTAAAAACTACTACTGTACTTGCTCATCTTTTTTGTTTTGTTCTGTTTCTCTTTTAAAATTTATTTATTTATTTGAAAAACAGCGTCAGAGAGAGAGATCGTCCATCTACTGGTTCACTCTCCAAATGGCTGCAATGGTCAGAGCTGGTCTGGTCTGAAACCAGGAACTAGGAGCTTCTTCAAGGTCTCACACATGGGTGCAGGGGCCCAAGCACTTGGACCACCCTCTGTTGCTTTCCCAAGCACATTAGCAGGGAGCTGGATTAGAAGTGGAGCAACTGGGACTCAAATAGTGCCCATATGGGATGCCGGCACTGCAAGTGGTGGCTTTACTTGCCATGCCACAACACTGGCACTGTCATTTTTTAAAAATTTTTTTTAATTTTTCCCACAGGCAGAGTGGACAGTAAGAGAGAGAGACAAAGAGAAAGGTCTTCCTTTACCGTCGGTTCACCCTCTAATGGCCACCGTGGCTGGTGCGCTGCGGCTGCGCACTGTGCTGATCCGAAGGCAGGAGCCAAGTGCTTCTCCTGGTCTCCCATGCAGGTGCAGGGCCCAAGCACCTGGGCCATCCTCCACTGCACTCCCGGGCCACAGCAGAGAGCTGGCCTGGAAGAGGGGCAACCGGGACAGAATCCGGCGCCCTGATTGGGACTAGAACCCGGTGTGCCGGCGCCACAAGGCGGAGGATTAGCCTAGTGAGCTGCGGCGCCGGCTCTATACCTATATATCTAAAACTGAACAGTAACTGAGGTTCACTAGGTGGTACCATATAGTATATTCTTCTATGGCAAACCCCGATCTGAAATGACACTGTCTTAATAATATAAAACAAGACAATTTATAACAGTAATATATAAGGTCCCAAAGAGACTTCTAGAAGAAACAAAAGTTTGCTTGTTTGACATTCCTAGTGAATTCAGCATTTTTAACTGTACTCTTTCCCTGCTAAATTAATCTGTCTTCACATCCCTCTCATGTTTTTTGGTAGATTCACACTACCTCTGCATTGGAAGAATGAGAAAAGGTTACCAAGCAAAACCTCTACCCAGTAATGCAAACCCCTTTTAACCTCCTTGCTGAAAAAGGACGCCACTCCACCTGTGCATGAAGTCACCCACAGATGGGACATTCTCAGCTTCACAAGCACCCTTTCTCACTTACAGTTCTTCCTTCCTCATTAATCATCTTGTCCCTCCCTATCTACATGCATCCAAAACAAATCAGATCATAATAAAACATGCCACCAGCATCCCCAACACTCTCATCTATTTTCAAGGAAACCTGTTCCTTCCTATTTTGCAACATGCTTTGGATTTATCACTTGCTTCCATTCCCACAACTAATGCCCAACCCTACTCATATCCCTTTTACCATTCATCACTCACACACTTAGCATCTTAGCAGCTATAAAGCTTCCATTCTAATTTATCCTGCTTGAGACTGCCAGCATACTTTTCCTACGATCCAGTTTCCACTGCATCCTCCTATACCGAAGAAACTCCAGGGTCGCCTTATGACTTTTTTTAAAAGGCTAACTTCTCCTTCTAGCTTCCACAGGACTTTCATACTCTGGCGCCTACCCACTTACCCTGTCACAAAGAAGCCCGCTCCATCTCCTGAGCATCTCCTACACTATGCTCCCCCTCCTCTGTCTTTCTAAGTAGAAGACATGCCCTTGAGAAAAGGTGATTTTTTTACTCCCACTGAATTCTTGCTCAGGGACCACCTGCTGACTAAGTTGTAAAAATGCTTTTAACTGTCCCCAAGGATCTCTATTGTGAATATGCTGTTCAACAATGATTCCCTCTGCCTGGAATGCCCTGCCCCACCACTCTGTGTGTGTGCAAAAATCCCACCGATCCTTCAAACCTCACTTGCAACATCCTCCCCTCCAGGAAGTCTACTCTGATCATCCCGGCCAGATGAACAAAGCCCAGCTCTGCTCTTGCAGCACCTCGTTTATAAACCTATCAGAAACCTGTATCTGTCTCAGAACATCTAAGTTGTTTGTTTTTTTAAGCAGGGGGAAAATATACCTCATCTTTATGTTTCCCCTCTCCCTGCACATACTCCCCAGTGCCTAACACAGAGCCTTACATGAAATGGGTGATAAATACTTGGGAGTGAATGGACTTTTTTCACCAAATTATTCCTTAAATGAAAATAACAAATACAACCAAGTTAATAAAGCATTTTAGTAATTATTTCTTTTCAGTGGAGTTACCTCATTTAGGTCTATGGTAATTATTCCAAAGATTATTATCTTTCTTTGTTTAGGAATAGTCTAACTTAAAGGGAAGAAGGTAGTTTTTTAAGGGCTCTCCTGTGACGGTCAATTTTGAAGTCTATCTATAGATATTGCTCTCCTCCTGAAAGCAACAGGAATAATAAGATAAATATATCCCAGGGACTTTCTAGATGATAAAACATTCAGGCATTTTTCAGATCACATGAGTTCAATTAATCACCTTAAAATAACACCAAAACTTTAACATATGGATGGTACAATGATAAAATTTGGGGTGTTTTGGGGCTGGCATTATGGCATAGTGGGTTAAGCTGACACCTGTGATGCCAGCATTCCGTATGGATGCCAGTTTGTGTCATGGCTGCTCCACTTTTAATCCAGCTCCTTGCTAATGCACCTGGGAAAGCAGAAGAAGATGGCCCCTGCACCCATGTGGGAGACCAGGATAAAGTTACTGCTTCCTGTCTCCAGCCTGGCCTAGCCCTGGGTGCTGCAGCCATCTGGGGAGTGAACCAGATGGGAAGATCTCTCTCACTCTCTGTAACTCTGCCTTTCAAATAAATAAATTAAAAAAAAAAAAAAAAATGGGGGAGTGGTATTGTAGCACAGATTAAGCCACAGCTTGCGACTTTGACATCCCATAATGGCTATCAGTTTGAGACCTGGCTGCCCCACTTTCAATCCAGCTCCCTACTAACGGCCTGGGGAAGAACTGGAGAATGGTCCAAGTGCTTGGGTCCCTGCACCCACATGGGAGATGCAGAAGAAGCTCCTGGGTCCTTCTTGGTCCAGCTCCAGCTTGGTCTAGCCCAGGCTGTTGCAGCCATTTGGGGAATGACCCAGCAGATGGAAGATCTTTCTCTCTAACTCCGCTTTTCAAATAAATAAATAAATATTAAAAAACCATTAGGGTGTTTAACAGCCAGAGTTCCATTATTTCCTGTGTGTGACCTTGCAGAAGTCAGTTAAACTCTCTGAAGCCTAGTGTCCCCATGTAAAATAATAATATCTGCCTCATCCACTTGTGTGGACTTACGTAAAGATCAAATGAGGCAGTGTTCGGGAAAGGTAAAAACTACTACTGTACTTGCTCATCTTTTTTGTTTTGTTCTGTTTCTCTTTTAAAATTTATTTATTTATTTGAAAAACAGCGTCAGAGAGAGAGATCGTCCATCTACTGGTTCACTCTCCAAATGGCTGCAATGGTCAGAGCTGGTCTGGTCTGAAACCAGGAACTAGGAGCTTCTTCAAGGTCTCACACATGGGTGCAGGGGCCCAAGCACTTGGACCACCCTCTGTTGCTTTCCCAAGCACATTAGCAGGGAGCTGGATTAGAAGTGGAGCAACTGGGACTCAAATAGTGCCCATATGGGATGCCGGCACTGCAAGTGGTGGCTTTACTTGCCATGCCACAACACTGGCACTGTCATTTTTTAAAAATTTTTTTTAATTTTTCCCACAGGCAGAGTGGACAGTAAGAGAGAGAGACAAAGAGAAAGGTCTTCCTTTACCGTCGGTTCACCCTCTAATGGCCACCGTGGCTGGTGCGCTGCGGCTGCGCACTGTGCTGATCCGAAGGCAGGAGCCAAGTGCTTCTCCTGGTCTCCCATGCAGGTGCAGGGCCCAAGCACCTGGGCCATCCTCCACTGCACTCCCGGGCCACAGCAGAGAGCTGACCTGGAGGAGGAGCAACTGGGACAGAATCCTGCGCCCCAACCGGGACTAGAACCCGATGTGCCGGCGCCGCAGGCAAAGGATTAGCCTATTGAGCTGCGGCGCTGGCCATGTCATTTTTATTTATATAACGTTAGGAGGAATTTTTCTGTAATTTTAATTATTTTAAATTATTGTAATTATTCTTTTATTTTGTTTAGTGAGTATACATTATTCAGCTTTTCTTTTGTAACTTTAAGATATTTTCCTAGAAATTTCTATATTTTGTCTAAATTCTCAAACTTGTTAGCATAAAGTTCCTAATTCCTACATTTTTAATATCTGCTGTCAATTTTTAATTTACTTCTTTTTTTTTTTTTATTTTTTATTTATTTATTTTTTTTTATTTTTTGACAGGCAGAGTGGACAGTGAGAGAGAGAGACAGAGAGAAAGGTCTTCCTTTGCCGTTGGTTCACCCTCCAATGGCCGCCGCGGCCGGCGCGCTGCAGCCGGCGCACCGCGTTGATCCGATGGCAGGAGCCAGGAGCCAGGTGCTTTTCCTGGTCTCCCATGGGGTGCAGGGCCCAAGCACTTGGGCCATCCTCCACTGCACTCCCTGGCCACAGCAGAGGGCTGGCCTGGAAGAGGGGCAACCGGGACAGAATCCGGTGCCCCTACCGGGACTAGAACCCGGTGTGCCGGCGCCGCTAGGCGGAGGATTAGCCTATTGAGCCGCGGCGCCGGCCCAATTTTTAATTTACTTCTTAAACTACTTCTTAAACTATCAAATTACAGAACTTTATATTTTTATATATCTTAAAGTGGGCGCCGATTCCAGTCCCGGCTGTTCCACTTCCGATCCAGCTCTCTGCTATGGCCTGGGAAAGCAGTAGAAGATGGCCCAAGTCCTTGGGCCCCTGCACCCGCGTGGGAGACCCAGAAGAAGCTTCTGGCTCCTGACTTCTGATAGGCGCAGCTCTGGCCGTTGTGGCCAATTAGGGAGTGAACCAGCGGATAGAAGACCCCTCAGACCCCTCTCTCTCTGTAACTCTTCCTTATTTCTGTAGCTTTACTCTTCTGACCCCACCCCCCAAACCCCCAGCGCTTCACAGATTATTTCATCTGTAACTATTTCAGCCTACGATTTTGCGGGAAAAAAGTCCTATCAGGATGAAATGAGATTATTTGATTATCATACTCAAATCCAGGGTATGAATAAGAACATAGGAGTTTCAGGAAAGCTCCTTGATTGGAACTTATCAGCGTTTAAGTATTCTTACAGTTACATCACAAATATCAAATATCTATTTAGGTTTCAGCTGAAACACAAGTTAGGCTGAGAAAATCTGTATCTTGTTTTTTATATTTTAGATTTTCAGGGACAAAAGTATATGAATGTAAGTCCACATTCTAAAACTCAACTGGAAATTTGAGCAGAAAGAGTATAATTAAAATAAAAACTTGTGAAAATAAACTCCTTTCCTTGGGATTTTTTTCTTGCTATTTCCTCCAATTCACAGGAGCAGGAAAGCGCTTTGGGCACACACTGCTGTGGACCCGGAAGTCCACTGATGGCCTTCTATCATCACATACACTGTGTCTACTCCTAGAGCCATGTTCCCCAACTACTCTGCTTGATAGGAATGACTAGAGACAAGAAAGAAAGAATTTTACTCAGACACAGAATTAGTCAAGCTTCAAAAGTTCAACCATCTAAATCAGGGAAGGGGAACCTTTGCTTTGCTAAGGGCCACACAAAATTATCAACTTAAAAATTATCTTGCTATAGACTCATGGAATTTTGAGTCCCACCTGCAGATGAAATGTTTTTTTGTGAGCTTTATCTGGCCCACAGGCCAGATGTTCCCACCCCTGATCTAAATGAAAATATAGAGATAAAACAAATTATATCACAACTAACAATACACGGGACCAAAAGAGTAGCTGACCACTGCATAACCCAAAGAACAAAGTTTCACTATACTTAATCACATGTATTCTCCAAAAACGTACCTCAGGAGGTTTGAATTCTTCAATTCCACCTTCCATTTTCTGTTTAAGGGCACTGTTTACTTGCTTAGCATTCTGAACCTTCAAACAAAATAATCCAAAAAGTGAATCAGATCATGTACTTGGGTAAATTAGTGAGTACTCAATAAATGAAAAAGATACATTCCACAACCTTCTTAAATTTTATTTCAGAACAGACATTACACAAGATATGATACACCATTCACTCAACTGATACACATCCTCATGGGCCCTACAAATATGTAATAAATTCAGACTTTTAGACTCTTTGAATGTAATAAGTCATACTTTGAGTATCTTTTAACAATGTATGTTATAACCAAAGACAACAGGCACACAGAGTGAATTTCATCAACAGTTCTCATTACCATATGTTTAAGCTAAACGACTGTTCTAGTAAGAATGACGATGTGGATGGTAGCTAATATTTCCTACATATTTTATTGTCTGCAACATCGTTCTTGGTGATTTGTAAACTCGATTTGCATACAAACCCTGTGAAGTAAGCACAATCGGCTCTGCTACAACACAATGTAAGTCTTCTTAAAAGTCACTGTTTTATGTAAGGACTCAAATAAAAACCACAGGGCTTATGGGGAAAAAGATGATAAAACACACACTCAAAAACTTCATCAGTGAATATGTTAAGAAAAAATAAGAAACTAAAAAAAAAATGTGAGCACAGTTTCACATACCCTAAATGGCTAATAAATCCATAAGCGTTACAGTAACAATGGTAATTTACCTTGTAAAACATCTGAAGGTTGCTCGTGGAAGAAGGCGTCAAAATGGTTGCAGCTTAAGAATTATTGTTAAGTGGTAGAAGGGTTATTTGAAGTCAGATGAAAAAGTCTAACACCAGCTGTATGTGGCTCCTACCACACAAAGAATTCACATAGCTGGTAGACATCTGTGGGATGTGTGTGTGCCTGTGTGTGTACACGTGCACCTTCACCCACTCAGTTCAACTGGGTATAGTTTTCCCTGACAAAAATCATACATAAGCAAACACAAAATTCACACTATGTTCAAATTGTTCCTAGTGTATTAACTGCATTGGAACAAATTCAAATCTTCCAAAAGTTACAGAACTGGCTCTACTTCTATTATAACCATTTTACTGAAGCGGAACGTAAGGTATAGAGATGTTAAGAAACTTTCATAAGGCCACAAAGGTAGGAGGCACAAACCACACTATGCCAATATAAATTTCATCAAGTTTTAAACTACTAGGAATATTATTAGTCCCCATTTAAAATATTAAGGGTTTGGGTTATTTCTTTACTTTTCCCCCAGGTATGTTTTTTTTTTCCTCCTGTATGCACAAACCAAATACTAATTAAGTAATTCAGAAACTTTTATTTTTACCAAAGATCTTAAAAACACACCTAAAACATAGACAGCTAGGATGGTTCAGGGGCAGTAAGGTGGCCATTGTTAGACATACAGAGATAAACTATTAAGTCTCAGCTAACTTTTTTTAAAGATTTGTTTATTTATTTGTAACAGTTACAGAGATGAGGATGAGGAGAGGGAGAGAGGGAGAGAGGGAGAGAGGGAGAGAGGAAGAGAGGGAGAGAGGGAGAGAGGGAGAGAGGGAGAGAGGGAGAGAGGGAGAGAGGGAGAGGGAGAGGGAGGAGAAGGTGGGAGAGGGAGGGAGACAGAAAGGGAGAGGGGGAGAGAGGAAGGATAGAGAGAGATGGAGATCAATCTTCCATCCACTGATTCACTTCCCAGATGGCTGCAATGGCCAGGGCTGAGCCAGGCCAAAGCCAGAAGGAAGGAGCTTCTCCAGGTCTCCCACATAGGTGCAGAGGCCCAAGCACCTGTGCCATCCTCTGCTGCCCTTCCAGGCACACCAGCTGAAGCTGGATTGGAAGTGGAGCAGTTGGGACACAAACCAGCACCCACATGGGATGCTGGCACTGCAGGTGATGGCTTTACCTGCAATGCCACAGTGCCAGCACCCAAGAATTTTCAAATTTCTTAACATGACCTTCATATAAATCCCTTTCTACCTCTACTATAACCTACTGATGGCAAGTAGAAACTAATGAAGAGCTTGAAGATGCACGACCTTGACCAGAGCAACATTTTAAAACCATAACATGGCAGCTACATAAAACATGGAGCTAAAACAGAAGTGGAAAAAAGAATCCATAAGACAGTTTTTGTTAGACAAAAAGTGATCAGGATCTAAACAAGGGTATAAGTAATAGGATAAAAAGGAGAAGACTGACAGAAATTTCAGCTATTAAACTCATATAACATGGCTGCCATTTGGGTTTATATGTCCCTACGGGAGGGATATTGGGAAAGGATGTATCAGAGGAGATTTTGATGTTTCAAAAAACAAGAACAGAGGACAAAAATCTTTTGGGAGAAGATACAGCAGGTAGCTGGAACTACAGATTTGGAGAAAAGTCACAGCTTGAGAAAATGTTCCAGGAGTTCCTGGCATCTAATATAGGCCTGGTTGATGTAGATCAAGAAAATACAGACTTAAAGGAACACCTACATTTAAGGAATGAGAAAAACAAACAGAAAACAGGAAAAGACTAAGAAAGGCAGGCCAGAGACCCGACACTCATCATCAAGTGGTGAGTGCTTCAGACTCTGGTGAAAGCACTCACACATCACCTTGTTTAATTCCTCCCAACCATCGTATTACGATGCTCATTTCCAGGTGAAGAAACGGGACAGGAGGAGTAAACCACTACCCTCAGTTTACACAGGATTGGAGCTTAGAGGTTCATTGGCTTAGATCCTGATTCTCAACCAACAACTGATTATGGTGATTATACTCTTACAATATTACTGCCACTACTACTGATGATGATATTGATGAAGACAGCAGTCACCATTCAATGAGCACTCAAAATGTGCCAAACACTACTGAACAATGTACCTGTACCACTGCAAATAATTCTCAACAACCCATAAGAGAAGAGAAGAACTCGTAAAAGCGTCTTCTATTTTATATATAGAAAACTGAAGCCTAGAGAGCCTAGATAATTTATCTTAAATTGCTGAGCTAACAAGTAGCTATGCTGGTATTCAAATCCACAACAGGCACCCTACAAATCTGAAACAAGATAAACATTAAAGAGTAATACTTACATAAATAGGTGGCTGAGAAAATCTGCAAAAACTAAGTTAAATGTAGGTAAAAGTGGATAAGCAAAATGGACAGAATCATTGCAAATATTTTAATAAAATACCTGACGCTTTAGAGAGATCAACTCCATGTCCAGTTGCCTCAGGATGGTGTTGGCTGCATTGGGGCTACAGGAAACAGCTACCACATCTTCCTGGGTTAAATACATGCCCTTGGGTGGACGGCACTTAGAACGCTGAGAATGGTGGCGATGTTGTAAACTCTGGTACTCTCTCCTTCCAAGGCCAATCTTGCTGCTCTGGACAGGCTGTTCAGCATTACCCTAAGAGAATAAAGGTAGAATAACAGGTCATTTGGTTGTTACACACTTATCAGCTGAAAACCACCTACTATTAATTTAAGTACCTATTAGTAAATATATGGAAAAATTACTAACCAATTATATTATGTACAAGTACAAACACACACACACAGCAATCTCTAGTTGAGTGAGAAAGTATATAATAAATTACTATGACTTATTAAACATAAAGCTTTTTGAAAAAGTAAAAACAGAAGGTGGCAAATTAGGAATTTTGACATGCGGCAGATTAGACAGATGATAAAAAAGGTAATATTTCATTTTCACTCTATTTTAAAAATGTTTATTTTCATCTATCTGAAAGGCAGAGAGGGCGGGAGACACAAAGGGAAAGAAACACATGGCTCTTCCATTTACTGGCTCTCCCACATGGGTTGCAGGCGTCTAAGCATCTGAACCATCACCTGCCTCCCAGGATGCACTGGCCAGAGCTGGACTGGAAGCACAGCCAGGACAGGCACTCCAATACAGGCTCCCAAGAGAAGGCTTAAACTGAGTTGTTGAAAGAACCATGAAGCAGATGATTAAAAAGGGCACAGAACTATCTTAACTCTGACATTTCTAAACTCCAGATCTATGAATAAAATAAAACGTGAATTTAGAGGTTAGGCAAAATTGTTTTTTAAAGGGAAAATCAGAAGTTCACACCTTAAGGGTATGTGCATGTGAGTATTATAATAAAGTCCAGCTACTGAGTAATGGCAGAGTATGGTTCGAAAGGTGGATCAACAGAGAGAGAGATCTTCCATCTGCTGATTCATTCCCCAAATGCCTAGAACAGTCAATGCTGGGTAAGGCTGAAGCCAGGAGTCAGAAATGTCAGTCAAATGCCCTAGGTGGTGGTAGGGACTCAAGTACTTAAGCCATCATCTGCTGCCTCACAGGGTGTGAACTAGCAGGAAGCTGGACCAGAAGTGAGGGTGAGCCCCAAACCCAGGCATTTCAATATGGGGTGCGGGTGTCTCAAGCAGCAGCTTAACCCACTGTGCCATAAAATCCACCCCAGGAAAGTTCTGTAACAATGACCAGGAAGCCTTACGTAGTATATTATTAAAATCTGCAATATTCTTTTTTAAAATAAACATTTACTTATTTATTTGAAAGGCAAAGTTACCAAGACAGAGAGACACACAGAGAGATCTTCCATCCACTGGTTCACTCTCCGGATGGCCACAAAGGTCGGGGCTGGACCAGGTGGGAGCCAGGAGCTTCTTCCCGGTCTCCCATGGAAGTGCAGAGGCTCAAGTACTTAAGCCATCCGCTGCTGCTTTTCCCAGGCCATTAGCAGGGAGGTGGATCAGAAGTGGAATAACCGGATCTCAAAACAGGGTCCATAAGGGATGCTGGCAGGCAGGCAGCAGGTTTACCTGCTACACCACAATGCCAGCCCTGGCAATATTCTTAAGGTGTGCTTTAAAATGCATTGTTCCGGCCGGCGCCGCGGCTCACTAGGCTAATCCTCCGCCTAGCGGCGCCGGCACACCAGGTTCTAGTCCCGGTCGGGGCGCCGGATTCTGTCCCGGTTGCCCCTCTTCCAGGCCAGCCCTCTGCTGTGGCCAGGGAGTGCAGTGGAGGATGGCCCAGGTGCTTGGGCCCTGCACCCCACGGGAGACCAGGAAAAGCACCTGGCTCCTGGCTCCTGCCATCGGATCAGCGCGGTGCGCCGGCCGCAGCGCGCCAGCCGCGGCGGCCATTGGAGGGTGAACCAACGGCAAAAGGAAGACCTTTCTCTCTGTCTCTCTCTCTCACTGTCCACTCTGCCTGTCAAAAAATAAAAAAAAAAAATGCATTGTTCCGTCTTTCTGAGAGAGGAATCCATTAGAAAATGTGTCTACTGGGTTGAAGGCCATTTTACTGAATAGATTTAACAATCCAATTCTTTGAAAATGAACTCTGAGTAAAATTCCTGAAACAACTGTATAATGAAGCATAATTTACCCCACTACTTAAAAACCCAGTTTCAAGCAACAAATGACAGGTTTGATGTTCAGAGCAACTTCGCCCAGTATGGTATCCCCAAAATTGCCAGATCAAGTATTTTCTAAAAAATCTTTTAAAATTCATTTCTAAGCTGGCAGGAAAATTCCTCAGAGGCCAAAAATGATGAGAAAGCAAGAATTCAGGGGATAAGTATGCAAGAGCTGGTATCTGCCTAAAGCCAAGACGTCAATGGACAACAGGAACAGGGCACAGGAGACAAAACCGGAGTCCTGGAAGGGGAACTCCATCATTGTGTGAAGTAAAAACAAACAAACAACAACAGCAAAAAAAACCCTGCTCTGCAGAAGGAGAGGATGATTAAACCGACCATGCCTATCTTACCCTTGGTTTGTGGAAAGGAAAGAAGTGAAAAAAAAAAAAGTGCCTCCTGCAAATGCCTAACCACAGACCTGCATTCAAGTAGGTTTGGGGCCAAAATTTATCTGTCTGGCCTGAAAAACCCCAAACGAAAAATTCGAAGTGTCTGAGTCTAACAGTGGTTATAGACAGCAGAAATGAATGCAAAATCCTCTCTAGAAAACTGTATTTAAAATCTAGGCTCAGAAATGTGAACAACAGGACCTCATTAAAAGAACATCTAGAGCAGGGGTGGGCAACACTGGGGCTGTGGACTGTGTAAGGCCGGCAAATCTTTTGGTCTGGCCCCGCCAGGGCAACCATAGGTGGGACTCAAAATCCAAAAATTCTGTAGCTGGTTATTTTTCTGAGTTGATGATTTTGTATGGCCTGCAGATGATATCATAAATATCCAATGGTCAGGGTGAACCAATGGCAAAAGGAAGACCTTTCTCTCTGTCTCTCTCTCTCACTGTCCACTCTGCCTGTCAAAAAAAAAAAAAAAAAAAAAAAAAAAAAAAAAATCCAATGGTCCTTGCCAGAAAAAAAGTCCCCCTCCCTGTTCGAGAGGATTTACTTCAGGAAAAAGGGAATTATTTTCAAAAAAAAAAAAAAAGGTCTAGGAGTCAAGAAAGATGGGTGAGTAAAATAATATGTGAGTTAATATAAATAAATGCTGAATATGTTTAATTCCAAAAAGATACGCAATTTCTAGAGTATATAATAAGAATAGAAATATAAAAAAGAACTCAAACTAGAAGAGAGGGAAGAAATGGAATAAAGATAAATTCTTAATTCTAACAAGTAGGCTACTGAAGGAGAGGACAATTAGAAAAAGCAAGTCAAACAAAAGCTAAAAACAAAAATGAACAAAAAAAACCAACCAGATCAGTGATCAATAAAAACAGGCAACAATTCTCTACATAAAATCTCAGCTATATCGTCCTCATACGACACATACTTAAAATGTAAGGACAAAGAAATGTTGAAAGTGAAATCATAAAAATAGAAGCAAATACTTAACAGAAGAAAGGTGGTGGAGCTATATTAGACAAAAGAATCTTTAAGGCAGAGGTTGTTACAAGAGATAAAAGGGTCACTCAATTTGGCAGCAAGATGTAAGAATTCCAGTCTTGGATGCATAGAAGTATTACTTTTCGATAATCAATTGGTCAGAATAATTGATCAGGTAAGAATTCCTTAAAAACCAAGCTAAGCATGTAAGCAAGCAGTAAAAATATGGATTTCAACCACGGAAGTGACAGGCTGAACTTAACACACACAAAACCTTGGAACAGAGTCCCGTCCTTCTCAAGCATGGAAGGGCATTTATGAAAACTTCATATTCTAGGTGTGGAGGTTTAAAATACGGCAGCAAATTTCCCATCACCCCTGCCATGACAAGTAGGGGTCCACTTCCCCTTGTCTTGATTTTGGACCAACTTGAGTGACTGCTACCCACAGAATATAACAGAAGTGACACTGAGTAATTCCCAGGGCTGGGCCAGCAACAGCTGGGTGGCTTCCACTCAGTGCTTTGGGGATTAATTACGTGGAAGGAAACCAGCCATCATGGGAAGAAGGCAGACTCCTCAGAGACCACCAGGCTGGCGAGACCACACGGGATTGCTCAGCTGACAGCCAGCATCCGTTACAGCAATGTGAATGAGTCAGACACCTTCAGTCACACCCTACTTGATGCTGAAACACAAACATCATTCTCTTTAAAATAAAGAATTCAAAAGAAGTTTGCTACCATAACTTCTATTCAAGGTTATACTGGTGATGTTAACCAGTTCAGTAAAGAAAGGAACAAGAAGTGTAAAGATGGAAAAGAAACAAAATTGCCATTATTTTTAGGTAATACAAAATCTCTACAGAGGAAATCCAAAATAATCTACGAATGAATTACACCAAGGTTTCACTTCTCCCCAGTTGGTAAGTTCAGGGGAATGTCTAACAGGGCCATCCTAGAGCACAGGCTTGAACAACAGTCTTAACAATGGCCAAGGTATTCACTCCTTAAGAAAAACTGCCAAACAGTGGAATCTACCCGTAGAGTTTCAAGTCTTACTGTAAAATTATAGTAGCTGAGATAGTATAGGATAGGCAAAGATTATTTAAATGCTAAGAAGAGCAGAATAAAGAGCTATGTGTTTATAAAAGCCATATACATATCTATGTGTATATATATATATGTAATAGTAAAAACATTCCTTGCAACACATTTAACCAAAAGATTAGTATCCAGAACACACAAAACACCTAGTAAGAAAAAAATGGCACACATTCTGTCTTTAAGAAAAAAGACAAACAGAAAAGTAGGTTAAAAAAAAAAAACAACACAAACAAGTACTTTAAAAAGGACACCATAATAGCCAAGAATCGATGGAGAGGCCAGCATTGTGGCAAAGTGGGTAAAACCACTTGTCTGTGATGCTGGCATCACATATGGGTGCTGGTTCGTGTCTGGCTGTTCCACTTCCCATCCAGCTACCTGCTATGGTCTGGGAAAAGCAGTGGAAGATGGCCCAAGTGTTTGGGCCCCTGCCACCCACATGGGAGACTCAGATGAAGCTCCTGGCTTCAGACTGGCTCTGCCTTGGCCATAGTAGCAGCCATGTGGGGAGTGAACCAACAGATGGAAGATTCATCTCTCTCTTTCAAATAAAATAAATCAATCTTAAAAAAGATGGAAAAATGTTCAATCTCATTAGTTAACTGATGAATAAAGTTGAGAACACAGTGAGATATCATCTTGTATTGTCAGATTTGTAACATTTACAGGTCTTATCAATATGACGCATTGGCAAGAAGTGGACAGAGTACTCTCACAGTCCAATGGAAGTATGCCAACTATATACAATAATCTGCCATCAGAGCCAGCACCATGGCATAGCAAGTTAAGCCACCGCCTGCAGTGCCGGCATCCCATATGGGCGCTGGTTCAAGTCCCGGCTGTATCCTAAAATAGGCTATGTCCTAAAATACAGTAATCATACAACAAATATTTCTGGGGCCATATTACTTAATATGTCACTTGTGATTTTTTGATGGAACAACCTGTGTTGTGTATTCCAGGACAACGTCATCCTTCTTTCCTGACAATGGTACCCTACCATCATGACAAAAAACACCTTCATAATTTCTAAATGCTGCTCATGGGGATAATGTTATACCTAGCTGAGAACTACGGTCCCAGAGGAACTCTTACACATATGTACCTAGGACATGATCATATCGGCATTTCTCATAACCATAAAAGACTGGCAATAATGTCCACTGACAGAAGAGTGATTAAGTTGGAGTGTATATACACGACGGAACAGTGGAAAACAGATTGAAAATTAATGGCCAAAACAAAAACTACTGAAGAATACATATAATATGAATCCATTTAAATAAAGTTTGAAATCGACAAAAACAGTTAACTCAGATAGATACAGATGTAGATACAGGATAGATGATAAAATTTTTAAAAAGGAAATGAATAATTAATAAATTTCAGGAAGGAAGTTCCCTCTGGAGAGAAGGGAGGTGTATGCAGATACACATGATTTTTGTTTTAAGATTTATTTATCTGAAAGGCAGAGTACGGAGGGAGGGAAATACAAAAATCTTCCATCCGCTGGTTCACTTCTTAAGCAGCCACAATGGCTGGTAGGCTGAAGCCAGGAGCATGGAACTTTATCTTGTCTCCCAAATGGGTGGCAGGGGCCCAAGCACTCAGGCCATCTTCCACTGCTTTCCCAGACACATCAGCAGGAAGCTGGGTTGGAAGTGGAGCTTCCAGGACTCAAATCAGCACCCATAGAGGGTGCCAGCTTCTCAGGTGAGGCCCAACCCACTGCACCACAACACTGGCCCCTGACTTTCGTTGTTTAAGCTCAGTGGTGGATACAATGGTGTTTTTTTTTTTTTTTTTTTTTTTTTACAGGCAGAGTGGACAGTGAGAGAGAGAGAGAGAGAGAAAGGTCTTCCTTTGCCGTTGGTTCACCCTCCAATGGCCGCCGCGGCTGGCGCGCTGCGGCCGGCGCACCGCGCTGATCCGATGGCAGGAGCCAGGAGCCAGGTGCTTCTCCTGGTCTCCCATGGGGTGCAGGGCCCAAGCACCTAGGCCATCCTCCACTGCACTCCCTGGCCACAGCAGAGAGCTGGCCTGGAAGAGGGGCAGCTGGGACAGAATCCGGCACCCCAACCGGGACTAGAACCCGGTGTGCCGGTGCCGCTAGGCGGAGGATTAGCCTAGTGAGCCGCGGCTCTGGCCGATACAATGGTGTTTTAAAAATTATCTTTAAACTGCATATGGTAGATAGTGTGTGTAACTCACAATTTTTATAAGTTAAAATAGAGGCCTGCACTGTGGTAAAGTGGGCTGAGCTGCACTCTATGACACCAGCATTCCAAATGGGAGCGCCGGTTTGTGGCCTGACATCTCTGATTCTGATCCGACTCCCTGTTAACGCATCTGGAAAGCAGCAGAAGATGGCTTCAGTGCCTCCCCCCCGCCCCCCCACCCACATGGCAGGCCCAGAGTTCTTGGTTTTAGCCTGGTTCAGCCATGGCTGTTTGTAACAATTTGGGAAGTGAACCAGCAGATGGAAGATATCTTTCTCCCCACCTCTCCTTTCCTCTCCCTGTCTTTCAAACAAAATAAATTAATTTTTTAAAAAAGTTAAACATTCTATGTAAAGTTAACAATATGCAAAAGCAGCTATAGACATATACAGGGACCAGCGTTGTGGCGCAGCAGGTAAAGCTGCTGGCTGCAGTGCCGACTTCCCATATGGGTGCCAGTTAGAGTCCCGGCTGCTACACTTCCCATCCAGCTCTCTGCTATGGCCTGGGAAAGCAGTAGATGGCCCAGGTCCTTGGACCCCTGCACCATGTGCGAGACCTGGAAGAAGCTCCAGCTCCTGGCTTTGGATAGGCCCAGCTCTGGCCATTGCGGCCAACTGGGGAGTGATTCAGCGGATGGAAGACCTCTCTCTCTGTGTAACTCTGACTTTCAAATAAATAAATAGAGTTTGTGTTTTACCTTATAGCAAAAGCCTTAGAGGGTTGCAAGCAGTTTTGTCTTCAAAAAGCTCAAGTTGGGGGTGAGTGTTGTGGTGCAGCAGGTCAAGCCATGGCTTGGGAGGCCCACATCCCACATCCCAGTGCTTGGGATCAACTCCTGCCTCTGCTTCAAACATACCTTTCTGCTAAAGCACCGGGAGGCGGCAGATGATGGCCCAATTACTCAGATACAATTACATGGGATCTTCCAGATGGGATACTAGAACGGAGCTCTGGCTTTGGCCTGGCCCAACTCTGGTTGAGTACGTATGAAAAGTGAACCAGCAGCTGGAACATCTCCCACTCTCTCTGTCACTCTTTCAAGTAAATACTGTTTTCTTTTTCTTGTTAAAAAGGTTGTTTTAGCAGCAGGGTAGTCAACAGACTGGGAAAGGTGGTGTGAGAAGTCTGGAGGCACAGATAGGAGAGAAAATACTCATGATAACTCCGAGACGAGAACCTAAAAATAAGGCAGCCAAAAGGATAAAGAGGACAAATCTCAATTATCTGAGAGAGAATTTAAAACAATAATGACAAAATGAACGGAGAAAGTGAGAGAAAAATATATCACTAAAATTGATATGCAATGGTTAAAAAGGTAGACAGGAATCAAAAGATAGTGTTATAAAAGACAAAGGCAGATTTTCAGGAAGAAAAGAGCGTCAATAACATGAGATGATACAGAAAGCACAAATAGAATACAGTGAGAAACTGACCACTTGATGTGGCAGTTAGGTCACTGATGATAACTTCTTCTAGCAGTGAAACTGAGAAGCAGAAGCCCAAGTGAAGCAAACTCAACAATGATGTTATGCCAAGGAATATGGCTTTTTCTAGGCTGGTTAAGAGATAGCTATGTTTTTAAATTCAGAAGACTTGAATACACCTTTTTTTTTTTTTTGATAGGCAGAGTGGACAGTGAGAGACAGACAGAGAGAAAGGTCTTCCTTTTGCCGTTGGTTCACCCTCCAATGGCTGCCGCGGCCAGCGCACTGCGCTGATCCGATGGCAGGAGCCAGGTGCTTCTCCTGGTCTCCCATGGGGTGCAGGGCCCAAGCACTTGGGCCATCCTCCACTGCACTCCCTGGCCACAGCAAAGAGTGGGCCTGGAAGAGGGGCAACCAGGACAGAATCCGGCGCCCCGACCAGGACTAGAACCTGGTGTGCCAAGCGCCGCAAGGCGGAGGATTAGCCTAGTGAGCCACGGCGCCGGCCTGAATATACTTTTGGACTACAGTGGAGAGGTTGGAAATATAGCAAAGAGAAAAGAATAACCGATGGAGAAAGTTACAGAACAGAGATAAAGGGATGGACAGGATCAAACAAGCAGGACACTGTACAGAACAAGAGAAGGAACTTTGCTTACTGTGAGACAGAGGCATAAGACTAGTGAAAATCTACCATACACAATGTACTGTGCAGAGTGCTGGAGGATACAAAATAAATCATTCAGTCTCTGTCTTCAGAGAGCTCGCAGCTTAGTGGGCAAATGCAGTAACTGTGATATAATGTACATATATAATGTATAAAGTACAAACACACTAAGAGGAGGGCAGAACAGGAGCAGGAGATGAGCAGAAGGGCTGGAATTGCAGGGAGCTTCTCTCCGCATTTCCCCTGTGAAGCAGAGGCAGCCATCTGCCAAGTGTTGGGTGAGGCAGTGTCAGGCGATGTGTAGGAAGGAAGGAATGCTCAAAAGAGTTGGCCAGAAAATAAAACACAACTTACATTCACGATCTACCATGTCCTGGGTAAACCTTTTGAGAATCTTTGATTTTCAAAAAAAATCCTAGCATTTTCATTTTACCAATGACAACACTGAGACTTAGAGGTTAAACACTGAAAGGCACTAAGGTCTAGCTGAGACTGAAAACTAGAGTAGCAATAATTATATAATTGTGTCAGACTCTCCTGCTGTGCCTCTCAAACCAAGAGTAACAACTGATCAACATTATGGGTTTATAGAGCTAGGGAAGTTTTACAGGAAGGATAAAAGAAATGTGGTATTAAAGTACTAGAGAAATGGGTAAAAAAGCAATTGAAGTTGTTCACTGGGCCCATGATTCCAGGAAGCAAAGATAAGGCAGATTTGGAGAGGAAAAATGAAGGAATCAAGGAATTCCAGAATATTCAGCAGTAGAAAGAAATTAGTCAAATACAATGTTGAGATAGAGCTAGATTTTTAAAACTTGATTGATGGAAGAGTTCAAGGTGGTGACTGACAGACCAGAATGGGTCATGGCACTGAGCGTATGAAGACGAAAGGAAATCTGAGATCAATTCAGATCCGCTGTCTCCAATTTCGATGTTACTTTCAGGTCCGGCGCTCTGGCACAGCGGGTAAAGCCGCCACCCACAATGCTGGCATCCCATGTGGGCACTGGTGCAAGACCTGGCTGCTTCACTTCTGATCTAGCTCTCTGCTATGGCCTGGGAAAGCAGAAGACGGCACAAGTCCTTGGGCCCCTGCACCCGCGTGGGAGACATGGAAGAAGCTCCTGGCTCCTGGCTTCAGATCGGCTCAGCTCTGGCTGTTGCAGCCATCTGGGGAGTGAACCAACGGTTGGATCACCTCCCTCCCTCCCTCTCTCTCATTTTCTCTGCCTCTCCTTCTCTCTGTGTAACTCTGCTTTTCAAATAAATAAATAAATCTTTTAAAAAAATGTTATGTTCATTAGTCCATAGCTGCCTGTACCTACAAGCCTCTATCATCACTCTACTTGTTTACAATGAAGTTAATTCCTTGCCGTATTAAACACAGTGTGCTTATCAATGTAACCTCTTCTTACTGACTTTAAGTGATCACTATTATCATCGCACTGAGGAGTATGAGTAGTTTTCTGGTTGGAGATTCTTCCATCTGTTCTTTGAGGCAGCGTTCAATTTTTACTGCTGAGCACACTCCTGCTATTGCCTTCTAAATTGGCACAATGAAACATTTTCATAAAAAACTAGATAACAAAACCATAAAGCTTCATTTCATACCTAATACTGTATCATCTAAGGATGGCTTTTCTATGGATTAATGACTAGGGGTCATAGTAGGACTTATACACTTCTGAGTAGATGAGTTAACCAGAAACGTTATTTAAACCACTGGCTGACTGAAGTTCAGATATTACTGTAATTTCAAAAACCTCTAAGTAGTATTGACTTTTACTACCTCCTAAACCATTAGACAAAAAAGCTTTTTGGCGTTGCAGCACACGGGGTGCCATCTGTGACGCTGGCATCCAATACGAGCACCAGTTCCCAGCTGCTTCATTTCCAATTCAGCTCCCTGCTAATGTACCTGGGAAAATAGTAGAAGATGGCCCAAATATGTGGGTGCCTGTCACCCAGGTGGGAGACCTAGCTGGAATTCCTGGCTCCTGGTTGTGGCCTGGCCCAGCCCTGGCCGTTGCAGCCATCTGGGGAGCAGACTAGTAGAAGGAAGCTCTCTCTCTCTCTCTTTCCTGTTTCTCCTTCTCTGTAACTCTGCCTGGCAAACAAGTAAAAACAACACTGTGGCAAAAAAAAAAAGAAAAAAAAAAAGAAAAAAGAAAAAAAAAAGTCCTACATGAAAGATCTCTGTGAGATCCCAGTGGAAAGAGGTGGCCATCAAAGAAGGATGTACTTTTCTCTGAAAGGTGGCGAGAACTTCTACTTTGCTTATGGCTTTGTCTAAATACTGACGGAGACTGTGAATTCAAAAGGCTTCCATAGCTGTGGCAGCTCACATCAAGAGCCTCGGCTGATCACTGATGTCATATGTAAGAGTGTTAATTGTTAAATTAACAACCGGAGGCCGGCGCCGCGGCTCAATAGGCTAATCCTCCACCTTGCGGCGCTGGCACACCGGATTCTGTCCCAGTTGCCCCTCTTTCAGGCCAGCTCTCTGCTGTGGCCAGGGAGTGCAGTGGAGGATGACCCAAGTGCTTGGGCCCTGCACCCCATGGGAGACCAAGATAAGCACCTGGCTCCTGGCTTCGGATCAGTGCGGTGCGCCGGCTGCAGTGCACTGGCCACGGCGGCCATTGGAGGGTGAACCAACGGCAAAGGAAGACCTTTCTCTCTCTCTCTCTCTCTCTCACTGTCCACTCTGCCTGTCCAAAATAAATAAATAAATAAATAAATAAACAACAGGAGTCACTGTGCACTTACTTCACATGCAGGACCTCTGTCCTCAATGAGTTGTATTATGAGAATTAACTATAAAACTTGTTCTCAAACAGTTTGTGTGGGTGTGTGCACAAATTGCTGAAGTCTGTACTTAGTATAGAGTTGGTCTTCTGTGTATAAAGTTAATTGAAAATGAATTTTAGGTCGGCGCTGCGGCTCACTAGGCTAATCTTCCACCTACGGTGCCAGAACTCTGGGTTCTAGTCCCGGCTGGGGCGCCAGTTCCGTCCCGGTTGCTCCTCTTCCAGTCCAGCACTCTGCTGTGGCCCGGGAGGGCAGTGGAGGATGGCCCAAGTGCTTGGGCCCTGCACCCCATGGGAGACCAGGAGGAAGCACCTGGCTCCTGGCTTTGGATCGGTGCAGTGTGCCGGCCATAGTGGCCATTTGTTGGGTGAACAAACAGAAGGAAGACCTTTGTCTCTCTCACTGTCTAACTCTGCCTGTCAAAAAAAAAAAAAAAAAAAAAGAAAATAAATTTTAATAGAGAAGGGGACAGGGAATGGGAGAGAGGAGACAGGGTGGGAGTGGGGGTGGGAGGGCAGGTATGGTGGGAAGAATCACTGCATTTCTAAAGTTGTATTTATGAAATTTGTACTCATTAAATAAAAGGTTTATTTAGGGAAAAAAGAAAAGAACTGTTAAACAGAAAAAACCTATTATGTTATTAATGCTATACGTTAATACTTAAATACAGAAAATCAATGCAATATGTAGTAACTTCACTATCAAAATAAGTTTCAAAATGTTATCATGCTAACTAAATCTAAATTATGAAAAAATCAACTAAAATTATAAAAAATATTTTCTTAATACCAAGCATCATTTTTTTTTTCAGTAAATTTGCAGAAAAATTTCAAGCACTTCTTATCATTACCTCCTTTTTGGCTTCTTTCTTGGGATCATAATCACTATCATTCCCATCCATTGGGTGTGTTTCTTCCACATCATCATCACTGAGAAAAAACAAATATTAGTAACTTTAGTTCCCTTCTTTTCATTTTACTCCAATGCTCTTACTAATGTAATGTATCTTCTGGTAATTTTACTCAATACTCTTTAACAGAACAAGAGTTCTTGGGAGGAGGAATTTATCATTTAGATTTCTATAGGACTTACAAATATTTACCCTTTGGGGCTTATAGAATCATTTTAGAAAACATTTCTACCTAAAGCTTAGAGACCCAGTGGGAAAAGGGATTTAGAAAGAAATGTCACTTAGGGAAAAGAACACATACAACTTGATATAATACTTCTCATTTCAGTTCTTTCATTAGAGAATAAAAACAGATAAAAATCAGAAAACTAAATGATATACGACCAGAAAGATACAATCATAGTAACTCAGTTAATCAAGTAATTATGGAAAAGCATTTTCCACAGAATATAATCTTAATATGTATGGAATACTAAAAGAATGCATTTATGATTACAATTAAGAGTTGAAGAGAGGTCTTAACTATTAAGACTTCTGGTCACTTGGCTTTTCCTATCAGAACAGAAACAGGAATGTCAGGAAAAGAAGTCTTTACAATGTGTTTTGGTAATCTTTCTGTCTTAGTAAATAGAAGTTGTCCAATACAACGTCCCTGAAAGTATAACTATACAGAGGCATACAACCTACCTGTCCCCCTGGTTGTGTCTATTAGCTAGTTTACGAGCCTGGCGATCCATCAAACTTGTCCTAGAGCGAGTTTTTTTCCAGGAATAATAATATTTTACAAGACTTGCGATTGTCTTATCTGGAAGCTTAAAAGAATCATGTTAATATTGGTAACTGTTAATTCATAAACTGATGAACAAAATAGTAATATTTTTAATATTATTCTTTGATAAAAGCATCAATGAAAAATATTTCCTGGGTGTCTTTATGAATTACAGGATTGAAAAGGGGTGTTACAGTCACAGTATCCTCTCCTGCTATGTCATTTCTGAATGAACGTTCCTGTTCTGTGGGGAGGAGAGGATATCAAAAACTCTGAATTTCCCAGAAGTCCTACCATAGCATGTCTGCATCCAGTCCTGGTTTTCCTTAAAGAGCTATTCAATTTTTTTTCCCTCTGTGAATTGGACTTTTTTGAGATACAATTCAGATAACATAAAATTCACCAATGCTAAGTGATTTCCGTAGGTTCACTAAGTTCACAAGGCGGTGCAGCTGCCACCTCTATCCAACTCCAGAACATTGTCATAACCTCAGAAGGAAATCTTACACTAGTAGCAGTCATCCCTCTACTCCTCCTTTCCCCTAGTCTCTGGCAACCACGAATCTACCTTCTGCCTCTATGGACTTGCCCGTTCTGGACATTTCATATAACCGGAATATGTCATATAATATGTGTCTGGTTTTCTTCATTTTGCAGTATGTTTTTTTTTTTTTAAGAAGAACTACTTTGAAATTTTTACAATAGATTTTTTATTTGTTTAGTTTTAAATCTAAATTTTAAGATGGCAAATAATGTAAACAGGTTTTATCCACCAAATAGTCTTTGAGTATTAAAATGATAAATGATCATGCACTGATCGGTCATACCAGTAAACAAGGATGCAAATTGCTCACCGAAAATATTCTCTTCAGTTATGGAAGGCATCTAGATATATTTGCAAACATTACCTAATCTTTTACCACTCTGGTTAAGATGGTTTAAATGTAGAAACTTCTCAGATTTATATTATTTTGATATAATACTAAGAATCTAAGAACTAGAAATAGTAGGTTTTTTCTTTAAAACAAAACTTCAACAGCATCTGGACAATACTGAAACAATTCAGAAATTTTTAAAAATGGGTTTTCATATCCAAAAAAAGCATGAAATAGAAAATGAAATCATAACGTCAAAATTAAAATATTTAAAAATAAAGTTGAAATTCAATTACATATATTTAAGTCATATCAAAACTAGTTTGTTATTACAATGCAACAGCACACAACTCTCATGTATGGGTGTAGAAAATAGGACTATATGCAAATATACCGATTTCAAAGTATTTTAAAAGGTAAAATCAAATTGGAGAACTTTTTAATTTAATAATTAGGGAGTATTCAACAGTAGCATACGATGTCATTAAGGTACGAATCACATGAAGAACAAAATTACCATACCATTTGCTGAATCCTGTGAAAGCTCTTCCCATGGAAACTAAATGCTTGTTCAAATAAGACTTTATCTTCCACTGTCCACTCATCCGGGAAGGGAGTAAAATTAGGGAGATCAGCAAGGGACTTCTCAATGTTATGTTTATGCCAGAACAACATGCCAAGTGCCTTTGAAGAGAAATATTTCTCTTTGGTTTTAATGGACTTACAATCCATCACATTTAAGAAAGGTAAACACAACTTCGATTGTAATCTTAAACCTACGACTCAGAGTGAAAATAAACTCGCAGTTCGAAGCTTTTAAAGGCGGTGCCCAGGCAGCAGACCTCATTTATCTAGTTCCCTTAAATCAGAGTCCCAGCACAACCAATGTTCATACATGCCATATCTGTTGCAGAATCTCAGAAAAACATCGAGCTGAGCAGGGTGACTAAGTTCTGAAGCAGGTTTCTAGGCTTCTACCAAGATTTTCACCCAGGGGCCAGTGCTGTGGTGTAGTAGGATAGGCCTCCGCCTGTGGAGCCAGCATCCCATATGGGCACCGGTTTAAGTCCCACCTGCTCCTTTTCCAATCCAGCTCTGTGCTATGGCCTGGGAAAGCAGCAGAAGATGGCCCAAGTCCTTGGGCCCCTGCACCCACATGGGAGACCAGGAAGAAGCTCTTGGCTCCTGACTTTGGATCCTCCCAGCTCAGGCTGTTGCAGCCATTTGGGAAGTGAACCAGTGGATGGAAGACCATTCTCTCTGTCTCTACCTCTCTGTCTGTAACTCTACCTTGCAAATAAAAAATTTTTTTAGAAGAAAAGACACTGACCCATGCTTTATGGTGAAATTTGTCAATGTGCAGGGGGAAATAAGCTAAAAAGAAGATATCCAGTATATCCACACTTAAACAGTCATTGCTTGAAGGACACAATCAATTATAACATAGAGCAGAGACATTCAGTCAGTAGTTAGTAGAGAAATATTTAAATTTTAACCTTTTAGAAGTATGTCACAGGCTAAGCACTTTCAAGAAGAATACTTCCATTGCAACTTTAACAATTTTGTATTTTGCAACTTTTATTTTTTTATTTATTTATTTATTTTTTTGACAGGCAGAGTGGACAGTGAGAGAGAGAGAGGCAGAGAGAAAGGTCTTCCTTTGCCGTTGGTTCACCCTCCAAAGGCTGCCATGGCCGGCGCGCTGCGGCCGGCGCACTGTGCTGATCCGATGGCAGGAGCCAGGAGCCAGGAGCTTTTCCTGGTCTCCCATGGGGTGTAGGGCCCAAGCACTTCGGCCATCCTCCACTGCACCCCCTGGCCACAGCAGAGAGCTGGCCTGGAAGAGGGGCAACCGGGACAGAATCCGGCGCCCCGACCGGGACTAGAACCCGGCGTGCCGGCGCCGCAAGGCGGAGGATTAGCCTTGTGAGCCGCGGCGCCGGCGCAACTTTTATTTTTAATGCTCTTTATTATCAAACGTATACATAGAATTATCAGGATAAATACAAATAATTTCAATGACTTGATTATCAATCCAAGTTTTAGGAAGGTCTGAAGTGGAGAGTTTCCAAAATTCCCTAACTTTCCCCTCTATAGTCAGCAGTGCCCTTTATCTTTACTGCAAGTACTGAGTATCCCTTAGGGGATAAACTTTTACATAAATAGAGGCATAGCAACTTCTTAAACAGTGAATTTCAATGTTGTTTTATATACTTTGATAACAGTCTTTTAAAATAAAGAAGAAAGGTCAGCATTGTGGCGTAGTGGGTTAAGCCATCACTTACATTCCAAATAGAAGTGCTGGTTATAGTCTGGGCTACTCTGCTTCTGATCTAGCTTCCTACTAAAATGTCTGGGAAAGTAGCAAATGATGCCTCAAGTGCTTGGATCCTGCCACCCAGGTGAGAGATCAGGATGGAATTCCTGGTTCCTGACTTTGGCATGGCCCAACTCTGGCTTCTGAGGCCATCTGGGAAGTAAACTAGCAGATGGAAGATCTCTTTGTCTCCCCTTCTCTGTTGCTCTTTCAAATAAATACATACATATTTAAAAAAAAAAGATAGAAATGAACCTGTGGGCAATCACATAATTAAAGGATTAACTTTCTCAAACTTTAAACAGAAAGGCAAAACTTTAAAACAAAATGGACAATCCAAAGTTTCAAAATCCACAAAAAATTGTGTTTAGATAAAGAAAAAACAAACAGCTCCATTTAACAAAAAACAATACTTTATCATGTTACTGACTATAAAGTTGGCACTTGATAACCTAGCTTACAGATACTTCCCCTTTCTTATGTCTCTACAAAGAAATTTATTTTACTATTAATTCTAACAACGGTTGGCACAATACTTAGCTGAAAGGAGATTTAAGAATCTGTTTTGGGGCTGCACTGTGGCATAGCAGGTTAAGCCACTGCCTGCAATGTTCACATCCCATTCGGGCACCAGTTCAAGTCCAGACTGCTCCCCTTCTAATCCAGCTCCCTGCGAAAGTGCCTGGGAAAGCAGCTGAAGATGGTCTAAGTGTGTAGGCCTCTGCACCCATGTGGGAGACCTGAAAGGAACTCCTGGCTCCTGGCTTCAGCCTGGCCCAGCTCCGGCTGTTGCAGCTGTCTGGGGAGTGAACCAGCGGATAGAAGACCCCTCTTTCTCTGTGTAACTCTCCCTTTCAAATAAATCTTTAAGAAAAAACAATGTTTCATTTTGATTGTTTCATGATCTCCGTTTTCTCATTCCTAGGGATAAAGAACCATATGGCATTGGTGCTTAGCAGATAAAGCACCACCTACAATACCAGCATCCCATATGGGTACCAGTTCAGGTCCTGGCTGCTTTATTTCCCACCCAGCTCCCTGCTAATAGGTCTAGGAATGCAGCCGAAGATGGCTCAAGTGTTCCTACCACCATATGGGAGACCCAAATGAAGCTCCTGGTTCCTGGCTTTTGTGTAGCCCAGCCCTGGCGATTGCAGCCATTATCAGTGGAGGGAAGATCTCTTTTCTCTGTCTCAAACTCTGACCTTCAAATAAATAAATCTTTCAACAAAACAAAACCATATGATGGGGAATCCTCTGCTCCTGGCTTCAGCCTGGCCCAGCATTGGTTGTTGCAACCATCTGGGGAGTAAACCAGCAGATAGAAGAAATCTCTGTCTCTCCCTCTCTCTAACTCTGCCTTTCAAATAAATAAATAAATCTTAAAAAATGATAGCCCACTATACATACATGAGAAATCACACTTAGATATTATGTGTAGGTGTTTCCTTTCAAAGTTATTTAATTAAAAAAGCCCTTTCTGAAAGTTCTTTTGAAATTTAAAAAAAGTAGGGGGCACGCTGTGGTGTAGTGGGTAAAGTCGCCACCTGCAATGCCGGCATCCCATATGGGTGCTGGGTTCAAGATCTGACTGCTCCACTTTCAATCCAGTTCTCTGCTGTGGCCTGGGAAAGTGGTGGAAGATGGCCCAAATCCTTGGGTCCCTGTACCCACGTGCGAGACCCAGAGGAAGCTCCTGGTTCTTGGCTTCGGACTGATGCAGCTCCAGCCATTGCGGCCATTTAGGGAGTGAACCAGTGGCTGGAAGACACCTCTCCCTCTTCCTCCTCTCTTCCCTCCTCCCCCCAGCCTCTCTGTAACTCTGCCTTTCAAATAAATAAGTAAATCTTTGTAAGAAAAAAAAAAAAGAATAAAAGAAATTCTATCCGTGTTTATTTACCCCACAACACACCAAAAAGTTACTTATCAATTTGGTAATACTGAAGACATTCAGAAAGTTTCAGAATTCAAATAAGAAACAGAAATACTAAGAGAAAAATGTTCAAGCCTTTGAGGTGAATGTTTATAAAAAAGAAAAAAATTTTAAAACAAAAACAAGTCCTATTAGTTCTACCTTCTACTTTTCTTTTGCTCCCCAAATGCCCACGATAGCCAGGACTGACTCAGGCTGAAGTCAGGAGCCTAGAACTCAATCCAGGTCTCTCAAAATGGTGGCAGGAACCCAAGTACCTTGGCCATTACACGTGTTTCTCAGGGTGCACATTAGCAGGAGGCTGAATTAGCAGCAGAGGAGATGGACTGGAAGCAGGTAATCTGATATGGAAGGAGTGTCCCAAGCAGAACTGCTATGTTAAAGACTCTTCATGTTGCAAGGTCAGGCTTTTGTGGGTCTATAAAACTGGTCAAACTTACATTCTTTCTTAGGGCAGAAACAGTTGTGAGGGACTTTTTAGATGTGGTAAACAGTGAAGCTAGCCTTAATAACCCTAACATTAATGTTCTAATACATACCTGTTCCACATTGTAGCCGTGTTTCTCCTTTGCAATTGCAATATATTCATCCACTGTAATGAAATAACATTATATATAATTATTCTCATTTACCTGGATCTACGTTTTTTTAAAATATCACATATTCCAGGAGTTTAAAAAAAAAATAAAATGATATTCCACGAAATGTTACCAAAAAAGAGAATAAAAAGGACTTACATGAATAGGATTAGCAGCTCACTTTGTTTAAAATTTTATTTAACATGACATCTCTGTGACCATCTACCACACATTTATTAAACCTAGTGATATTATTAGAATTATTTTTGTATGTAGATGAACACCAACTGATGGGTAGCTATCAGAACCGAACTGTAGTATAAAATATTAAAATGGCTTTTTTTGTTGTTCCAACCTTTATTTGACGGCCTCAGCTGATTGCGACCCTTTCTTATATTTAGAGTTGGTCCAAAGTCTTTACCATCCCATCTCTGGTTGCTATATAAACAATGGTTTATCTGTAATATTGTCAGCTAGACATAAATACATTTAAGCATGCTTCAGTATCCCTAATGTTCTCTCCAGTTCTTTCTGCTTGATATATAAAGTAAGCTGATACATGAAAGGTATTTTTATTTTCATGTATCCTCTCTATATAATTAGATCAACAGGATAATTTAATGATGATAATACCGTTATTCCAAGACCTCGCTGCTGAAAACTTGCCTGCCACACTCAGCAAGACTGAGTTCTACGTGAAGTCCACATAACCACCCCTTTCTGATCCTTTAAATCATTGTTATAAAGTAATTCTTTACATTTGTTTTTGAGCTGCACTGGTTAAGAATTCTGATCCTAGGAGAGCTAGTCTAACCTGGGCTTGATTCTCAGCTTGTTGCTAGTTTTCTAACTTTGATCAAGTAAGGTAAGGTGACCTTTTTGTACCTTAGGTTCTTCACTCCAAATCAGTGATAAAAACAGTAATTTTCTTTGATTAAGTGAGTTCATATTTGGAAAGTGCTCAGAACACTGGCAGATTTTAAGTACTTCTAAATATTTGCTGTTTACTATCAGTCAGAACAGTTTAATACATGAACATTCTATTATATAACAATAATGCAATTATCTTTTATGGATCTTATGTCTTTCCATTTGAAATTTTTTGGCATAAAAAATCTAACTTTTGCTTTTTTTTAAAGAACCCTTAGCACTGAAATATATGACAGGCCTAAATATATGCTGACTACATTTAACAAAAATATCTAAATAGTCCTATAGAATGAAAGCTAAGCAACACCAACAGACTTGTGATTTTCAACCCAAACTCTGCATTGGAGTCAGTGTGGGAGCTCTACTCCTGAAGAAGCAGATTTCACTGTTTTGAAATGGAGGTTAGCAGACATATAAGTTTCCAATTTTAAAAAAGTTTTATTTTTGTAAGACTTATTTATTTGAAAGGCAAAGTGACAGAGAGAGGAGAAACAGGGAAAGAGATCTTCCATCTACAGGTTCACTCCCAAAATGTATGCAACAGCTACGGATGGGCAGGCTGAAGCCAGGAGGCTGCAACTCCATCTGAGACTCCCACATGGGTGACAGGGGCCCAGGTACTTGGGCCATCATCTGCTGCTTTTCCAGATGCATCAGTAGGGACCTGGGTGGGAAGCAGAGCAGCTATGACCTGAACCAGCGCTCTGATACGGGATGCCGGTGTTGCAAGCAGTGGCTTAGCCCGCTGCACCACAATGCCAGCCACCATAAAACGTTTAAAAGGGTTTCCCAGGTGATAATGCACAGTCAGGGTTGAATGCCACTGACCTAGACTTTCAATTAGATATTCCAAGTGGATACCATACTATGAGGACATGCTAGCTTTCTTAATTTTGCTTTCCATTTGGCTAAGAAATGAACTGCTGAACAAAACAAGGTCAAAAACAACAAAACTCAGTGACACCCTGATGCTTGGTTTGTGAATGAAAACCTCTGCCTACAGAGGAAAGGACTGAACTTGGAAAGCTGAGCTTTACCGCTTCAAGGATTCACAAGTCCTAGATTACCAGCTCGATCTTTTACTGATGCTCTACAGTTCTTAAACAGGAAGAACCACCATGTGTGCAGCAGTATACTCAGTTTTCAACTTTCAGTTCTCTTATTGCATCTATAAGCATGATTAGACTTACTATGCACATGTTCACGGGACTAAATAAACCACCTTTAAGATGTTAGTGAATATTTTTAAAACATAAGCTATTTCCCAGCTTCTCAGTGTTGTTATTTAATAAACTCAATGATAACCAAATGGAGGGGCGGGGATCTTAGTGCTGTTACCTGCACGTTTCCTATATCTGATGGGCCGCAAAGGATCAGGTCCGCTACATCACTCTGAAGTCTAAAGCCACACATGATTCAAGAAGTGCGTGCTCAATGATCCAGAAGGTCTCCGTCCAGAAATGGAGAGCACAAAGATGACCTGATGGCTGCTGGAGTCAGTTCTTTCCCTTTTCCTCTTTAAAATGGTAATGAGTGGGCTCTCTGAAGCCTGAAGGCATGTCTTTACAGCTCCACATACTGAGGAAAAGCCTGGACAGATGTCTACATAGTAACTCCCTCCCCTGCTTGAAGATTCAAGCAGCAAAGCCATCAGAGCCTAGGTTTTTCATTCTTCATGAGCCTGACACAAACTGGCAAGATCAACCCACTATCTTTCAAAAGGAAAAACATTCTAATAAAACAACCCTCCATTTAAAAACAAAACAAAATAAAAACCATTTTATTATGAGAGTTCAAAAGACCCTAAAACAAGTATGTTACATTTTGGATTGGCAAACAGATCCCTGTTGATAGTAAACATTCAATCTTAGGAAACTTACATTTGGCATCTGGGATAGTGTGATATGGAGACCATACAAGCATTCCTCCATTGTCTTTATCTGTGTACTTTGTGGCACCTGGGGAAAAATTTAGTTACTTTGAATATGATGGATCTTATTTACATTTCAGAACAAAGTATAAGCAAAGTGAGCTTTATTTCTATTTTAGTACAGTACCTGCAAAGAAGACAAGGAAAAAAGTATAGTGGAAAAAAAAATGAAGGCAACTAGGCTTAAAGATAGCAAATATCTTCCTTATAAAAATTAAGGTGATTTTGAAAATATTGAAGTTTACTCTAAATTAAAAAGACTTTCTAAAGTATCTCGCACATCCCTAATTCCTGACAAAATAATAACTCTGATTTAACCCTCTATGTAAACAAAAACTGAGGCTAGAGAAAAGACAAATAAGAAAGACACTATCAAAGAATTAGAAAAACTGTAACTACAAAATAAATCTAAAAACGCTTTTGAGTTTTATCTCTAATAACACAGAAAAACTTAGAATTAAAAATTTACAAGTTCTTTACTTAAAACTTACATTCAATGAAAATAAACTTTAGGATGTCTTTTAAGAACTTGAATATTAGGACATATGCTTAATTTTTAACTATGTTAAAAATACAAATGCAAGATAGCTAACCCACTGAACAGAAATTCTATATAAAGTTGATCAGAAGACTTTAATGTTTTTTTTCTGCAACTAAAATCCTAAACTTCAATCTTTTAACATGAAACATTCTTTTTTGCACAGTAGATTGTGACAACAGGACCTTTTAAATTCCACTCAATAGATTATGGAACACAACAAATTAAGTCTGAAGTCTTAGATCATCATGCTTAACAGTTAAATGTGTTTCCTTGTATGTCATTCTTGCATTACAGAAATCTGAAAAGGCATTCACTAAATGTCTCTTCCCAACTGGGTATTAAATTTTCTTGAGCATTTCCCCCCATGAACAGTATCACCTATATTTCCCCCAAAATTCTCAGCTTTGTAATTGAGGGCTGACTTGAGACAATGGATCCAAGCCGTGTGGGCGGAGCTCTTCTACTGTGGGGATGGAGGGGTATGTGTGGAGCGTAAGCAGTCTGAGGCCAGAAAACGCCCAGTGGAGCATTTCACCATGTTCTTCCCCTAACTAGGAACTGAACTCCACCATTTTCGATTAGGCATGTGTCATGTAGGCCCAGTAGATGACTGATGTTGCCAGAAACTGAGGGATACTCTAGGGTCATGGCTGTCACTCGGCAGCCAGCTCACTTGGGTAACCTACTTAACATGTGCCTCAGTTTCCTCACCTCTGAAAACAGGGATAAGAGCACCTGCCTCACAGAGCTGCTCACAAGTCAAATCAAATGCCTGACACACAAGCTGGACATAGAAGTCTTGATTACAACTGTTATATGCTTATGGAAAACCACCTTCTCACCTTATCAATCAACACATAAAAAAGATGAATAAAAACCCTATGGAGCTTTAACTCAAATGGCTGATACCCTCTCTCATCCACCCTGGGAAGATATTAAATGCCTAAAATAATCTTTGTTTTTCTGACCTGATTCATCTAAAAGGAGAAAACAACTAGTCTATTTAAATTATCCTTGGGATACATCCAATGAAGTTTCACCCTTGCTATTCCAGAAGTCAGAATGAACAAGAACATTTAAAGGACATAAACCCAATGAACAATACTTAGGCTTATACCTCAAAGCATCTGATATTCAGAACTAATACTGGGAACCAAACCTGATTTGCCAACAAAATAATCGAGTCTTAGAAGTATCCTTACTTTCTGAGCAAGTAAAAAGCAAAGAAAAACTTATGCAACTAGCTACTGCAATTTTAAAAGACCACAGTAGTATGCCAGTTGGGAAAATAATTGTTAATCAGTTTTTAATTTTTAAATAAAACATTTTGAAAGTTTCAATTCCTTTGAAGCCATTTTTTTTTTTTTAACTGCAGTTGGTAAAATACATTCATGAGACATTTGGGCAAAACCAACAACTATAAAAAATATATATATAATTTGATAGGCTGATGTAAGTAAAACTGCTGGCATTTCAATAAGCATCATGTAAGAATAACTATTAATGGTATAAATTTATTGAAGATAATTCTTTCTTAAATTCCCTTCTCTATCCAGGAAGGGTTTCTTCTCACCTTTAGATACTTTCTATATCAACAGAAAATTTCAAGTCAAGTAAAATAATAAAAATCTGTTACTTTTAATATTTTCTTTATTAAAAGTCAGTACTGTGGTGGAGATCATGGAACACACACATAAAGAACTTAAATACTGAGAATGTTAAGCCGCTCCAAATATTTTTAATTCTATAATTTATATACTATTTTTTCTTTTCTTTTCTTTTCTGTTGAAGCAGGAACTGCTTTATTGAGGAAGTGTACAGGCGTATAAAGCTTAAGAAGGACATGCGCAGTAGGGGAGCCAATCAGAGAAAAGGTCACCCAGGCACGGGTGGACCAAGCACAGGGGCACCTTAAGTAAAGTATAGGGATCACGCACTATCCACGTGTCCGGAACTAAAGCGGACCTATGCACGCCGATGGTGTGATCTTACATAGCCCCTTGAACATCCTCCAGGCGCCATATTGTAATGGAGGTTTTAAGCAATGCCCAACATATCCCCCTTTTTGTTTTACTAAGGAGAACTGAACGGAGAGTGTGCCTGTCTTAGGTTGTCCCCCCTGACTGGAATCAGCCCTTTAAGGAGCATGTCTGTGTTAGGTTGTCCCCCTCTGGGGATCTTACCCGTCTTTGACTACTACTCCAGCTGTTAGGGGCTGCCCCGGGGGATCTTACCCGTCATTGGCTACCACCTCAGCAACTCAGGGTATGATGTATTATACCTCTACATCTTGGCAGTGGCCGTGGGCGATGTATAGGGTTCCCAATCTGGCGCTTAAAGAGCGGCTATATACTAGTTTTGAAATTATATACCTAACATTAACTTCAAACTGGGGATAAATAAGACTTTCTTTGAGTACAGCGGCATGAAAGGGTTGCAGGGGAATTCGACTTTGAGACCTCCCATTTTCCTTTGTTCTACTTCCCAATCTGAGACCTCTCCTATCCTTCTAATCTACAGTGATCCCTCTTAGCCACGGTTTTGCTTTCCCAAATCCACTGCAGAAAAAAAAAATGTACATGGAAAATTCCAGAAATGAACAATTCTGAAGTTTTAAATTATGTGCCTTTCTGCGCAATGTCATGAAACCTTGCTCCACTGGGGACTCAGTTATCAGACAGACCTCAGAGAATAAGGTGCTTGTATTTAAATAACCCTTATTTTACTTAATAATAGCCCCAAAGCTCAAGAATAGTGATGCTGGCAATTCAGATACCCAAAGAGAAGCCATCAAAGTATAGAAACCAACACAAGAAAAAGAATTGCTTGCTGAGATTGCTAAAATCTACATTAGTTACTGTTGTTGATCTTACTGTGTCTAACTTGTAAAATAAACTTTACCATAGGTATGTACATACAGAAAAAAGAAGCACTACGTATACACTGCATCTGATCTTACGCTTTTCAGGAACCCAAGGGGGTCTTGGATGCATTCCCCATGGGCACAGGGGGCTACTGCATACTTCCGTCATTCCTCTTTACAAATGCCCTTCTCTCACTTTAAAAAGACATGGCTCTTACCATCCCAAATCTTGCAAGAAAACATGGCCCTAAATTTTTAAGCCTCCAGGGTTCCAACCAGGCTATCAACAAAGTTCTCCTTGACTGAAGGTGCCATAACCATGACGTTAATCGATTATGCATTACTTCATACCAAAAGATGTAACATCTAGATCCTTATATTCACGAGGATACAGGTTACTAATAGTAAAGTATGGGGCAGCGCTGCGGCATGGTAGGTAAAGCCGCCGCCTGCAGTGCCGGCTCCCCATACAGGTGCTGGTTCAAGTCCCAGCTGCTCTACTTCTGATCCAGCTCTCTGCTATGGCCTGGGAAAGCAGTGGAAGATGGCCCAAGTCCTTGGGTCCCTGCATACACATGGGAGAGCCAGAAAGGGCTCCTGGCTCCTAGCTTCGGATCGGTGCAACTCCGGCTGTTGTGGCCAGTTGGGGAGTGAACCAGTGGATGGTAGACCTCTCTCTCCGCCTCTCCTTCTAACTCTTTCAAATAAATACATAAAACTTTTTTTAAAAAAAGTAAAGTGAAAAAGTAGACAAGCTGGGCTGGTGATCAAGAAAGTACTTTCAAGCACAAAAATAAATTATGAAAAATAAAAATCTGTGGGGAAAATGCATGGAAATGGTTTCAAAGAAACAGTGTAAACTTTTAGACTTAAGATACTATGCATTTGTTTTCTAAAACAGTTGCTGTAATGTCATAATAGTATCTATATTTAATTGGATGCATCTGTGATAAGGTAAAGACACAATAATTTTATTTCAAAGTGTTAACATTTTTAATACATCAGAGATTACATTGTTTTTTTTTAGCTATTTAAACTGAGTGACAGGTATTAATAGGCACTTCCAAAAGTGCCTGGAAAAATGGAATTAAAAGATAAGTTTCTTTGGGTGCAAGAAATTGTAAAACCATGAAATTTTTTCCTAACCATACCTTCATAAAGTGCATTTTCCACAAGCTTACCACTGCTTTCTACCCATTATTTTTCATTTAATCTTATCTCCCTTTTATAAACAAGAAACTAAGATCTGTAGAAGTCAAAGGGGTCTTTAGGGTCATCTTTGATGACTCAATCACCACACAAAGCTGCTGTTGAGACTAGGTCAGAGTAAACACTGGAAAGATCCAGGAAATAATCTGTTAGTAAATTACAAAGATATTAACAATGATCTCTGAATGAGGGCAAAGTATCTCTAATCTCCTAACTTCAGTAATTCCAATAAGCCTCAGTTCTTCTAGTTTCCAAAATAATGTTTAGTATTTTTCTTTACATGATTAATTTCTATCACCATTATCATCTCTCCAATAAAAATATCCTCCATATGGATCTCTTTTAATTTTCTTCTTCCAGATCATAATAATCATAGCATCTAGGAAATATTTCTTCCATGTAACTGGCAGGGATACGGATGAATAATCTCCATAGAGATGAGATGGTTTATGAGACAAAGATAACAAAACAAGAAACAGAAAAGGAGAAGAGCTGACCATTATTCAATTTCTATCACTAATTAATAAATATTTATTTTCCCTCTATTTTCTTTCCCAAGGCAATGTTTTAAAGTTCTCAGTTATTTCCACTGAATTGATGTGAAATAAAGGCTGCACACAATAGCACAACACTTGGAATAAAACAGTGATAGTGCCATGTTAAATGGCACAGGAGCTCAGTATTTCTGTGGAAAAAACAGTCTAGGGACCAGCACTGTGGCTCAGCAGGTTCAAGGCATGGCCTGCAGTGCCAGCAGCCCACATGGGTGTCGGGTTCGAGTCCACTTCCAATCCAGCTCCCGCTAATGAACCTGGGAAGGCAGCTAAGGATGATCCAAAGTGTTTGGGACCCTGCACCCACGTGGGAAATCTTGAGGACGCTCCTGGCTCCTGGCTTTGGCCTGGCCCAGCCCTGGTCATTGTGGCCACTTGGGGAGTAAACCAGCCGTGGTGGAAGATCTCTCTCTCTCTCTACCTCTGCCTCTCAAATGAATAAATAAAGCTTAAAAAAATAAAAAGCCTAATAATTGATAACGTTTGCTTGACAAGACTGACCTATAAAAAGGTAAAAAGGCTTGGGGCCCGGGCTGTGGCGCAGCAGATAAAGCCGCCGCCTGTGGCGTCAGCATCCCACATCGGTGCTGGTTCTAGTCCCGGCTGCTCCTCTTGCAATCCAGCTCTCTGCTGTGGCCTGAGAAGGCAGCAGACTATAGCCCAAGAGCTTGGGCCCTTGCACCCATGCGGGAAACCCAGAAGCTCCTGGCTCCTGCCTGTGGATCGATCCAGCTCAGAATGCTGTGGCCATTTGGGAGTGGACCAGCAGATGGAAGACCTTTCTCTCTTTAACTCTACCTCTCAAATCAATCAACAAACTTAGAAAAAAGGTAAAATGGTCCACCTAAGTTTAAGTAGCAACTGGTTTTAGTTGTGTCCTTCCATTTGGTGTGCTTCCAGTAATTATTAAGTAGAAAAGGAACAAGTGAATTTAAAGAATAGCTTTATCCTTATTGCAGTAACAAATATCAGTTACAGTCTGAGTAAACTGAAAATACTTTATTTAAAAACAATAACATTTCAATTCTTTTTTCCTCCACAAAGAAATTAAAATAAAGTTTAAAACCAGTAAAACATAACATCAACTAACTTGGCTAATCATGTAACGGCCATTTAAAATCTAAAGTATTTTGTTAAATGAGTTATTCTCTACATTTTGAAGCGTGCTCCATGGTGGAGTTTAATCACTAAAAACTGGTTCATGCTGCAGGCCACGGCAAGTGTAAGTCTGCTGAGATGAAGACGCCCTAAGACCCCAACAACACACACACGACTGCCGACGAAACAAACACTGACTCAGAATCCTACCCAACGGGGCAACACACAGGCTTGTTTACCAATCTAGGAGCGAATTCTGGCTGCGGAGTGCTAACGTGGAAATGACTTTGTCAGTACTCCCCCCAAAGCACACCGTGCCAGCGAAAGCGCCCAGCGAGAACGGGGTAATTCCAGCCAGGCTCACTCTTCCTAACCAGGAAATTCAACCTTTCCTGAAAAACTGCCATGGGCTCATTCCACCCTGGAACAAACCCCACGAAGCACTTCCCACAGCTAGGGAAACTGAGGCCCGGGGAAGGCTCAGAGCAAAACCAAAAAAGCTGGGAACTGAATCGGGTCTATCTGAAAGCCAAAGTACGTGCTTTCTAAATGTCAAGCTCAACCCTGAGGCAGCACGGGTAATGCGAAATGCCATTCGCCTACCAACTGCATCAGTAAAAAACCAGCTCCCCAGAGCATCGCTCAGTCTCCGAAGCCCACCAGGCCACGGGCGGACAGCCCGGGAGCGAGACTGCACAGTCACGTCGCGGAGACGGCGCCCGCTCGCAGGGCCGCCACCTCCTCCGGGGACAGCAGGCGCCGCGACAGGGGCTCCGGGCCGGAATTCCGAGTCCGGTGGTCTTAGGGGCGCAGAGGAGCGCACACGGCCCCTGCGCCTCACACTTGGATCAGCACGCTGTTCCCTGCCCGCCCGCCCCCGCCTCCCCGACCATCTGACAGGAATCCGAGGGTCCGACACACACCCCGCCACGGGGGGCGGCAGGGGCGAAAGCTCCCCGAGCCACCCCAGGAAGAAAGGGGTGCTCGGGAGTCGGCAGCGCGCCGCAGCCCGCGGGCAGGGTGGTCGGGCAGGGCGGAGCAGCGCTCCGCCGGGAGGCTCCGGCAGGGGCGCCGCCGTATGCGGAACTCTCGCCCAATCCCCGCGCAGGCTGCGATCCCGTGACCGCCGGGGAGCCTGTTTGGAGAAAAGTAGACAGGGAACCCGCAAGCTGGCTTGGCAGAGGCCGCTGGAACCTGGCTGCTCCGGGAGAAAATGTCTCCTTGGCAGCCGCGGCCGCTGTCCTGCGGCCTCGCCGCGCGCCCGGGCCGGCCCCCGCCCCTGCCCCCGCCGCGCGGCGCCCACACTCCGCAGGGATCCGCGGCCGGCGGTGTGGCCGCCGACCCCCGCAGGTCCGTCCATACACGCACACACACACACACCGCCTCCCCTGCCGCCCTCGGCTCCGCAGCCGGTCCTCCCCCACGCCGGCCGCCGACCCCCGACCCCACCGCGGGCCCCGATCCCGCCCCGGGCTCAGGGGGGCAGGAAGGCGATGCCGGCGGAGGGCAAGTGGCCTCCGGAGGAAACCATGTTAACCTTGCAATGCACGCCTCTGCCCACACGCCCTGTGTCACAGCCCGGCCGAGCCTGACAGCCTCCGCGCCGGAGATGCGTGCCCAGCCCAGCCCCACGCCCGGACACCCCTGCCCGACCCTCCCCCGACCAAGCCCAGACCGGGGATGGGGGTGGGGGGGGGGACGGGAATTTGCTAAAGCAAATGCATCTACCTGGATCAAATTCAGGGATCCGAGCTTGGTATTCAGCCCCGACTCTCATCCCAACATCTGCAAAGCAATGCCAAGAAATAAAGAAAAAAAAAGAAAAAGACACACTTAATAAAAAATAAAAATTGCAGGAGGGCGGGCAGGAGCGGCGGGTGGATGGGAGATACTAACTCCGGGCGCTCCAGGAGATGGCAGCGGTGGGGGCGGGGAGCGGGGGGCGGAGGGCTGGGCGCGGGCGAGGGGCGGGGGTCGCGGGGGTGCTGCTGCACTGCACCGGGAGTTCGCGGCTACCGCAGCGCCCGGGCTCCGAGGGGAGGGAGGGCGCGAGCGCGGCGAGGGGAGGGGGCTGGGGGAGGGGTGGAGGGAGGGGGGCAGGCGGGCTGGCGGGGAGGAGTTCGAGGCTACCACCGTGCTCGTCGTCGCTGCTACAGCCGCTCTCGGGCTCCGAGTAGTGCAGCCCGCCGTTGGTGGATGAGGCGCCGCCGCCGCCGCCCGCCGGGCTCTTGGCGCTGCCGTTGGCCGACCGGTTCTTCCCCAGTAACTCAGGCCCTTTCTCCATCATGCCGGGCATGGTAGAACAGGGGAGGGGGCGGGCGAGGGGGAGAGGTAGGCGTCAGGGGGAAGGGGGCGAGGGCTCGCGAGCGCGGGCGGGGACAGGCGGCGGCGGCGGAGGTGGAGACGGCGGTGGCAGCGGCGGCGCCGGCGGCGGCGGCGGCGGAGGAGGAGGAGGGTGTTAATATGGAGCCGCCATAACCGCCCCGGTCCGGCAGTAGCGCAGTCGCCTCACAACAACCCGCCCGAGCCCCGCCTCTCTCCCCTCCTCCCCGCGCCGCCGCCCGCCCCGCGCAGTCCCGGGCGCCCCCCGCGGCCGCGCCGCGCTCTACGCCGCCGCCGGTATCACTCCGCCCCGCAGGGAGGTTCCGGCCGCCGGGGCGGGGGCGGCGCGGGGGGAGGGGCGGGGAAGCCCCGCTCGCCGCCGGGCGGGCCGCCCCCGCCGAGCGCGTCTGCCGGCGCCGCGGAGGGCGGCCGCCGCGTGGGCTGCTCTCCTAGGGGGCGCTGCGGAGAGCGGGCGGGACGCGCCCGGGCAGGGCGCGGGACTCTTTGCCTTCTTGGGGGCGGAAGGAACGCGGGCCGCTGGAGGCAGGGCGCTGGAGACCCCCGGAGCCGGGGCAGGGGCAGCGGTCCCCTCCCGCGGACGCGGCTGCGGGCCCTGGCGGCCGGGACTGCCGTGGGCGGCGCGCGGCCCTCCTCAGACGCTGCGGCGGCCCGGCCCGGCCCGGCCCGGCCTCTGGGACCCGCGGCGCCTCGGGTTGCTGGGCGCGGGTGGCGCGCGCGGGCTGGAGGGGCGGCTTCGGGGTTCCGCGCCCCGGCGGGCCAGAGCGGTAGACTGGGCCCCGATGCCCGGACGCTTCAGAGTCGGGCTCTCTGGACCTCGGCCTCCCGGAGAGGCCAAGCGTGGCGGATGAGCGTGCGCCCCCGAGCTGTGCCTCTGCGTTCCCCGCCCGCCCTCTCTCCCTCTCCCCACTTTGCCCTCCGTTCTTTCTCGCTGTCGGTGAGGCCGGCGCCCCTGGCCTGCGGCCCTTCGCGGGGGCGCGTGACCGGTGGCCCGGCTGGGAGCAGCGCTGGCGGAGCGAGGCTGGCCAGCTCCGAGATGCTTTTCTGAGTTGCGTTAGGCGCAAGGGAGTGGGACCCGAATTTGCTCATTCGGGAGACCGGGGCCGCCTGGCCGTGGGGCCGTTTACAAATTTCTCACCGATGAGGAGGGGGAGGACTCCAGACATTGAAAGTAAAGCTTGTCCTGGAGCGGTCACTGCGGATCATTGAACCAGGAATGAGCGTGGGTGATCAGAGCCAGCCATTCCTGAGAGAACGAACACCCCTCGCTCAGGAATTGAGCCCAGAAAGCCCGGGAAGCAAGTAGCTGGCAGGGTCCCCGTGGAGAGAAGACGCCCCCTGCCCGGGTACACGAGCTGTCTGGTTCTGGAGGTGGAGTTCTCTCAGAGCGTGGTGTGATTTCACTACATGGTTAATCATACAGCGAAAACCTTCTGTCCTTTTCTCAACAAATGTAGTTCTTAGTATTGGAATGCCCATATAAGTGTTCTACTAGGAGGGAAAGCTGGGCCTAATGGGACCAGTAGCCGTTTCCCTCCACGTTTAGGTTTCCTTCTTTAAAAAAAAAAAAATTTATTTATTTGAAAGTAGAGTCACAGAGAGTGGGAGAGACAGAGAGGTCGTCGGTCCGCTGGTTCACCCCCCAAATGGTCGCAAAGGCCACAGCTGCCTCTGGTGGAAGCCAGGAGCTTCTACCGGGTCTCCCACGTGGGTGCAGGGGCCGAAGCACCTGGCCATCTTCCACTGCTTTCCCAGGGGCCTTAGAAAGAAGCTGGATCGGAAGTGCAACAGCCAAGGCTTGAACCGCTGCCCATATTAGGTTTCCTATTGTATATTAATGCGTTGGTAAAAATTTTTAAAGATTTATTGATGTGACAGGCAGATAGATCGCCCATCTTCTGGTTCACTCCCCAAATGGCCACAGTGAAACAGGAGCCAAGAACCACAACTCCATCTGGGTCTCTCGTGTAGGTGGGAGAGGCTGAAGTACTTACTTGGGCCATCTTTTGAGGTTTTCCCAAGCCCACTAGCAGGGAGCTGGATCAGAAGCAGAGCAGCCAGAACAGAACCCTGATGGGAGATGCCGACATTGCAACTGGGAGCTTAGCCTGCTGAGCCACAACACTGGCCTGGTAATTTTCTGCAAGAGAGTCTAATGAATGTGACTTAGCATCTCTGAGCCTATACCATGAAAATCAGACTCTGAACTGAGGGGATTCATCAAGATAAATATACTACTTCCATCACCGAGGTCTCCCAGCCAACTCACTTTAACACCGCGGCTTTTCAATACGTCCCATTTGCTTTAAGGAGTCTGCCTACAAATCAGGAACCTAAACATCGGGAAGATTTGGGGCCTTTGTAACTTATTTCTGCTTTGTAAATGAAACCCTCAAAGGCAAAGATTTCCATTCGTGACTACAGCAAAGAGGACAGATGGGAGGGGAGGAACTTTAGGGGCTTAAAAAAAAGTTATTTATTCAAAAGGCAGAGTTACAGAGAGAGGGAGACACAGAGAAAGAGATCTTCCATTTGTTGTTTCACTCCTCAAATGGCTGCATTGGCTAGGGCAGGGCCAGGCTGAGCCGGGCTGGGCTGAGCTGGGCTGAGGCCAAGCGCTTCATGTGGGTCTCCCATGGGGTGCAGGGCCCAAGCACTTGGGCCATCTTCTGCTACTTTTTCCAGGCCATTAGCAGGGAGCTGGATGGGAAGTATAAGAGCTGGGACACGAACTGGTTCCCATTTGGGATGCCGCTGTTGCAGGCAGCAGCTTTACCCACTATGCCACAACGCCACGCTGGCCCCAGAGTATGACTTGTATTTATTTTTGTATTTTATTTTTTTAAGAGCAAGGAAAGCAGGCTTCAGCCTTGCTTTTGAAGAAAAGGAAAGCACCTGAAGCTGGCCTGGTTCTGAAGAATAATGTCTTAGAGGGTTTCCCAACAGTTAACAGGGATGGTATAGAAAGAGAAAAGGTCTAAGGAGAAACTCTTGGGGATGCCTTTCTCTGAGAGGGCTAGGAAGGAGGAGAGAAATGGGGTAAGAAAGCTTTAAGAAAAGCCAATAGGCCGGCGCTGTGGCTCACTAGGCTAATCCTCCGCCTTGCGGCGCCGGCACACTGGGTTCTAGTCCCGGTTGGGGCACCGGATTCTGTCCCAGTTGCCCCTCTTCCAGGCCAGCTCTCTGCTGTGGCCAGGGAGTGCAGTGGAGGATGGCCCAAGTACTTGGGCCCTGTACCCCATGGGAGACCAGGATAAGTACCTGGCTCTTGCCATCGGAGGGTGAACCAAAGGCAAAGGAAGACCTTTCTCTCTGTCTCTCTCTCTCTCTCACTGTCCACTCTGCCTGTCAAAAAAAAAAAAAAAAAAAAAAAAAAAAAAAGGCCAGTGAACAACATGAGATGATGAAGAGTCACAGGGAGCGATTCTGTGATAGCCTTTGAATTTCGATCTAGAAGGACATTGGTCATTTCATTTGGCTGTGGATGTTTTTGTGTTTCGCGATAAAAAATTTTAACTGTTTTCATCACATTTTAAATTGGAACAAATTGCACATTCTTGTTCCAAAGTTAGAAGATATAAGAGGGGGCTGGCACTGTGGCGCAGTGGGCACCAGTTCGAGACCCGGCTGCTGCACTTCTAATCCAGCTCTCTGGAAGCTCTTGGCTCTTGGCTTTGGATCTGCACAGCTTCAGCTGTTGTGGCCAATTGGGGAATGAACTAATGGATGGAAGACTCTCTCTCTTTCTCTCTCTCTCTCTGCCTCTCCTCTCTCTGTGTTATCCTGACTTTCAAATAATTAAATAAATCTTAAAAAAAAAATGATGTAAGAGGATATAATTCAGTGTTAGACTGGAGATCCCAGCATCGCAAAAAGGCAAGGAAAAATGTATAAGGATCGGACAGAAATATATAAATCTGTTTTTTGGAGAACACATGATAGTTCTATTATATTTTACCCAGAAAATTAATCTACAAGCCTAATATTAAGTGAGCTTTAGCAAGTTGTTGGATATAGTCAGTGTTTAAACATCTATTTTTTTCTACGCTAGCAGTAAGAAATTAGAATATTTTGAAGAATGATACCATGTACAAATGCATTAGGAACACCAGACTCCTAATGTATTCATTTCCTATGGCTGTGGTAACAATTCACTGTCATGTAGAGAATTAGACATGAGTGACTGAGTGAGGCCATATGACCCTCCCCTATCGTGAATCCAAGCACCCTGCTCTCTGAAGGACCCACCCACTTTGTGGTTACACTTGTTAAAATATGTGAGCTGAGCCTGGGTGCTGCTGCCACGGCTGCCTGGAACGCTGGACCTGGAGCCTTCAGGGTGCCTGGGACCATAGCCCTGGGCCTAGCTCCCTGCAGGTCTCACCCATTGACCAAGTGCTTCTGGTACCAGAATGCTGCCTGGCCTGCCTTGCTGATTAAACTCTGATGCCGTTCAGCCTCCAAGCCCAACTAGAAAAGTCTGGTCTGTAGCTACAAGCACAGGGAGCCCAAAGGTGTGCAACTCCAGGCTGGTGCAGTGGATTAAGCCTCTTTCTATGACTTGGGCATCCTATATCAGATTAATGGCTCAAATTTCTGCAGCTCTGCTTCTGATCCAGCTCCATGCTAATGCACCTGGGAAGGAAGCAAAAGATGGCTCAAGTACTTGGGCCCCTGGGAAACCAGGATAGAATTCCTGGCTCCTGGCTACAGCCTGGTCTGGTCCCAGCTGTTGTGGCCATTCTGGGAGTGAACCAGTGGATGCAAGACTTTCTCTTTCTCTCTCTCTCTCTTATTTTTTCAAATAAATAAATATATATTTTTTAAATCACAAACACCAGTCGAGCTTCATAGCAAAATCTCAAGTCAACGCCCCTTCATACCTTAGGGATAAAAATTCCAGTTCAGAAAGAAAGGTTGCCACATTTCTCTCAACTGACCTGTTCTCCCTTGGGACATTCTTCCCTCTCTTGAGAGGCCGTGTGCTCTTTCTGGAGGCCCATTCCTCCCTTGGAATGTGTTTCAGTAAACTTTGGCTTTGCTATCCGTACTTTCATCTCTGAACTGTAATTCATTACTCCATCAGTGAAAAGGAACCTAAGCAAGCCGGCCACTGCTGGTGACATTACCACAACCTTAGTAGCTAAAACAGTTTTGTTCGACCACAGAGCTGGAGGCCCAAGTCTGAAGTCAAGGAGTCAACAAGGCTGCACTCCCTCCAGAGGTTCTCGGTGCAAATATGTTGCTTGTCTTTTCCAGTTGCTCCTGTCTCCTGGCATTTTTTGGCTTGAAGCCATGTCACTCCAACATATTTTCACATTGCCTTCTCTGTGTGTGTCTCAATTTCTCTCTACCAGTCTTTTAGAAGGATAATCTGATGGCATTTAGAGACACCTGGATAATCCAGGATTATCTTCTTGTCCCAAGATCTTTGTCATATCTGCAAAGACCCCTTTCCAAATAAGGTAACATTTGGACGTTCTACAGATTAAGACCTGCTAACTGGGGAGAGGGGACTATGATTCAGCCCACTACACCTAGGAATAAATCTTCTAAAAGATGTTTAAGAACTCAATACTGAAAATGCTCATAGTTTGGAAGATTCAATATCATATAAAAGTTATACACAAATTAATCTGTATGTTTAGTCTAATCCCAACAAGTGTGTGTGTGTGTGTGTGTATTTTGACTAATCCTAAAAGTTACATGGAAAATAAAAAAGGTCAAGAACAGCCAAGATAATCTGGAAGAACAAAGCTGGAGGTTTTACCCTACTATTTTAAAAGCTACAAAAATTAATTCACTGTGATACTGGCATAAAGATAAAAAGTAAACCAATGAAGTTTCCAAACTGATACTTATGTGAACATTTTATTTACACAAGAGTGACACTGTTGCAATGTGGAGCAAAATGGATGTTACAATAAGTGGCATTGGGACAATTGAGTATCCGTGGTGGAAAAAGAAGAAACTTTGGTTCCTACTTATAGCAAAATGGGTAACCAAAAGCCTTTTTCAAATACACTGTAATGTAAAAGAAAAACAGTGCTTTTGTAACTTTGAGTAGTCAAACATTTCTTAAGCAGAGCATAAAAATCACACTTTATAAAATAAAAAACTGAGCATTCTGGATACAGAATATAGTCTGGGAAAGGCAAAGAACTTTGGATTAAGATGGGTGCCAGAGAACAAAAAATCATTTTGTATTCCTAGAGCATGAAGTGAACTCAGGTGGACAAGGTCTGAACCACATCATGTCTTTGGTGTCATTCAACAGGTTAGGCAACTTACATGTAATGAAAAAAGGATCAGAGAGATCTAAGCAGGAGTATGATTTGATCCAGTTGGTATTTTAAATGAAAATAGAATTTGGCAAAGAAATTAATTAGGCTATTGAAGTAGTCGAGAAATTATGAGACTTAAGTTATAGCAGTGGTAGCAAGTCCGGAGGCAGGTAAAAATACGTGTTAGGGAAAATTAGCAAAGTCTAGGGATTTATTGAATATAGAAAGTAAAATGGATGGGACCAGCACTGTGGCTTACTAGGTTAAGCTACCTACAATGCTGGCATCCCATATGGGCACCAGTTTGTGTCCTGGCTTCACTTGTGATCTACCTCCCTGTTAATGTGCTTGGGGAAGCAGCGCAAGAGCACCCAAGTCCCTGACCCCTGCCACCCGCCTGGGAGTCCTGGACGAAGCTCCTGGCTCCTGGCTTTGGCCTGGCACAGTCCTGGTCATTGTGGCTGTTTGGAGAGTGAGCGAGTGGATGGAAGATCTCTGTCTCTGTCTTTCCCTCCCTGTAACTTTGCCTTTCAAATAAATAAATAAATCTTAAAAAAAAAAAAAAAAGTAAAATGGAGGGAAGGAATCTAAGCTGACATTGGAAATTTGGCTTGAGTATTTGGGTAGATGATTGTGCAACAACTGAGATGGTGAATATTGAAAGACAAGGAGAAGGAACACATTTCTGGATGTATTGCATATTCCATGGGGATTCCCAGCATTCAGTTGGATGTGCAATTGCGATCAGGACTGTAGAGAGGGATTTGGTAGTGACTGGTCAACAGAGGTCGTGAGACCTGTGTCAGTCTGTTCCAGCTGCTGTAACAAAATAACCTGCTACTGGAAAATCTACAAACAATAGAAATGTATTTATTACAGTGCTGGAGGGTGGGGAGCCGAAGGCCAAGGCACCACCAGGTTTGCTGTCTGATGAGGGCTCTTTGGTTCACAGGTGATGCCTTGTTGCTGAGTCCTCATGAGACAGAAGACACACGACTCCCTTGAACCTCATCCATCTAATTCTATGCATGAAAGCAGAACCCCCATGACTTATCACTTCCCAGAAGGACCCCACCTCTTTAAGAAATGAAATTTACTTATTTATTTGAAAGGCAGAGTTAGAGAAAGAATGCGAGATCTTCCATGCGCTGGTCCACTCCCCAGATGGCTGGAATGTCTGGAACTATCCTGGCTGCAGCCAGGAGGCTAGAACTCCACCCAGGTCTCCTATGTGGGTGGCAGGGGCCCAAGCACTTGGACCACCTCTTATGCTTTCTCCGGTAGATTAGCAGGAAGCTGGATCTCAAGCAGAGCAGCAAGGGCTCAGTTGGCACTCTTATAGGGGACACCAGCATCACAGGCAGTGGAGTAACCTGCTGTGCCACAACTCTGGCACTGGCCTCACCTCTTCACACCATCACATTGAGTATTAGATTCTACCTTATGAACTTGAGGAGAAAATACACTTTAGATGATGGCACCGCCCAACTAGATCAGGAAGAGCACGTAAAGTAAAAAGCAGGGGACACCAACATTGACGGGCTGAAAAGAGAAAAAGAAATGCTTAAAAGAAAGTGAAAAAATAGAGAACTAGAGTGTGTAACCTTCTGAAACCAAGGGCATGGAGAAGTCCAAAGACAAACCACCACCAGGGCGAGAGAGAAGTCCAGTAAGGTAGGAGTCAAATGTTCACGCAAGTGAGAGGTAAAGAATGATACCGTAAGAGCGATTCTCCTGAACTTAGTGGGTCCAAGAGCCAAACTGCAGCGGATTGAGGAGTAAAGTAAGGAAGTATGAACAAATATGGGAACGTGAGCCTTCTCCGGGGAAAGAACTCGTGGATGAGAAAAAGGAAAAAACGGTGTTTTCAAGGGATGTAACTCTGAAGTTATAGCAAATATGTGTACATGCAACATTTTAAGAGTTGGAGTATAAAAGGCTGTTATTTCTGCCTATTGTCAGTTGGCTATTTAAAGCTACAGCTTTACACTAAAGAAAAGAGAAAATACAAGTAATCTGGGCCTGTGTACAAAGTAATCTGGGCTTACAAAATGTTTGCTGACTTGAACAAAGCTGTCAGCTCTAACTTAAGCTTTTAAGTTTTTTTTTCTGTAAAAGATATACTGTGTAATAAAATGTTTTTTTTTCATTTCTGTCTTCTGTTAATGCTGTTAATGGTTTTTAGCCTTTAAGTTAACACATATGTGGACATACAATGGACTATACGTGATCTTTTAAAAAAGAATGAAATATGAACTTATGCAAATGTAGAGCAGTCTTGAAGATATTAAGTGAAAGAGTCAAAGTGCAGGCCGTTAATAAATTTATGAATATTCATATTTGTGTGTATATAGCATATATATATTAGGGAACTTCAAAATATTTATGGAAAATGAAATTAAATGTTAAGCTTATTTTTGTGCACAAAATTTTCAATCCATGTATATTTTCATAATATATATTTTTCATGAATGAAGACTCCTCATTGCATGAATTTCAAATTTTTCCTATTGTTCCATGAACTTTTTGAAGTATCCTTTTATATATCCTTTATAACATAACACCCATGTAAACATATGTAGCTGCCTAAACATGATCAGAATATTTCTCAAAGTACATAAAGGGGCTAGAGTTGCTACACAGCAGCTGAAGCCACCACCTGTGCCACCAGCATCTCCTATGAGTGCCAGTTTGAGTCCCTGCTGTCCCACTTCTGATCCAGCTCCCTGCTAATATGCTTGGGAAAGCAGTAGAAGATGGCACTTGGGCCTCTGACACCCATGTGGGAGACTCAGATGGAAGACCTCTCTCTCTCTCTGTGTCTCTCCCTCTCTGTCACTCTGCCTTTCAAATATATAAATAAATCTTTTGGGGAAAAAAACTTCATTAAAAAAACTAGTTAGCTCTGGGAGAAGGTACCAGAGTCTCAGATGGAAAGGAGATTTTATCTTCCTGTGTATTGCTTTGCACAGTTGGGCTCTATTATGTATCTATATTATTATTTCAAGGAAATACTCTTGAATGTTTGTGGAACTAATAAAAACATGATAATTATGGTGTAAGTCAGCTTTTCGTTACTTTAAGATAACTGAAAGGAGCAACTTAGGAAGGAAGGTTTATTAGAGTTGGGAGGCTCACAAGCAGATCAGACAACCCTGTTGTCTGGGAAGGCATTCGGACGGCGGAGGGATGATGGTGATGGTGAGCCTGGAGCGGAGTCAGGGGCCACAGTCTGCAGGAGCCCTCTGTGTGGGCACTGTAACGCCATCATAATCCAATCTTGGCTCCACCCCGTGGGCCTAATCCAATCCGGCCACTTCCCTAAGGCCCTGCCTTGACACCATAATTTGATCAAGCTTCCTCTCTAATCCATTAACTGGTAATGTTAGACTTTGCGGTTTAAAATTCTGTGTGAATTTAGGGAGCTAACGCCTATTCTAGCCAAAGCATATATTTTTTAAAACCAAAATAAGCCATAAGATTTTTTTGAAACCTAAAATAGTATTAAAATAATGTGCTAGGCAATTCACAGCTAATAGAAGTTGGAATTGAATGGAAGAGGAAAGAGGATGGGGATGTCTGTATTCTCATTTTACTGCTGTGCTGTAAGGCCAGCCCCTCTCATTTTACAAAAGAAGCAAATTTTCAGATGTCTCATGGGACAATAATTGTGGACTTGATTTTCCACCATACTAGGCACACAGGAAGGGCTTCAACAGAGGCCCTGTTTTATTCATTTATCCAAGCTCATAATGATTTTCTCTATGACACTAATTTTCCTATTGAATTGCTCTGTGGTTTTTCCTTCATTGTTGGTTTAGAAGACAGGAACTTAGAGTAAGTTTAACTCCAGAGAGGTGATTCTGGGAGGCATAGCCAAAAGACTACTAATGTTAACCCAGCTCATATTGGGCCCAAACTGGTGGGGACGGCTCAAATATATTTCTGATATTTCTTTTCAGGGAGAAGGAGCTTTGAAAGTTTTTTCAAAAAAATCCCCAAAGCAGGAGGAAATTATACTCTTTTTTTCTCTTGAAAGACTAAAAGAGACAGAGAAAGACAGATTATTCATCTACTGGTTCACTCCCAAAATGCCCCCAACAACCAGAGCTGGGCCAGGCCAAACCAGGAGCTTGGAACTCAACTTGTGTCTCCCAAATGAGTGACATGGATCAAGTAGTTGAGCTGCCTCCCAGATGCACATTAACAGGAAACTGAGTTAGAAGCAGGGTAGTAGACACTTGAAACAAGTACTCCATTATGGGATGTAGTTGTCCCAATTGGTGTCTTAACCACTGTGCCAAACACCCCTCTCCCAAACCATGCAAACTCAAATATTTACCATTTTGAAGCTATTGTTACAATCTTCATTTAAACAGATAAATAAATAATTCTGTATAACAGAGTAGGTAATATTTTTTAAGATGTTAAGTTTTAGAAAATCTCTTTTTTTGTTGCTCTCAAAATTATTCTAGATACAAAAGAAATTCCAAATAGCAGTGTCTTAAGTAAAATGAAATTTTATTTCTTTTCATGTAGAAAGTTGCCAGAGGTAGGCAGTGCTGGGCAGAAATGACAACAGCAGGCCGGCGCCTCAGCTCACTAGGCTAATCCTCTGCCTTGCGGCGCTGGCACACCGGGTTCTAGTCCTGGTCGGGGCGCCGGATTCTGTCCCGGTTGCCCCTCTTCCAGGCCAGCTCTCTGCTGTGGCCAGGGAGTGCAGTGGAGGATGGCCCAGGTGCTTGGGCCCTGCACCCCATGGGACACCAGGAGAAGCACCTAGCTCCTGCCATTGGATCAGCGCGGTGCGCCAGCCGCAGCGCACCAGCTGCGGTGGCCATTGGAGGGTGAACCAATGGCAAAGGAAGACCTTTCTCTCTGTCTCTCTCTCTCACTGTCCACTCTGCCTGTCAAAAAGAAAAAAAGAAATGACAACAGCAATGAACTTGTCAGGGACCCGGGCCCCCTTAATCTCACCCCTGCACTGTGCCTGGAGCATCCTTTATTCCCTTACATCCAGAATGGCTGCTACAGCACCAGCTGTGACTGTGACCCCCACAGCAGCACAGGAAGGCAGGCAGAAAGGCACACCACTCTCTTGAAGGAAACTCACTGGAAGCACTGTGCACTGTGTATGGTGGTCAGTCAATGTCCAGAACCTAGTCACGTGGTTCCCCGACTCTCAGAGGAGGCTGGGAGGTGTCCAAGTGCCCTGCTGAAACCGAGGGTTCCAAAGAAGGAAATGGGTGCTGAAAAGGCAGTTAGCAATCTCTGTCCCACTAGTTCTTTAATATTTGAAAACAGCAATCATGTCCCACTTAAGCGTCTCTTGCAGACTAAACATCATTATTCCTTTTGACATGTCTTGATTGATATATTTTTGGATCCTTCACCTTTTTGATTGTCCTGTGAATATGCTCTAATTTGTACTTAAAAGCAGACACCCTCCCCCAATTCTGTGAGATCTGATTCGTGCAAAATCAACTGGAAATATGTTGGCCCCTTTTCTTTGCATATTTTTATTAATCTATCCCAAAATTAGCCTTCTTGGCATCAACTGCACACGGTTACTAAATGTGGAGTCGATGGCATCCTCTGGTTCTGTTTTACATCTGCTGTTGTTTGGCTTGGTCACACCCCACTTACACTCCAGCAGGTTTTGTGTTTTCCTCTTTTTTTTTTTTTTCAACTTCTGAGTATAAATGTGTCGCTCCCCGTCTTCGTGGAGGAACGACACAGGACCCTGCGCTGTTCTTTTGTCTGCTCAGCCCTCCCCGGGTTTGCTGCTGGTTCTTCCCGGGTTGGCTACCGACCCTTCCACCTCCGTGGAAGGGCGGTTCCCCCTGGCCACTTTCCCCACTTCCGCGGGGGAGCGGCACACCGCCAGCCGGCTCTCTCGGGGGCTGCACAGGTGTTCCTCAGGTGTTCCCCTTAGATGTTCCTGGTGCATGGTGTCTCTCTCCTCCTTTATAGTCCTCTTCCACCAATCCCAACTCTGCTACCCACACGCCGAGTACGCTGCTCTCCTCCAATCAGGAGCAGGTCCTGCTGTTTATTGGTTGAACTGGAGGCAGCTGTGTAGAAGCTGCTTCTCCCTTCTCAGCGCCATATTGTGGGAGAGCAGATGCATAGAATAAGTCTTAATTCCAGTAACTTAGTCTAGTCCGAGTTGCTCCCCACAAAATGTATTGTTATTTAATTTCACCTGGCTTGTTTTAGCTTGCCTGAATCTTCTGGGAATTTTTTAAAATCCTAATTTATTTTTACAATTTATTTATTTATTTGAAAGTCAGAGCTACACAGAGAGAGGAGAGGCAGAGAGAAGAGAGAGAGGTCCTCCATCCGATGATTCACTCCCCAGTTGGCCGCAATGGCCGGAGCTGTGCCAATCCAAAGCCAGGAGCCAGGAGCTTCTTCTCAGTCTCCCACATGGGTGCAGGGGCCCAAGGACTTGGGCCATCTTCTACTTTCCCTGGGCCATAGCAGAGAGCTGGATCAGAAGAGGAGCAGCCAAGACTAGAACTGGCGCCCACATGGGATGGCGGCGCTTCAGGTCAGGGCGTTAACCTACTGTGCCACAGTGCCGGTCCCTAAAATCCTAATTTCTTATCCAGCATATTTTATGTCTTGCTTCTGGCTATTTGCTGAATTTTTATGTAAGGGTGGGGACAGAGTCTTAATTTATGTCCTCAGCATCAGGAGCAATACCTAGTGCATTGTAGTTTCTCCATGTTTGCTCAGTGGATGAATCCTGTAATTAGAAACAAAGAACATTATTCCAGAAAAACTTTTTTTTTTAATTCTAAAATTATTTAGAACAGGAAACTGAAATCTATCTGTAAAAACAAAAGAATTATTTAAATTTTATTTGAAAGGCAGAGAGAGCAATATGGACAGAGAACTTCCATTTACTGGTTCACTCCCCAAATGCCCACAACAGCCAGGGCTGGGCCAGATGGATGCTGGGAGCAGGGAGCTCAATCCCATCCACCTACTCAGTCTACATGGGTAGCAGCGACTCACCTGTTACCTTCCAGGGTGTGCAACAGCAGGAAGGTATACTAGAAGCAAAGGAGCAGGAACTTGGAATAGACTCTCTGATACGTGATGTTGTGTCTCAAGCGCAGTCCTAACTGCTGTGCCAAATGTCCACTCTTTCCTATCTTAAAGGATAGAGACTTTCATCCGCCTTGGAAGACCATATTGAAATGTATGTATAGTCTTCTAAACAGTTGGTTTAATAGTTTTGATCATTCCTTCCCATCGTATGAGTTTTAAAAATGATTTGTCTAAGTAAAAAGAAAGACAAGATGGTGAAACACCTAAAGTTAACATCTTAAATCTTTCTGTGGTATGCTGCATCTGTATTCTTTTCCTCGGTTTCACAAATTACAAAATAGAATTGGGCCAGCACTGTGGCGCAGTGGATTAAGCCACCACTTGTGGTGCTGGCATCCTATTCCTGAAGACCTGGACTCGAGTTTTACCTCGGTTTCTGATTCAGCTTCCTGCTAATGTGGGAGGGGAGGCAGCAGAAGATGACCCAATTACTTGGTAAAAGGTGGAAGATTTATGCAATCCGAAGAGAAACCAGGGCATATGACCCAATTGCTTGGACCCCTGCCATGCATGTGGGAGACCAAGATGGAGTTCCTGGCTCTTAATTTTGGCCTGGCCTTGCCCTGGCTGTTGCAGCCATTTGAGGAGTGAACCAACAAATGGAAGCTCTTTGTCTCCCTCTTCCTTTCTCCCTCTCCCTCTCCCCTCCCACAGTCCCTACTTTTCAAATAAACAAATCTTAAAAAAAATTACAGGCAGATGGATACCCGCACTCCGATCCTCTGGATGGGACAGTCCTTCCACCAGGCCAGAACAGACTTCCCCGGCTGCCCCAGGCCTGGCTTAGATTTCTAGGCTTTAGAAAGGCAGAGTGTTCTTTGCTCATTTGCATTCCCTTCACTGTAGCATTAGCTTTGGCCACGCTACTGTTCTTAGTAGCTTTTTTCTGAAAGCGTGAAAGAAGTTAACTTCAAAATTATTTTAAATAATACAGAATTCTTAGCACCGCCAAGCCCCATACACTACCAAACAAAACTGAGACAAATTTTAAGTCTGGGGAAGCCAATATTTTTTCATTTATATCCAAAATTTGTTTCCAGGCCTCAGAAACCCACTATCCAAAAATTTACCTTCTTTTCAGCTGGAACTTAAAGAGGGTATGTGATACTTAATTACCAAGAATTCCTGAATTTCCCTACTAAATGGTACTAAATCAGCATCAGTGTAGCAGGTAATCTGAGTACTCCACTTTATAGAGATTTGTGCTTGGTTGGGGGAGGGGGTAGGAGAGGGGGCAGAGGGAGAAGAAGGAGGAGAGAGAGAGAGAGAGATTGATCCTACTTCTACTGGTTCACTCCCCAAATAGCTGCAATGACTGGGTCCAGGCCAGGCCAAAGCCAGAAGCCAGGAGCTTCATCCAGGTCTCCCTGGACCATCCTCCACTGCTTTCCCAGGCACATTAGCAGGGAGCTGAATTGGAAGAGGAGCAGCTGGGACTTGAACCACTGCCCATATGGGATGCAGGTGTGCAGGCCGTGGCTTAACCCTCTACACCACAATACTGGCCCTTTCGATTTCTTTTTTGGAAGATTTCATCTCTTTATAATACAGAAGGAATACAAAGGGGAAGAAAAAGAGAATACCTTTTATAGCTAAGTTAACAATTTTACTTTGACTTTCACAATACAAATGAAAAGCACTTTTTAAAACCCACTTCTTCCCTCCAAAGCTATTCTTTCTTTGCTAGGAAGGGGGAGCAAGTCTTCTTTCTCATGCTGTTAGAAGGCTCCCAGAGTCACAGCACCATGGTCTCCTGGTGACACAGAACAAGTGATACAGAACGGCTAGGAAGAGGCTTGCCCTCCGTCTTTATCTGTCTGGCCAATCACTCCTGGTTGAGCAGGCACCATCATGGGATGGGCGGGAGGTCTCACCATTGGGAGCCTCAGCATCATTGGCAAATGGCCTCCCCTGGGTGGCCTCATTCCAGGAGCAGGTCCCGCTGGCATAATCCCAGGAGGAGGAGGACCCCTCATTGGCATCATGAGAGGGCCTCCAATAGGGGGTGCTGGCATCACACCGGGCGAGGCAGGATCATCGCCCCTGCAGGGGGAGGAGCAGAGTGGAGTAGGAGGTGTCTTCCTTGAGATGCAGCGGCTGTTTTGTCTTCGGGCTCCAGGCCTGCTCCCCATCCATTTCTGATGGTAGACTTTCCCATTCTCTTTGTGTTTCCTGCCACTGCAGTGTGTCTTTCAGGGACAGAGAGCAGGAGTGAGGCACCCACCGCGGCAGTCACAGTAGAACTTGGGCATGTTGCTCTGCAGGCCATTTCTAATCTATATTTTATAAGAAACTAGGCAAAGCTAGTGAGGAGGTATTGCAAACTATGAAACTGGTAATTATTGAAAACAGCTTCTTGAGATTATGTGACACAAGGACAGTGGGCCATATTCCACAATTGTACAAAGTCCTCTCAAGTCTACCACATTCCTACACTCCCTGCTACACGGACGGCATTTTAAAATCGTGGTAGCCTTGGGGCACATAAAAGAACACATTCTAAGTGAGGTCAGAGAAGGATTTTCTGAAGCTTTTTCCATGGTTTTTAGAGAATAACCTTCTTGTTCAATATCAAGTATTTATGAGGTTCTGATAAAGTGTCTTAAAATAATATTTTATAAAACATTTAAGATCTTTGAAAGGAGAAATTGCTTTTGAAATCCCAGCCATTCCTCCTTTCTCGGTTTGCTTTTCTCATCATATGATTTCCAGGTGCCATGGGTGGCCATTGAAACAAGAAGAAAAGCCCTCCTACACCTGAACTTGAGATAATTTGAAATATCAACTCTGCAGGTACCCAGGGTGTAGCCCAAGAACAAAGCTTCATCTGTCACCTGTTATGCATGTTAATGGCTATATTCTAAGACCAAGGGGGAAAAAGGTTTAACAAGTTTCTGACTTTTGATGAAAACTCTTTTGGAGAGTTTTTCACATAAACATTTTATAATCCAGAGAGTTAAGTAAGGATGTTGTTTTTCAGAAGAATGAGCCAAGCTTTGAAAAACATTCTCCCAGAATCCTAAAGCTTTGCTGGCCGCCTTGAGGTTTTACTCTACTTCTGTGGTTAACAGGATGCCGCAGTAGAGGGCATCAAAGAGATGGTAAATTTGTGCCTAGAAAACAATAGTATTTTTGTATTGAATATTCAATTCATCTTTACAGAGAGAATAAATTTACATTTCAAGTAGCAAGACAATTCAGTTAAGGACCTCTTTCACCCTCTAACCAAATGATACGCAGTCCACCACCTCCAATGACTCCTTTGCCAATCACCCTGGATCTGCACTGGAGTTTTTTTTTTTTTTTTTATCTTTTATTTAATGAATATAAATTTCCAAAGTACGACTCATGGGTTACAATGGCTTCCCCCCCCCCATACCGTCCCTCCCACCCACAACCCTCCCCTTTCCCACTCCCTCTCCCCTTCCATTCACATCAAGATTCATTTTCGATTATCTTAATATACAGCAGATCAGCTTAGTATACCTTAAGTAAGGATTTCAACAGTTTGCTCCCACACAGAAACATAAAGTGAAAAATAATAGATGATTTTTTTAAATGATGATGAAATCAGATCAGACCTATTGTCATGTTTAATCCCAGTGAGAGTCAAGTTGGGAATTGATAATTTCTTTTTTTTTTTTTTTTTTTTACAGAAGATCAGTTTAGTGTACATTAAGTAAAGATTTCAATCGTTTGCACCCCCATAGAAACACAAAGGGAAATATACTGTTTGAGTACTCGTTATAGCATTAAGCCTCAGTGTACAGCACATTAAGGACAGAGATCCTACATGAGGAGTAAGTGCACAGTGACTCCTGTTGTTGACTTTACAAATTGACACTCCTGTTTATGGCATCAGTAATCTCCCTATGCACCAGTCATGAGTTTCCAATGCACTGGAGTTCTTATGAGGGCATTTTAGGCATTACAAGGAATGCCTGGTTAACACTAAAGATATGCACCCTAGAACATGAGAACTCTAGGTTATGTTTCTGAGATGTCTATGTGTGAGGAGCAGAGACTGGTCACGGGGATGAAATGAACAGAAACAAGGAAATGGGAAGGAAGCAAGCAAATGAGCGAGTGAAGCTGTACCCTCTGTCGGTGCAACCTCGACTCATGCCACCCTGTCCTTCACTCGCTGTGTTCCAGCCACCCAGGTCTTGTTTCCATTCTCCCAGCACCCCAAATGCTTGCCTTCTCTGTTACTGCATCACCAAGAGCACCTCTACTGCCAACACTCCACGGTATCATTAAAAACTTTTTTTTCTTAATTAAAAACATTTCAAAAAATTTATTTGGAAGCAGAGCCTGAGAGAAAGAGGCAGAGATAGAATCAATCCATTGATTCACTCCCCACATGCCCGCGGTGACCTACTAGGGCTGAAATTGGGGAACTGGGAACTCAATCCAGGTCTCCCACACAGGATGTTTGGTGGCAGAAACCCAGCTACTGGAGCCATGGCCACTGCCACTCAGGGTCAACACCCGCAGGAAGCTGGGGTCAGGAACTGGAGCTGTGAATGGACCCCAGGTGCTCTGTAGTGGAGCAGACTAAACACCTGCTCCCGTTCTATCATTTTTGTAGGATTCAGTCACAGCATGCAACACGGTATGCAGGTGCTTCAATGCGCCGGAAAACGATGACTGCTTCTCAGTTGCATACCCTTCAAGTCATGACACACGTCCCCGAGAGCAGGATGCACGTTCACTTGTGACTACTGCTCATGTTGCCTTGAGAAGAGGTGTCCTTTCCTGCATTGTTCAGGGAGAGCATGCACCAGTGTTGGCAGAGTTTACTGATTCCCCAGTCATCTCATGGCACTCTTTAGAAGGCTTTTGAGGTTTTATTGTTAGCTGGCTTCACTGCCCATGGAGAAAGTAGAAAAGGTTAAACTGCCTGAGTTATCATTGCAAACTTATTTTGGGGAAAACAACATCTATTTGAAAAGAGTTCACATCTTGGTCCATACTCCATATTCTGCATAAGATTTTGACCACAAACATAAGCTTAACAGTTTGGACCTTAATTTTACTATCTATGGTCATGAATCTACAGGAAATACTTTGTTTGAATTTTATAGTAGATCATTCTATATAAGTAGAATCTTACTAAGAGAAATGAAAATTTAAAAATATCGCAGCATTTATATATAGCTTATCCTGATTACAAAAAAGTAGAAAAATTTGAAAAATGAAAAGCAAAATGAAAAAATATAAGCTGTAACTTTAAACTACCTTCCGCCCATTTTCAGGTGTGCTTTACTTTACTTTTTTCTTTCCTGACACCTGTTCTTGTTTAGAATTACCAAGACCAACATTATTTGCTCCTACTACTTCTTTCTAAGTCCAAAAAACAGCATGCTTTAGTTGTTTCTTCACCAAGAGATTATTAGTAATATTTTTCATAGTTCATTTATGGTTAAAATGCTTTTATTTTAC